>NC_090728.1:81241844-81279344 GCF_036898095.1 Palaemon carinicauda
ATTTTTTCTTTTATCGGTGACTTAAACAAGACTAATGTCGAAATAATCTAATGTAGCTATTAACGGAAGGAATCATTTAGCTGCGATACTCCAATAATTTCTACACGATTTTGCGGATTCATGATATATATATATGTGTGTATATATATATATATATATATATATATATATATATATATATATATATGTGTGTGTGTGTGTGTGTGTGTATATCAGTATTTGCAGTGGATATTCGAAACGTCAAATGATAAAACAGAATGAAATATGGCAACTCGATTGGTAAAATTTTAATGCTTTCACTAGCAAAAACACCCCTTTGCAGACTTTGATTCGCTAAGGTTGGAGAGGCCTCCGCCCGTTTCATAGTAGTAGTTTTGTCATGGGAACACTAGAGACATCTGACGAAAGATTTACCCCGGGTGTCTGCGTTCTTTTGATTCTAACTGTACTTTATTGACCCAGCCACAGAACAATGGGGAAATGACATTTATCGGAAAATATTACCAAGTAATGTTTTTTTATTTTAATCTCATCTACAGTATAGGATGTTGCATGTATATCTTTTCATATACGCGTACATAAAAATTTAAAAATATCAACACCGACATTATAATTTCATTATGTAGTTGGATCCCAGGTCCTGGATCTACACTATAAGGAGCACTGGTGTATGCATTTATCAGTAGGCGTACACATTTATGTTACTACGAATTTCCAACTAAACTTAAATAAAAACATCTTAAGGCAAAAATAGATAATTTCATTAGGATATCGACGTGAGAGTCAAAGAAATGTCTCATCTACATTCAGGTGCTCCAAAGAGCAGGGCTTCAAAACATTGGTTACAGCGAAGAAATTGTAAGGAGACACTGAGGTTGCATTACAACAGAGAGAAAAAAGTCTAGAAATGATTGAGGCAAGAGTGAAGATACTGATGAAGCATGTTATAAGTTCTAGATGGATGGATAAGACACACCCAACACTCTCGTATTCGGCTTCTGGGTACTCGAAATAACTCAATTGAAAGGAGTCTATAATCAAAGAGTTATGATGAGTTTACTGCAAAGAGTTCATCCACAATTCGTTGACTTTGAATTATGCTACATTATGTTCAGCTCTCAAAAAAACCTTAATTTGATTTCATTGATTTCCGAAACAAGCATTCTATTACCAACAATATTTACGTAAATAAAGTTTTCCTAATTTTACCAGCAGGAAATTTACATGCTATTTACAAGTATACTTGTGTATGGCTGAATAGTTATATATATATATATATATATATATATATATATATATATATATATATATATATATATATATATATATATATATATATATGCACACACACGCACAAATACAGATTCAACCCTTCCCATTCCTCCTTCTTTCCTAACTACAACAGGGCTGTTGTGGTATCCGAGTATATTTCTCGGGTTACCCCCTCTCCCCAGGGTATGACTACTCTTCCTCCCCGTTCACGAGCGAGGGGGAGAGACTGAATAGTTATACTTCTGTCAGTGCCATTCAGCGTGGCCTAATATACACACACACACATATATATATACATATATGTACTATATATATATATATATATATATATACATATATATAATATATATATATATATATATATATATATATATATATGTGTGTGTATATATATATATATATATATATATATATGTGTGTGTGTATATATATGTATGTATGTATATATATATACATATATGTATATATATATATATATATATATATATATATATATATATATCACTAGCGTAGCTAAGGGTGGGCGTGGGTGGGCATGTACCCACCCATGAGTATACTGTGCTCACCCAGGTGCCCACCCACTGGCCACGGCCCTGCTAAGGCATCTCACTTGAAAAAATGTTTTCATATATGATAAATGTTTTTCATCAGCAGAAAAATGTCTCATGATCTAAAAACCTTGAGAGGTGATATAATGATGTTCATAATAAATTGTAATCAGTTGCGCATATATCTCATTACAATAGGTTTACTTTTAGAGATAGATATTCAATTTCGTTATGGGTGATTGTTTTTAATATCCGGAATGAAGAAATGCTTGTGAATATTTACAAATGAACTCTTACAACAATGAAATCATTTACATTTCCATAAATTTATGTGTGTACACACACACACACACACACATATATATATATATATATATATATATATATATATATATATATATATGTGTGTGTGTATATATATATGTATATATATATATATATGTATATATATATATGTATATATATATATATATATATATATATATATATATATATATATTTATATATGTGTGTGTGTGTATGTGTTTTTTAGTGTGAGTATTTATCTATATAGGCCTATATAAAGGTATTTATTGCATCGACAATTTCTCTCATTCTTGGGTTCCCGAATACACACACACACACACACACACACACATATATATATATATATATATATATATACATACATATATATATGTATGTATATATATGTATGTATATATATATATATATATATATATATATATATATATATGAATTTTTATACATCATCATCATCATCTCCTACGCTTATTGACGCGAAGGACCTCGGTTAGATTTCACCAGTTGTCTCTGTTTTGAGCTTTTAAATCAGTACTTCTCCATTCATCATCACCTACTTTAAGCTTCATACTCCTCAGCCATGTAGGCCTGGGTCTTTCAACTCTCATAGTGCCTTGTGGAGCCTAGTTGAAAGTTTGATGAACTAATCTCTTGGGGAGTACGAAGAGCATGCCTAATTCATCTCCATCTATCCCTCATCATGATCTCATACACATATGGCACATCAGTAATCACTATTTCAGTTTTATTTCTAATCCTGTCCTGGCATTCAACTCCCAATATTCTTCTGAAAGTCTTGTTCTCAAATCTACAAAATCTGTTGGAAAATTGCCTCACCGCCATAACGCGACTTATGTCCATACAATAATACCGATCTCACTAAACTAATATATAGCCTGATTTTATATGTAATTTCAGGTGATTTGATTCCCAAATTTTACTCAACCTAGCTATTGTCTGATTTGATTTTTTAAATCTTTCATTAAGCTCAAATTCTAAAAATCCTGTCTTAGAGATCATAGTTCCTAAATATTTAATTGATTCCACCTCATTAATCCTTTTTCCTTCCAATGATACTTCATCTTCCATTGCATATTCCGTTCTCATGATCTCTGTCTTTCTTTTATTTATATTTAGTATTATTATTATTATTATTATTATTTGCTGAGTCCATCAGGGAAAATAGCCTAGTGAGGAAAGAAAACAAGGTAAATCAAATATTTTAAGAACAGTAACATTAAAATTGATATTTCCTAAATAAACCATAAAAAACTTTAACAAAAGAAGAGGAAGAGAAATAGTATAGAACAGTGTGCCCGGATGTACCTTCAAGTAAGAGAACTCTACCCAAATACAGTGGAAGAACATGGTACAGAGGCTATGGCACTACCCAAGACTAAAGAACAATGGTTTGATTTTGGAGTGTCCTTCTTCTAGAAGAGCTGCTTACCATAGTTAAAGAGTCTCTTCTACCCTTACCAAGAGGAAAGTGGCCAATGAACAATTAGTGCAGTAACTTCTTTAGTGAAGAATTGTTTGGTAATCTCAGTGTTGTCAGGTGTATGAAGACAGAGGAGAATATGCAAAGAATAGGCCAGACAATTCTGTGTGAGTGTGTAAGGAAAGGGAAAGTGAACCGTAACCTGAGAGAAGGATCCAATGTAGTACTGTCTAGCCAGTCAAAGGATCCCATAACCCACTAGCGGTAGTATCTTAACGGGTGGCTGGTGCCCAGGCCAACCTACTACCTATGAAATAATCTTGTGTTGTCGACTGAAAGTATGAAAGTTAAAAGACTAGATTAAGAGGAATATTATATAGGTGGTTTGCATAAAATCAGTGGAACAGGAAAATATTGTAAAAATGAGTCATGTCACAGTAATCTGTTGCCTCATCACATATAATGTATAGCAAGTATTTACTTTTCTTAGTTACTTTCACCGTATGTATATATATATATATATATATATATATATATATATATATATATATATATATATATATATATATATATATATGTGTGTGTGTGTGTGTGTGTGTGTGTGTGAGTGTGTGTGTAATTTCATTCGTCCATCCAATTTTTGATCAAGACCACCTACAACATGATACACTTATGAGTTATTTTTTTTTTCTTGTATTTCCATGTTTATATTTTACAGGATTTAATGCGTTTTGCATAGCTCACTTTATGTTTTTAAGTTTTATATCTGTAATTCTTCCTACTTTATAATTACGTATATTCATAATGTTCCTGATTTTTATGCATCTATGTTTTACCTGATACAATATAACAGAATCACAGATACCCGTATAATGGCTAAATATCCACCGCTGATCTCAGAAAATGAGCTAAGACCCTTCTCATATGACTTCGGAATGCTTCTGAAATTAGCCTGTATGGGCTCGGTCCGATAGCCTTGTGTCCTCCCTTATTCAGCTGTGCCCCCTAGGTGGCCACCCACTAACAAACTTCTAAATACGCCACTGCTCAAAACCCATGGATTGTAAGCCAGATTAACCAGAAAAGCAGAAAAGAAAAAGAATTGTTTGGTTCTTTTGTAGTTTCTAAGTAGCGCAAGTGATGATAAGACTTGGTGATCAAGTGGAAACAATGATGATTGACAGTTAATATTGCAAATTATCATCTAAATAAGCAGAAGAGAAAGATTACTAGATAGATAGTTACACAAACTACAATTATTATTATTATTATTATTATTATTATTATTATTATTATTATTATTATTATTATCATTTCTAGCTAATCTACAACCATAGTTGGGAAAGCAGGGTGTTAAAAACATAAGGGCTCCAACAGGGAAAATAGCCCATTGAGGAAAATAAATAGGGAAATAAATAAGCTATACATCAGAAATAATAAGTGAAACATATCAAATGTCTAAAGATCAGTAACAGCATTAGAATAGATTTGTCGTACATCAACTATGACGGAAGACTTATGTCAACCTGTTCAATATAGAAACATTCATTTCATGTTTGAACTTCTGAAGTTCCACCGATTCAACTGCCTGATTAGGAAGACCATTCCACAATCTGGTCACAGCTGGAATAAAACTTCTTGAATACCATGTAGTGTTAAGCCTTATGATGGAGAAGGCAAGACTGTTAGAAATAACTGCATGCCTAGTACAGTCTGGAAAGATCTGGATGCTAAATATGGTCAGAGTTATGAAAACTAACTGAACGATGGTGCCAGAGATTAATATCCAGATCAGGAATAAGAAATTTAATAGACCTCAAGTTTTCATCCAACGAATTAAGATGAGAGTCAGCAATTACAGACCAGACATGAGAAAAATACCCCAAAAAGGTAGAATGAAAGAATTAAAACTTTTCTTTAGGATAGATCAATCATCGAAAATCTTAAAAGACATTCTTAATAAGCCATTTTTTTTTTGTGGAATTGAAGAGGGAACAGACTGGTTGTGTTTCTTGAAAGAAAATTTGCAATCAAGAATCATACCTGAAATCATAAAGGATTGTTTTACATCGAAATAAAATGCAGATGAAATTCAAGATCATCGTTATTAAGAAGAAATACTTCAGATCCACTTTATTGCCCTCAAACATAATCACAATATTTTAGTCATGATCTCATGTCTACAAAATTCTTTGTAGTAGAATACTAGAAGTTTAGGAACTAAACTAATAAGGATTTGAAATTCATGTGGCAATATATTATTTTCTTGTATGTTTTATATTATGTGAATTATGATAAAATGTGAGCTAACTTAAAATATTAAACTTTAAATGAACAAGAATACGAAAAACAGTACAATCAACAAATATGGGAAGTTTTCTTTAGTAAGTAAACTATCGGGTAAATTATCGGAAACTATATTTAAGGCATTAATTGAAGTACCTCGAAAATCTTAAGGAAAATGCAGAGGTAAGTATATGAAATCGTTCCAATTGATGTAGAGATGCAAATGTTCAATCGACATCCCTTCAAACTATTATTGAACTTTTTCTGATCTTTGTATATCACATCTCTATTGTCAACTAATCGAACAATAATAACAAACGCTTTTGAGACACCAATAAATACATGAAGTCTAAAAGCAAATGGTTGAGTGATGCTCATTTCCCTTTTTGAACTTCACGACACTTTCAGAAAAATCTCCCCTCTGTAATTAAGATCAGGTGTGGCCTTATTTATGTATACACACACACACACACACACACACACACATATATATATATATATATATATATATATATATATATATATATGTATATATATATACATATATATACATATATATATATATATATATATATATATGTATACATACACACATACAAAGAGCTTTGACAATGATCTTATGTGCATATAGACAGTATATTCGGTCTCTAAGACGTTGTGACAGGCCAACGGCATATATCTTGCCTGTCTTTCATGAGCGACCTTTAAGACTTTAACTTCCTGTTTTCTCTGATCACCACTGATGGAATGTTATTCTTTACAGTCTTACAGCTACTCTGTTATTTTCCTTGAGATTTGAATGCATTTCGACTTCTCATGATTATTGAATAGAAACAATAAATCTTTAGGTTGAACTTAAAAAATAGAAACAACAATTTTTTGTGTAAGTTTTATTGCCAATGTAGTATGTTGATACATGCATTTCAGTGGTTTATCTATCCTATGTTTATACGATTACATCTAATTGTATTTTATACAATATGGATAATAAAGGGAATTTTAATTAGACTAGGCATTCAGGGATTAGGAAAATTCATATTTGTTCAAAAACTTACCTCAGGCTCGTCTCTATCTCTGCAAGGTCAGTAAGAAGGGAATTAGTGCAAGTTTGTGTCCTGTCATAAAGAAAAAATAAGATGGAAATCTTCACTTTGGGATTTTAGAATAGGAAAGTAGAGAGAAAGTTTCCAGGTATCTGATAAAATCTTAAAGAGATATAACAAACCTGAATAAGAAAAAATATCGATATTTTAGGTTATGGAGGCTTCAGAATTCAGATACGATGACCAATTATCCTTGGAATTAGTAATGCAGGTCAACTGAAATTTTGATGTGATCGCAAGGAATTGATGTGACTTCATTTGACGAATGTCTTTAAAAGGACTATGAATGTTTAGACGCTAATGAATACGCAAGATCTTGAACCCAGTAATAATTCTTGATTTACCTCCTTATCTAATTATTTTTATTATCATTACTTGCTAAGCATGATGCTAAAAGCCCAGGGGCCCCAACAGGGAAAATAGCCCAGTGAGGAAAGGAAACAAGGAAAAATGAAATACTTCAAGAACAGCAACAACATTAGAATAAATATATCCTATATAAACTATAAAAAATTAACAAAACAAGAGGAAGAGAAATAAGATAGAATAGTGTCCCCGAGTGTACCCTCAAGCAAGAGAACTCTAACCCAAGACAGTGGAAGACCATGGTACAGAGGCTATGGCACTTCCCAAGACTAGAGAACAAAGATTTGATTTTGGAGTGTCCTTCTCCTAGAAAAGCTACTTCCCATAACTAAAGAGTCTTCTACCCTAACTAAGAGGAAAGTAGCCACAGAACAATTACAGTGCAGTAATTAACCCCTTGGGTGAAGAAGAATTGTTTAGTAATCTCAGTGTTGTCTGTTGTACGAGGACAGAGGAGAATCTGTAAAGAATAGACCAGACTATTCGGTGTGTGTGTAGGCAAAGGTAAAGTGAACCGTTATCAGAGAGAAGGATCCAATATAGTACTGTCTGGACAGTTAAAGGATCCCATAACTCACTAGCGGTAGTATCTCAACGGGTGGTTGGTGCCCAGGCCAACCTACTACCTATAAACGAGAGAAAGACAATTTCTCGGAACTGAAGTCCCAATCTCCCTTTCCCTTTCTCTCCCTAAATCGTTTCTGATAAAAGATACACACGTATTTGTGTATACAACCACACATATACATTCATACACACATGAATGCATTACTCATCAGCAGTTACTAGTTCATTACAGAAGAAAGGCCTCAGTATTTCATTTGACCTAATCTTGCTCACATTCCTTTGTCACCTAGACTTTAAAGCCCTTTCTTTCCAATGCATCTTTCGCTCTGTCTATCATGATGCCAGGTATCTTATAATCAATCAATCTATCCAACATTTTCGAGAGTTTGAACAGTTAGTAAGACATTATACACTATCATAACCAACCAGTCATTTTCCTAGCTACATGCTCTAACACTACGTTGAGCATAGAAGCTAACATCTGTAGCCTATATCATGCATTCTTATGTCCTCCCCGTTGTATCCGTGCCAGTTCTATCATAGGCCTTTTCTTGGTTCATATATTCCTAATGATACTTTGTCACATGACTTGTAAACTTCTCGCTTGTTTGTGTAACAACAACAACAACAACAACAAATGGAGCTGTTTCTAGTGCATTGCAGGACAAAGGTCTCTGACATGCCAATTCACATCTGGGGTTTGGATAGTTATCATCACCACGCTGTCCAGTGTGGATTAGTAATAGTTGGAGATTTTCCTCTGATCGCTTACAGCAAACCAACTTGTTTGTATGGCCCTGGCTAGTACAGCTTTGCTGATCAATGCAATACGCATACCCTTTCAACGCGGCAGGGTATCCCCGCTCAGAAAGGAAAACTTATGTATTTCCTAACAAATGCTGAATCCATAACCCATCTTTCTTGTCTAATCCCACACTGTTCCTCTCCTTTCATAGTGCCCTCGTGTTATAGCCTCTTCTCCTGTCTTGGGTTTGAGTTCTCTTGCTTGAGGGTACACTCGGGCACACTATTCTATTCACTTTCTATTCCTCTTGTCTTGTTAAAGTTTTTATGGTTTATATTGGAGATATTTATTTTAATATTACTGCTATTAAAATATTTTTTTTCCCTTGTTTCCTTTCCTCACTGAGCTATTTTCCCTGTTGGAGCCTTAGGGCTTATAGCATTCTGCTTTTCCAACTAGGGTTGTAGCTTAGCAATTAATAATAATAATAATAATAATAATAATAATAATAATAATAATAATAATATGTCCTTCCTCTTGGATCTGTTCTATGCCAGTCCACGCCCGTAAACTTTCCTAGTTCGTCAATCCATCGAATTCTTTCCCTTCCCCTGCTTATCTTGTAATATCTAGGGACCCATTCTGTAATTCATAATGTCCATCTATCTGGCATTCGCATCATATGCCCTGCCCATGTCCATTGCTTTTTCTTACATGTTGTTAGAATATCCTCTACTTTAGTTTGCTCTCGTATCCATGTTGCCCTTTTATGTCTCTTGGTGTTATTCCCATCATTATTCTTTACATAGCTGTTTGAATTGTAACTAGCTTATGTCCTAAGGCTTTAGTAAGGCTCCTAGTTTCTGATGCATCCGTTAATACTGGTACGACAATCTTATTAAGTACCTTTCTTTTTAGAGAATGTGCCGTTTTACATTTCATAATCTCATTTTGTTTACCAAAAGCTTCTCATCTTATACTTATACTTCTTTTAATTTCGGTTTCGTGCCATGGGGAAACACTTACTGTCTGTCCTAAGTATATACATATATTCATTAACAATATCTAGAAGTTCGTCCATAACTTTTATTTGCTGTCTTTCAGCGTTTTGATTGAACATTATCTTAGATTTACTCATATTCATTTTCAGTTCTATATTTCTGCTCTCTCTATTCAAATTTTCCATCATCTTTTTTAATTCCTCCCATGATTCCCTAAACATAATTATGTCATCTGCAAGGCTGAAGTTGATATGGTATTCCCCATCAATATTGTTTCTTACGTTTTCCCAATCTAAATTCTTAAAAACTTCTTCTAGGCATGTTGTGAATAATTTAGGAGAGATAGGATCTCCCTATATAACTCCTTTCTAAATCGAAATTTTCCTACTATCTTTATGTAGTTTTAGGATTGCTGTACTTCCTGTATAGATATCTTCAAGTGTTCTAACATAAGATTCATCTATTCTTTGTCTTTGAAGGACTTTCATTAGTGCTGAGGTTTTGACAGAATCAAAAGCTTTCTCATAGTCCATACATGTCATATATAGTGGTTTTTTTATACTCTGTTGATTTTTTCCATTAGCTGGTTAATTACATGGAGAGGGTCAGTTGTTGAATACACACTTTTAAAGTCTGCCCGGTCTCTTGGTTGATTAAAGCCTAGATGTCTTTCTATTCGGCCTAATATGATCTTTGTAAATATTTTATATATTATGGAGAGTAAAATTATTAGGAGGCAATTTTTCAGGTCTTTGGTGTCTCCCTTTTTGCGAATTAGTATAATGATAACGTTTTTTCCAAGTTATAGGTATAGAGTATTCTTGCAGACATTTGGTGTAAAGTTCAGCGAGTTTTACTAATACGAAATCTCTTTCATCTATTGTTAAATCAATATTTTTATCATTTAAAGCAAATATCTGTTGGCACACTGTTCCAAGTCTTCCTTTCACCAATATGATACTTATTCCTTTCTTTAGTGCTTCCTCCATTCTAGTGTGTTTATACGAATATCTTGGGTTTTTAGTTTGTTTATTGCTTTGGATAGTTCTGCTAATTTTATTTATTTTTTCTTGGATTTTACCTTCATTTCCAATTTTTCTTCTTTTATTAGTTTTTGGTCTTTTTTGGTGGTTTTCCTTGATCTTGTATAGAAACTTTTCCACCTATCCCTTGTGCTGATACCAATACAAATTTAGTTGAATTATCGTTCATTTCTTCTTTACTTGCTTCTATTTCATCATGTAGTTGGGAGTATCTATTTTGTATTCCTAAACTAAACTCATCAGAATTTTTTTTTATCATTATTGGGGTGTTTGTTTTCTGTCTTGGAATTATTTTTTTTCTTTCTCTTTCCTAAGATCTAAATAAATTCTGCTTCTCACCATTCTATGATCGCTTGACTTTAACTTGTTCAACACCATTACGTCTTTAACTAGAATAACTTTTTTCGCTGAGAATAAAATCTATCTCCTTTATAGTTTCTCCATTTGGGCTTCTCCATGTCCATTTTCTATCTTCCTTTTTATAAAACAAGGTTTTTTTTTCCAGTAGATTCTACAAATATGTCTCCTCTGTCATTCCTTGCACTAGAGAAGAAAAAGGCCAAAACACCCCTTAACCCGGAAAAAAATATATAGCCGAAAATTGGTATAGAGGTCAGGGAAAGTGTCAAGAACATCAGACGAAAGTCCCATTGATTGGAACCTAAGAACAAGAGGTTATAATGACTAATTTCTTTAGTATAGGTTATTCATTCATCAAACAAAATCCCCATTGGTTGGAACCTAAGAACTCTGGTTTTTGGAGGGAGATGTCCAAATCATTAAAGCTTATACATCATTGGATAAGAAATTTTTTATAGAACAGCTCACATATTAACTTTCCCTTAAAATTGACCAGGTAATGGAGAATTGATAGGAAATGATAACAAGACGTTATAATGACTAATTTCTGTAGTATAGATTATTCATTCATCAAAATATTTTCAGTTAGAGTAGATCATCCTCTATGGATTCTAGGATATCTATTCCACGCTAAACGATAAACTTAACTTGGGGCCTACAAATTGGGGTTGGAAACAAGTAGATAGCTATTTTGTTCCCATACCAATGGATAAAGATATTGCACCTTCAAATCATTCGGAGGAAGTGTAAGTCTTCATGAAAAAATAAGTGTGTTACGAATTTGCGTTCTTGTAAAAGACATGACTTGAAATGCATATTAGCATGTCATGAATGTCATGGAGAATATTGTAATAATAAACAGGTAAGTTATGATCTTTAAGATTCTGTAAGTCAAATATTCTAATCTTTATTACTAAGTTGAAGGAAATACCACATAAATGAGAAAAAAATAGTTGAAAACATTTTTGCTATTTCCTGGTTGGAATATTATCATTTCTTTTTTCATGCTGAAGTTCAGAAGTTTAACAATGAAACCTTGTCTTTTTTAGGCAGTTGAAAAATTTGGTGCCATTGAAAAGTAAGAAGAGGGAATAGACATCCTGGAATTCATAGAGGATGATCTACTCTAACTGAAAATATTTTGATGAATGAATAATCTATACTAAAGGAATTAGTCATTATAAGCTCTTGTTATCATTTCATATCAATTCTTCTTTACCTAGTCAATCTTGATGAAACGATCATATCTGAGCAGTTCTGGAACAAAATTTCCTATCCAATGATGTAAAAGCTTTAACGATTTGAGCATCTCAAAACTTTGACCTCTCGTCCATATACCCCTTCCCCCCCCCCCCAAAAAAAAAAAAAAAAAAAAAAAAAAAACTGAGCTCTCAGGTTCCAATCAATAGGACTTTTTTTCAGATGTTCCTGACACTATCCCTGACTTCTTCACCAATTTTCAGCTTTACATGATTTTTTCCTGGTGATTTGCTAATTCATTCTACTATTGTGGCTACTCCAAATTTACCTACTGACTCTCCTCTCTCCTTTTGATATACTTTAGCAGTGAAATGACCCAAAACAAATATAAACTGAGTTTAATGTTTTTTTTTTTTTCTTACAGATATCTCCAGATCTTCATAAAAAGTTTCTTTCTTCCTCAGTATAGAATGTTGTTGGTGTATATGTTTAAATGTTCTTCAGTCTAAACTTCTTATTTCCTTTGATAATTAATCCTGCAATTCTATCACTAGTAATACTACAAAAATCTTTTATATTACCGGCAAGATTTTTATTAATAAGAAAACCCACTCCATTTTCTTGGGTCCTTTCATGTTCTCTGAAGCAAAACATAAGCCCTTCTTGTAACTCTATAAATTCCCGTTTTTTAATTTCTCATAATCCTTTTGTATCCCAATTCGTCTATTTCAGCTCTTCTAGTAACACAGTAAGATCGCCTTCCCTAGACAAGGTCTTGACGTGGCCTGCTGCAACGTTCAGTTTCCAAAGGTGGCCTGTTCTAGTCCAGTGATTTTAGCAACCCCTGCAGTGGGATGTAGCTGTCCGCCACCATGGGGAGTTGTTCTACTGCCGATGGGGACTGGAGGCCAATACTGGGCTGTGATAGGCATGTCTGGGTTTTGGCCACCAGATAGGTTCGGTTGCAGTCACTCTAGTATCTCAATTTGTCTGTAGTTTATTTCCTGACCCGATCAAATACGGGAGCTAATTCAAAGCTCAGTGGACTTATGGGCTATATTCTGGGATCAAAAGTGACCCAAGAAAATCATATCCCGAATACTAAATCAGTATCAAGCTATGAATAACAGACTGGGTTATTTTTGGTTTCATATTTGAAAAAAAAAACAAAAGCATAAAACGAGTGACAAAACTAATATACTGCACATACACGTGCTTAAACTTATGCACACGCATAAATACACATGCTCACGCACACATACAAACACGCACACACACACACACACGCGTATATATATATATATATATATATATATATATATATATATATATATATTATATCTGGTGATTGTCTGTCTGTGTATGTGTGTGTGTGGTCGCTATAGAAAAACTGTATAAGAAACTTACAGAATATTCGATGATAGAGTCTTATGTAATTTTTATCTAGAAAGCTAACGCTGCTATTTCTATTTTGATCAAGATCCACCTTAGGGGTCTACGGTCCCCATGATTACAGATCCCTTAAAACGGTATTCCATGGAATCGGGTGAAATCGAGCAGACTAGCACCGTAGACTTCAACTGTTTAAGAATAATTATTTAGCAATCGAGTTATCTAACGTCGCTAATTTCATTTTAATCAGAAACCACCTGGGGGGGGGGGGGTGTCTACAGGCCCCATAATTACAAGCCCCCTAAAACTGCATTCAATAATAATGAACCAATTGCGATGAATTTCGACATAGGGATTGTATGAACATGGGAGATTATTTGGGCGTATATCAATTTGGAAATTTGTTCTAAAAAGGGGCGTCCTTAGGTATTGCCCCCCCCCCAGCCCACACACACACACACACACACACACACACACAGCATACACTGAATTTCTTATCCATGTGATAAAATGTACAAAACCTTATATAATTTTTAATGATTGCGTCATATACTTTTTTATATATATTTTTTTTCAGTTTTCTACAAAATGATGCCACCGAAAAAGAGATTCTACAGAGTATTTAAGGGTCAAGTCTTATGTAATTTCTACATATTTTTTCAGTTATATGAAAATGATGCCACCAAAAAATGAGGTTCTCGTTCATTAAAGCCAATAAAGCAAATTCTGTGAAAAGAAGAAGATAGCTGGAAACAGATGAGCAGAGGAATTTACGGAGGGAAACAAATGCAAGAAGAATGGCAGCTAGACGTAAGACAGGAAGAAGACCAAAGAAAAAGTCATGCAAGTAGAATGGCCGCTAACCATAAAGCAGAAAATGAATATCAGATGGATTTAAGAAGGAACACAAAGGCAAACAGAATGGCAGCTAGATGTGAGGCAGGCGACGAAGACCAGATGAATTTGAGAAAGAACACTAATACAAACAGAATGGCAGGTAGACGTGAAGCCGAGGATGAAGAACAGGAATTTAAGAAGGAATACCAATACAAGGAGAATGTCAGCTAGGTGTGAAGCAAAAGACGAAAAGCAGAAGAATTTAAGAAGGAACACTAATGCAAGCAGAATGGCAATTAGACGTGAAGCACAGGATGAAGACCAAAGATATTCTCAGCTTGAAAATAATTAAAAAGAATACTAGCTATAAGAAATCAGGAATCAAGAAATCAAAGAATAACTCGCCTTCAGGATAACCAACGAAGAATGATTGTCCATCGAAACCAAGAAACATCGGAAGAAGCTGTGAAAAGTTGCCATATTGATAGTCATGCATGAAAAGCAAGAGCATGTCCTTTTAATGCTGCACAATGGCGTCTTGGTGCTTTCACTTATAATGCAAAATACCCCTATGAATCAGAAGACAGTACAAATTGTCTTAATGTCATAATGTAATCCTTGTGCTGCCTTTGTTAGTTGAACTTCCTGAATATCAGAAAAAAATTTCTCAATGGAACATCCCACCATTCAAAACATTTTCTTGAAAGCATACTACAATACAATAAAGCTTTCCAGATGGCTTCATTTGGAGCAAAATTTGTGAATGAGAGCGGATTATGCCTACAGTCAAAATCCAAGGGCAAATATACCCGGGCAATGCCGGGTAACCATGCTAGTATATATATATATATATATATATATATATATATATATATATATATATATATATATATATATATATATACATACTGTATATATATATATATATATATATATATATATATATGAAATAATGAATGACATTAAGGCTTGGATGTTAACAAAAAAGCTCAAGCTCAATGAAGACAAAAGTGAATGTATTATTTTTGGAAATGAAAAAGATATAAAAAGAATCGAATGCTTCCAAAGAATTGAAATAGGTCAATCGATCATTGACCTAAAGAAATCTATCAGGAATCTTGGAGTAATCATGGATGATAGACTGACAATGAACGAACATATAAATAATATGGTAAGAAATTGTAACTATTATATTAGAAACATAGCATTTATTAGTAAATACTTAGATGAAAAATCTATGGTCATACTCATTAATCACCACATATTTTCAAGAATTGATTACTGCAACTCACTGTTCTATGGCTTACCAAATTATCAGCTGAAGAAAATTCAGAGAGTACAAAACAGAGCCGCTAGATTAGTAAAAGGACTACACAATAGGGAAAGAATTACCCCTGCACTAATTAAATTACACTGGCTACCGGTAAAAGCGAGAATTGAATACAAGCTACTCTTACTAACATTTAAGATACTGAACCAAAATATCTAAAAGAATGCCTGAATAAACTAGAACTAAAAACAAATGTTAACACAAGACACATGAGTGACAAACATAGGCTATCTGAACCAGGAACAAATAGTAAATTTGGTGAAAGGGCTTTTAGCTACTGTGCGCCTAGACACTATAATAAACTGCCAACTGAAATGAAGGACCTAAAGGGAGCAATTGAATTTAAGAAGAAACTAAAGATATTACTTTTCACAAGATCATATGATTTGGAAGATGCTACAATCAAAGAATTGTATAAGTTATAATGAAAATGTTTCGTTAGATGATTAATATGGACCCGCCCGAGAAGTAGTTCACTTGACTTCAGGAGGGTTGGATTTAAACCCAAAACAAGTAAACAAGTAAACAAGTATATATATATATATATATATATATATATATATATATATATATATATATATATATATATATATATATATATATATATATATATATATATATATTTACACACACACTACTGTACCCGAGCCATCAAAACTGAATTTTAAATATTTAGATAGATGTGCACACACGCGCACTCAGAGTAAACCCTTCCTACCCCTTTCCCCTTTCCTAGCTACAACCCTCTGCTTCGGAAATTTGTGGTAGATCACGGTTTCCGAGTGTACCTTTGGGATACCCCCCTTTCACCAGAGTATGACTACTCCCTCTTCCCCCTACCCGAGGGACGGGGAGAAACCAAGTCATTGAGCGTGACAGGATATATATATATATATATATATATATATATATATATATATATATATATATACACACACACACACACACATATATATATATATATATATATATATATATATATATATATATATATATATATATATATATATATATGTATATATATATGTATATATATACCCAGCGACGGAAAACGCCGTTTAAAGCAACATTTCTGAAACGTATCGTAGGATCAGTATGATTTTTCAGCACACCACGTTTAACATCCCGACCCACTATCTATGGCCAACCTATCATGTTGCTACATGTGTTATTTTACGAGTTTACTTGTGAATAATAACAGAGCTGATTATTTATGTTGACGCATGCGCATTCGAAGAAAGGTATGGCAATTCTGTTGCCTCTTCCACAACAACCCTCTGTTATTATTATTATTATTATTATTATTATTATTATTATTACTCTTTGGTAAGCTACAACCCTAGTTGGAAAAGCAGGATGCTATAAGCCCGAGGGCTTCAACAGGGAAAATAACCCAGTGATGAAAGGAAATAAGGAAACTACAAGAAAAGTAATTAACAATTAATATAGAATATCTTAAGAACAGTAACAACATTAATATAAATATTTCATATATAAACTATAAAAATCTAAAAAAAAAACATGAGGAAGAAAAATAAGATAGAATAGTGATTCCGAGTGTACCCTCAAGCAAGAGAACTCTACCCCAAGACAGTGAAAGACCATGGTACAGAGGCTACGTCACTACCCAAGGCCTGAGAACAATGGTTTGATATTGGAGTGTTCTTCTCTTAGAAGAGCAGCTTACCATAGCTATAGAGTCTCTTCTTACCGTACCTTAACCACCCCTATTTCTCTCTCACATTTCTCGCCCCTCTTATCCCTTATCATCTCTTCCTCGCCTCCCTCATCCCTCTTGTGTCCCTCCCTCATTCATCCATCACTATAATTATTTCATGTTAGAATGATCTGTAGTTGTAGATGTATAGATAGGATTATTTAATATGAGTATGGTATAATTTTATGGTGGGATGACGTATTTCACGTTGCTAAGTACTGTACAACAGGATGCTTACATACATGTAGTAGAAGGCCCATGTTTGCAGTCCTTATGGTTAACCAAATGAACACGATCTGTTGGTATCACCTGTGGACTGGATTTTCTCGGAAAAGTTGTATACCGTGAGTCATCATGAAATGTCAACTTGGTTCAGATGATATAATTTCTATTTTTACAGAAATAAAAACTGCATATATTTCTCGCCACCAATTCTTTACATGTTTCAAGTGTACATCGTGTTTTATTGTAATTACTGTGACATGCATTTCATGACTTTTATGAAGTGGGAGCAAATGTGAAATAAATCATATAATGAAAGAAAATAAAAAGTTGCAAACTATAACGATTTTATTTGGTTGCTCAAAACTAAAGCGGACTTAATTCTTCAGGTCAGTTATAAACCGCCATACATCTATATGGCCATTAACAACGTGATTAGCCTGTCATAGCTTTCATAGTCTTTTGACCCACTCTGGTTTTAATGGCCACAGTCAGTAACTGTAACAAATAATTTCACTAATGCATGATACATATTTTACTCTCCCGTTTTCCCACCCACACCCCCTTGCTTCTGCCACCTCGCTCCAAGTTGTTATGGCCTGAGCTCCAGCTCACTCTGATCGGTGTACTAGTGAAGGAACTTGGGTTTGTATTGTTCGGAAAAATACAAATTACTTGAAAATTTGTCTTATTTCCCTATTATTAATACAAAAGTTTACCATAATCTATATCCTCTGCTTAATCTCTTTTACACTGCTATTTATCTCTACAACTAGTTAGTAGGTTGGTCAGGGCACCAGTCGCCCGTTGAGGTACTACCGCTAGAGAGTTATGGGGTCCTTTGACTGGCCAGACAATACTACATTGGATCTTTCTCTCTGGTTAAGGTTCTTTCCCTTTGTCTACACAGACACTGAATTGTCTAGCCTATTTTTTACAGATTCTCCTCTTTCCTCATACACCTTACAACACTGAGATTACCAAACAATTCTTCTTCACCCAAGGGGTTAACTACTGCACTGTAATTGTTCTGTGGCTACTTTCCTCTTGGTAAGGGTAGAAGAGGGTCTTTAGCTATGGTAAGCATCTCTTCTAGGAGAAGGACACTCCGAAATCAAACCATTGTTCTCTAGTCTTGGGTAGTGCCATGGCCTCTATACCATGGTCTTCCACTATGTTGGGTTAGAGTTATCTTGCTTGAGGGTTTACTCGGGCACACTGTTCTATCTAGTTTCTCTTCCTCTTGTTTTGTTGATTTTTTTTTAGTTTATATAGGAAATATTTATTTCAATGTATTTACTGTTCTTAAAATATTTTATTTTTCCTTGTTTCCTTTACTCACTGGGCTATTTTCCCTGTTGGGGCTCCTGGGCTTATAGCATTCTGCTTTTCCAACTACGGTTGTAGTTTAGCATTTAATAATACTAATAATAATAATACATACATACCGCCATATTCAAATATTATGTAAGTAATTATAAAAAAAACCGAGATTCCAACATGGGAGAGGGATGCCGTGACTGGGAGTTTAGAGGGAAAAGACGATGGGGAGAATACCATATTTGAGTAGGGATGTTTCAGGCAGTTGTTAGAGGGGTTATATGAGTATAACACCTTAGATAGGATGACTGGTTTAGGCTTGATATCCTTCAGTAAGCTCCTAGCATACGACATATAACAATATGACATGTCTGCCATGAATTACGTTGGAATGTTAAAGATAGTTTGCTGAAATATCACACGGATTCAACAATTTGTTTAAGAGATATTTGCGTTTGTCTGCTACTGAAATACATTGTTACAGACTGAGTACTGGTGGCGAAAGCTATTTCGATACACCACTTTTCTTGTTTACTTTATCTTTTCTTGTATTCAGGGCTAGAATTTTCACTGACAGGTGTTTTACCCAATAACAAGCTATCATCAAGAAATGCTTACAAAGAAATTATACTTCTTCTATAATGGTATCTGTATTCATACATAAGAAATTAAAAGGAATTTAAAATGCAATGAATGTGAAAATAATTACATAGAAATTTATAAGAATACTATAGAATAAATCGATATCTTTCATTAAGCCTGACAAGCCTTTCACAGGAGACAGATGTTGAATACTCAATGAAGTTTGACAATACCAGCTCTCAAGGCTCCGGTGGAAGTGATGTCGGCATGTGGCATAGAATCTATTCTTGTTGGAAGGGAGAATACAATCTGATGAAACTTAAATTCACAAAGAAGTCTGACATTACCAGCTCTTAAGGCTCCAGTGCAAGCGAGTGATGGTAGCATGTGCATTGGAATCTATCCTTATTGGAAGGAAGAATACAATCTGATAAAAATTGTTGGAAGGAAGAATACAATCTGATAAAACTTCAATTCTCAAAGAAGTCTGAAAATACGAGTATTAAAGGCTCCTGTGCGAGGGATGGTAGCATGTTCAGTGAATCTATTCTTATGGGGGGGGGGGGGATTACAATCTAATTAAACTTGAATTCTCAATGAAGTCTGAGAATACTAGTTTTGAAGTCTTCAGTGGGAATGAAGATTGCATTTGCAGTGGAATCTATTCTTGTTGGAAGGAAGAATAAAATCTGATAAAACTTGAATTCTCAAAGAAGTTTGACAATACCAGCTCTTAAGGCTCCAGTGCGAGTGATAGTTGCATGTGCAGTGGAATCTATTCTTGTTCGAATAAGGAATACAATCTGCTAAAAATTCAATTCTCAATGAGGTCTGACAATACAGAATCAGTCTCCAGTGGAAGTGATGTTGGCATGTGCAGTGAAATCTATTCTTGATGGAAGGAAGAATACAGTCTGATAAAATTTGAATCCTCAATGAAGACTGACAATAAATATTTTTAAGTCTCCGGTGGGAATGATGGTGGCCTGTGCAGCGGAATCTATTCCTGTTGGAAGGAAGAATAAAATCTGACGAAACTTGAATTCTCAAATAAGTCTGACAATACCATCTCTCAAGGCTCTAGTGGAAGTGATGTTAGCATTGTGCAGTGTAGTCTATTCTTGTTGGAAGGAAGAATACAATATGATGGAACTAGAGTTCTCAAAGAAGTCTGACAATACCAGCTCTTAAAGATCCAGTGCAAGCAAGTGATGGTAGCATTTGCAGTGGAATCTATTGTTGTTGGAAAGAAGAAATACAATCTGATAAAACTTGAATCCTCTATGAGGTCTGGGAAAACCAGTTTTTAAGTTTCCAGGGGGAGTGATGGTGGCATGTCCATTGGAATTTATTCCCGTTGGAAGGGAGGAATAAAATCTGATAAAACTTGAATCCTTGGAGAAATCTAACAATACCAGCTCTTAAGGCTCCAGTGTTAGTGACGGTGTCATGTGCATCGGAATCTGTTATTGTTGGAAGGAAGAATACAATATGAGGAAACTTGAATTCTCAAAGAAGTCTGAGAATACCAGTTTGTAAGTGTCCAGTGGAAGCGATGGTAGCATGTGCAGCGGAATCTATTCCTGTTGGAAGGAAGAATGCAATCTGATAAAACTTGAATTCTCGAAGAAGTCTGACAATACCACCTCTTAAGGCTCCAGTGGAAGTGATGGTGGCCTGTGCAGTGGAATCTATTTTTGTTGGAAGGAAGAATACAATCTAATGAAACTTTAATCCTCAATGATGTCTCACAATACCAGTTTCAAGTCTACAGTGGTAGTGATGGTGGCATATGCAGTGGAATCTATCTTGTTGGAATAAATACTATCTGATGAAACTTGAATTTACAAAGAATTCTGACAATACCAGCTTTTAAGGCTCCAGTGTGAGTGATGGTAGCAGGGCCAGTGAAATCTATTCTTTTTGGAGAAGAAAATGCGATCTGATGAAACTTAAATTCTCAAAGAAATCTGACAATACTAGTATTTAAGTATCCAGTGGAAGTGATGGTGTCATGTGTAGCCTAATCTGTTATTGTTGGAAGGAAGAATACAATCTGATGAAACTTAAATTCCCCAAAAAGTCTGACAATACCAGTTTTAGGTCTACAGTGGTAGTGATGGTGGCATATGCAGTGGAATCTATTCTTATTGGAATAAATACTATCCGATGAAACATGAATTCACAAAGAATTCTGACAATACCAGCTTTTAAGGCTCCAGTGCGAGTAATGGTGGCATGTGCAGTGGAATCTATTCTTGTTGGAAGGAAAAATGCAACCTGATGAAACTTGAATTCTCAAAGAAGTCTGACAATACGAGTTCTTAAATTTCTAGTGGGAGTGATGGTGGCAGATACTGTGGAATCTATTCTTATTGGAAGGAAGAATATAAGTTGATGAATCTTGAATCCTCAAAGAAGCTTAACAATACCAGTTCTTAAGACTCTGGTGTAAGTGGTGGTTGCATGTGCAGTGGAATCTATTCTTGTTGGAAGGAAAAATACAATCTGATAAAACTAAAATCCTCAAAGAAATCTCACGATACCAACTCTTAAGGTTCCAGTGCAAGTGAGGTGGTATGTGCAGTGGAATCTATTCTTGTTGGAAGGATGAAAATAAGCTGATGAAACTTGAACCTTCAAAGAAGTCTGACAATACCAGCTCTTAAGGCTCCAGTGGGAGTGATGGCGATATGTGCAATGGAATCTATTTTTGTTGAAAGGATGGGCACAATATGATGCAACTTGAATCCTCAAAGAAGTCTGATAATACCAGTTCTTAAGGCTCCAATGCGAGTGATGGTGGCACGTGTAGTGGAATCTATTCTTGTTGGAAGGAAGAATACAATCTGATGGAACTAAAATTCTAAAAGTCTGACAAAACCAGCTCACAAGGTTCCAGTGTAAGTAGGTTGGCCAGGGCACCAGTCACCCGTTGAGATACTACCGCTAGAGAGTCATTGGATCCTTTGACTGGCCAGACAGTAATGCAATGGATCCCTCTCTCTGATTGCGGTTAATTTTTCTTTGCCTACACATACAGCGAATAATCTGGCCTATTCTTTACTTATTCACGTCTTTTCTCATACTGCTGACAACACTGAAATTACCAAACACTTCATTGCTCAAGGGGCTAATTACTGTACTGTGATAGTTCAGTGGCTTCTATCCTCTTGGTAAGGGTAGAAGAGACTCTTTAGCTATAGTAAGCAGCTCTTATAGGAGAAGGACACTCCAAAATTCAACCATTATTCTCTAGACTTTGGTAGGGCCATAGCCTCTGTACCATGGTCTTTCACTGTCTTGGGTTAGAGTTCTCTTTCTTGATAGTCCACTCAAGCACACTATTCTATCTTATTTTTTTCTTCTTGTTTTTTTTTAAATGGTGTGTTGGGCAGGGTTAATACAAGGGCCATGGATGTCTGGTGGTTCATCAAGAGGCTCTCTTTCCCTTATCTGTTTCTATTTCTTTTAAAAACCATCCTTACTGTCCTCCCTTCAGTTAAATTGGCTATCCTGGAGGGTATACAATTTAACCATAAAAGAAACTCTTTCTGGTACAACCCAGGAACATAAGTGGTGGACTACCCTTATATCTGCACTCTTTGGTGTAGATGCAACAGCTCCTCCTTTACTTAAACCAGATGGCTCTGTCACTTACTGTCTAAAGAAAAAGGTAGCCCTATTAGCAGATGTGTTTGACAGCAAGCAAAGTAATGAGAAACTCGAACTTCCTCAGTCATGTTTTCCTGAGGCTAAACTAACTAGTTTAGCTTTTCGATCTCGTGAAATTAAAGCTCTGTTGATGGACCTTGATATTTATGGAGGTGTAGACCTAAATGGCCTTTTTCCTTTGTTTTTTATAAAGACTGCAGTTATCTTAGCTCCAAAGTTATCAGTTATTTTGCGCAAGTTAGCAAGAAGAGGAGCTTTTAGCACTTGTTGGAGAATTGGTAATGTTACTCCACTATGAAAATGTGTTTGTGGTAGCTCAAGTCTAACTGATTACCGCCAAATTTCCATAACTCCTATATCATCCAAAGTTTTTGAATGACTTCTGGCAAAACGTCTTAGTAGGTCTGCTGAAGGTAATCATCTGTTCCCTTGCTTGCTATTTGGTTTTTGTAAAGGCCTTGGAGCATGTGATGCCCTTCTTACAATCTCCAATACTGCACAGAAAGCCCTTGATTCTGGGCAGGAAGTTCGTATGATTGGCCTTGATTTTAGTGCTGCCTTTGACCATGTTAATCATGATACCCTTGCTTTCAAACTCAAAGAGTTGGGAGTGGGTGGGTCGTTTCTTAGCATCATTATTGAATTTTTAAGGAATAGATCGCAAAGAGTTGTTGTTGATGGGCACCATAGTGAGTATAGGAATGTGATATCCGGTGTTCCACAGGGTAGTGTTCTTGGCCCATTAATTTTCATCTTATATACACATGACATGTGGTTTGGTCTAGAAAACAAGCTTGTTGCATATGCAGATGATGTTACTCCCTTTGCATTAATTCCATCTGAATGTAGATCTGGGGTTGGTGAATCTCTTAATAGAGATCTAGCTAAAATTGGTCCATGGTGCAAATTATGGGGTATGAAGTTGAATCCTAACAAAAGTCAATGTGTGATTGCAAGTCGGTCAAGGACCGTGGCACCTCAACATCTGGATTTCCGTATGGATAATGTTTCTTTAACTTTGTATGACTTTTAAAATTTTAGGTGTGATTCTTGACAGTAAATTCACTTTTGAGAAACACATTATGTCTGTGTCTTCTTCAACTGCAAAAGAAATTGGCTTACTGAGAAAATCTTTCATGATTTTTGATGATCAATCTATTCTGAAGAAGTGTTTTAATTCTTTAATTTTACCTTGTTTCGAGTATTGTTCTCCTGTCTGGTCTTCAGCTGCTGATTTCCATCTTAATTTGTTGGACAGGAACTTACGGGCTATTAAATTTCTTATTCCTGATCTAGATATTAACCTTTGGCACCGTCGTTCAATTAGTTCATTATTCATTTTCAATTATTCTGACCATCGTTTACATTCAGATCTTCCCGGACAGTTCCATCCTGTTCGTAATACTAAGTATGCAGTTAATTCTAATTGTCAGGCCTTCTCTATCATGATGCTCAATACTACATAGTACTCTAGAAGTTTTATTCCAGCTGTGACCAAGTTGTGGAATAATCTTCCTAATCGTGTAGTTGAATCAGTAGAACTTCAAAAGTTGAAACTCTCAACAAATATTTTTATGTTGAATAGGCTTACATAAGTCCATTTATAGTTTATATATCAAATATCTGTTGTAATGTTGTTACTGTTTTTAAAATATTATATTTTGAATTTTCATTATTTCTTATATCGTTTATCTATTTCCCTATTTCCTTTCCTTGCTGGTCTATTTTTCCCTGTTGGAGCCCTTGGGCTTATAGCATCTTGCTTTTCCAACTAGAGTTGTAGCTTAACTAGTAAAGATAATAACAATAATAATAATAGAAATAATAATAATAATAATAACAATAGTAATAATAATAATAATAATAATAATAATAATAATAATAATAATAATAATAATAATAATAATAATAATGTTCGGTGGAATCTATTCTTATTGGAAGGATGAATATAATCTGATGAAACTTGAATTCTCAAAGAAGTCTGACAATACCAGCTCTTAAGGCTGCAGTAGGAGTGATTGTGGCATATGCAGTGGAATCTATTTTTATTGGAAGAAAAGTACAATCTGATGAAACTGGAATCTTCAAACAACTCTAACAATACCAGCTCTTAAGGCTCCAGTGGGAGTGATGGTGGTATGTGCAGTGGAATTAATTCTTGTTGGAAAGAAGAATACACTTTGGTGAAACTTGAATTCTCATAGTAGTCTGACAATACCAGCTCTTAAGGCTCTCTCACAGTCCTCCTACATTTTTCACTTTATCCTTCTTTAAGGTCCAAAATCCTTAGTTACAGAGCTCCTGTTTTTCTTTATGGGTTTTCTACCTCTCATTTTAAAATCCATCACTACCAGTCTTTGTTGTTTAACACCTGCTTCCCCAAAAATCACTTTAAAGTTTATCACATTTTTATCATCATATAATAAGCATGTAATCTGTTTGTCTTTACACTCCTCCACTTTCATATGTTATCTGGTGCTTATCCAACTTCTGAAACCAGGTGTTCATACAAGCTGATTCAAAACTCTGAGCCACCTCTGATATATGCTCCCCATCTTGATTTATACTTCCAAACCCATAGCCTCATTGTATCTCCTCTTATCCGTTCCTTCTCTTCCTCACTCTGTCATTCATGTCTGTTCTTATGATTTGCTTCTCCTCTTTCACTGTTTTAATAGCTGCTGCAAACTGTTGCCTAACCAGCTCCTTTTCTTGTTCTTGGCAACCCATCTGAAGGCAATATTCTGAAATTATATTTACTATCTAATCCACGATCATCATTGGAATCTTCAATAGCTTACCGAACCACTTTTTTCCTTACAGTTATGACCCGTTATGACCCCAACTCCATTTCTTCCCCCTCGTGACCCACTGTAATATAACTTATACCCATTTCCTATCTCTTAGTTTCATTTCCTTTCCATCTTGACTCCTTCACACAGAGCTTATCTATCTTTTTCCTCTACATAATATCCACTATCTCTCATATTCTTCCCATTAGAGTAACGACATTTCTAGTACCTGCTCTAGTTTCTTTGGAATCCGTCACGTGTGTGTACGTGTGTAGTCATGTCAATACGTATGTGGGTAAATATGGATGTATTTTAAAGAGATAAAGAGAAAGTATTCTTCTGCCATTAAACGAGTTTTCTCAGTATTCATTAGCAGAACGGTGGGAAATTTCCCTTTGAAATTTCATGAAAAGGGGCCCAAAAAAGAAACTTTTGATAGGAAGAGAAAAACATTTACCAAATTGCACAAAGGGAATTTTGGGTAATTATGAAAGTTTAAAGAAATATGAAAACGGGATGGCATCCGTAAAAGCCGAAATCTCTCTGTTTTAGACTCGTACAATAAACTTTTTTGAGGTTCGGCTCAGCCTCAAAACAACTGCAACGGTGCCTTCGGTATCGCCATAACTTCTGCCCCTTTTTATTTTTTTTCCTTACAAAAAATTGTATATTTTGTGCATGTATATCGATATGTTTATTTATTTATTTTGGATTTTAGGTTCCTTAGCAGAGATTCATATATCTGGATTTGATTAACTTAGAATAGTGACACCAAGTGTACAGAAAGGTATGTGGCTAACATTCTCATCCCCAAAACATACACTGTGAACCTGTAAAAATATGAATTGTATACGAAGGTTTCCCTTTTTTATCTATGAATAAAAATTAGCATTAAATTTTGTTTCATAAGTATACTCAAAAGTAAGTATGCTTTTCAGATGCAAAAGTATTTTGTGATGTAAAATAGAATCAGTTCTAACTTTCGTCTTAATGTTTATTCCTGATGTTGATAGTTCGAAGATTTGCCACAATTTATTAGATTTCGGAATATTCCAGTTGTGTGGCATTTGAGAATGTTCTATGCTTTGAATAGCCTTACATCAACAGTCATCCTGAGAAGACGTTTCTCTCTAGTATCCCCTTCAGCGGATATAATGAGAAGGAAGCTATATATTAACATTCTATAAAGTAAGCATAAGTTTCTTGGTGATTATTGGTATGTCGTAAAATCTTCTATATCAGGGTGGTTCAACCTTTTCCATGCCAAGGGCCACATTACCTGAAACCCTTGATGGCACGGGCCAAAAAAATAAGATTAATATTAGAATAATAATGCCTGGTGCAGTAACTGAAGGGGAGCACCTTCCCCCAAGGGGAGAGGATTCATTTCCTTTATATAAGTGAATTTTTTTTACAGAGTATGTAGATGCACTTGAAGAGTTTACACACTGTGTCATAAGATTTTCCCCCATACTTATTTATATATGAATATTTATTTTCCGAAACAAGAGAAACAAAAAGTATAAATAAAAAATACAAAGCTTATATATTTCTGTTAATATTTAACTTCAAATCATAATTAAAGTACATATGATATACAAAAATGGGAAAAATAGATATAAACAACTCAGATACCAGTATTTAGTAATACTTTCTATTCATAAGATGAATAAAAATAGAACCTTTACCAGTTTTATTCCTCTTTAACTTCAAAATACTGTACAATCAAAGTAAATCTACACACACAACCATGTATATATATATATATATATATATATGTGTGTGTGTGTGTGTACGTGTATATATATATATATATATATATATATATATATATATATATATATATATATATATATATATATATATATATGTGTATATATATATATATATATATATATATATATATATATATATATATATATATATATATATATATATATATATCTTCTCTCAAATTCACAATTTAACCCTTCAAGTTATCCCCAAAAAGATGAGGAGTATGTTCCATTATTTCTGTTCAATTCATGACAAGAAAGGAAGTGTGTTAGATCATTCTTGTTTAAGCATTCACTGAAAAGTTGCTGCTTTTTACGGAGAGAATCAACATTTCCTACTAACTGGGAAACATTCTGTAATTTTCCTTGTAGGTTCATGTTTAGAACGTTCAGGTGGGCAGTCAATACTGTTAGAATTGCTTGGGAGCAAAGAAAGTCTTTATCCTGTAGCTGAATTTAGCACTGTTTTGAATTACTAATATGCTGATTTTATAGAAATGGAACACGTAACATAGTGGCAGGTCCCTGTACTCTGTGTTTAGTTTTTCCAGGAATGATATAAATTTTCTATGCCTAAGGAAATATTTCCGCCTCTGATTAAATTCACAATACTTGTCATGGCATCACTCATCTGCAATATTTTGCTTCATAAGGCCTCTTGGTGAATAATGCAGTGCAGTTTGATGCAATACACTCCATTTTTCTTTAAAAGATCAACTAACACCACATTACTGCCAAGCCAACCATAGCTTCCGTACTATCAATTATAATGCAGGAACATATTTTAAACCCTCCATGTTCATTGACCACGGATTTGAGGGAAACGTGAAAATATCAGAACCTCTGCTATCATCATTCAATGACTGCATCTTGACAAGTTCTTCGGGTACCACAAAATCTTCGCCAATGGTGCCGGAAAACACAAGTAACTGACTTGTGTCACTTACATCAGTGCTGTTATCTAAATCCAGTAAAAAGTACTTGCGATATTTCATTATATTTTTAAGTTTCATGGAAACATGCTGATAAAATTCATTCACTCTTCTTACAACTCTTTGGTAAGAGAATGGCACACTTTCAAATTTTTTTACTACCACATTCTCTTCAGCAAACTCTTGTGCTATTTTACTGCACACTGCTTTATCAATTCTCCACCCCTGAATGATTTTCTATTTCTTATGCATCAAAGTAACTTCTTATAAAGCAGTA
Source organism: Palaemon carinicauda (assembly GCF_036898095.1). Classification (NCBI taxonomy): domain Eukaryota; kingdom Metazoa; phylum Arthropoda; class Malacostraca; order Decapoda; family Palaemonidae; genus Palaemon; species Palaemon carinicauda. Next base: position 81,270,931 of record NC_090728.1, read on the forward strand.
AGACTAGCTGTTTGTAATTTTCAGAAGTTATGTAGCCCATGATTTTGCTGTTGATGTTTGCCCATCAAGGTATTCAATATACCGCTTCGTGATTTTCCCGCAATTAAGCATACATTTCTTTGTGCAATGTCTCACAATGCCATCGAACATATTCCTTAAGAACAGAACCTATTTGATGCCACACAATATTCTTCTTCCCGCTTCATATCATATGCTCTGTTCATATCACAGCACTTTCTTTTCTTACTTTGACTCAATGTGGAAAGACGTTATGAACAATAGTGCTTAACTGCAAAAACGAGGCAAGCTGAAAACTATTCGAAACAGCAGGGGCTTCATCCCCATTCTATTCACGGGGTTTTCATTAATCTTTTTACATTTATATTTGTTATTGTTATTATTATTCTATCTACCGTCAAAAGTGAAAAAAAACATTGGTATTGAACGCATGGTGAGAGAGAGTGTGTACTGAAATTCTACTGAAATGTGTGATCTTAATTTTATTTCATTATTTATCATTTCCTATTTTGTTAGTATTCAGGAGGGATCATTTATGTCCAGTAAGGTTTCGGCACATTAAATCATACTGCATAATTAGGTCAGTGTTGGAGGGTCGCAAAAAATCCCCTTGCGGGCCACATTTGGCCCGCGGGCCTGTAGTTGGACCACCCTGCTCTATATGATCAGTAAGATGTCTGATTACATTTGCCTTCGATAATATGTTGCCGTATAAGTTAGTGAAATAAACAATGCATTTGTTTTGTATGAATAATTCTGAAGCATGTACTGTGTAAGAATATTAAAGATTATATATGAAAGTACGATATGCTTTCCTGACTCAAAGGTAAATATAGGGGTTCCTGAGGTTGGCTCTCTTGCATAATAGATCACTTAATATTACATGCATTACTAGACATTGGGGTTTATTGTAGTCCTAAGTATCTAATATCCTATATGGCACAGTGAGTTACTTATGTTTATAAACGAGAAGCAGAAAGCCTACACCACGAAAACCTGCCATAGCTATCCCATAATCTGCTGGCCCTAGAAGTTCCAATTTACCGGCTTCTCATGATGCCGCACGTGCACAGTTATGGCTGATGTAATAGGAACGGGCAATTGATGCCCTCTACACTGGTCTCGCTAACGCTACCATAACTGAAACACATAGTTCCCTGTCTAGGATGCCAGTGTCGGCTACCCTCGAGAAATGGGAAATGGAGATGTCAACAACCACGTTTTGATTATGACAAAGGTCAATGTAGTGTTGGCTTCAAATATGTGAGGTGGCAGCTGATGAGGCTGTGTAACATTAGAAACTGTATTACAGACTAGCTTGATGCCAGGTATAGTGCAGCAAATTGGAGCAGCCTTCTGACTAAGGACGTACTGGATGTTTTCTTCAAACTCGTCCTCATTGCATCAAATCCGGTAGTTTAGTAGTTTAAGTCCTTCAACGTTACACTAGGTTGAAACAAGGGTGTCAGTGATTTTTTCATGTGTAGCTATAAAAAATCAGCAGACTGTGGTTTTCAGAGAACAAATTGTGATTTTAATCTTTCAAAATATACGTTGTTAAAGAAACTTACAGTGAGATTAGGGAATCAAGTGCTAAAAAGACAATTACTTCAGTCATGTGTGACGAGCCGAGAGAAACTGCACCATCAACGTGATGATGGGTGGGGCTAATTTCTGTGGCAGTGCTCAGTGTTGCGTTAGAGTTCAAAGTGGGAGGATATACGCTCAGCTCTCCAACTCAAATGGCTAATTTGCTGTCTCCCATTGAGTGAACAAGGACCAACACTTCATTTCATTTTAATCATTGTGTGTGGCAAGAAGTTTGTTGGAGGCAGCATGAGGAAGGGCAGTGAATGGTGGGATGAAGGAGTGAAGGTAAAAGTGGAAGAGAAAAAGAGGGCTTTTGAAGATTGGCTGCAGAGTAATAGTGTAGAGAAGTATGAAAGATATAGAGAGAAAAATGTGGAAGTAAAGCGCAAGGTAAGTGAGGCAAAGAGGCCAGGTGACCTGAAGTGGGGTCAGGGATTAGGTCATTCATATGAAGAGAATAAGAAGTTTTGGAAAGAAGTGAAGAGAGTAAGGAAGGCTGGTTCAAAAATTGAAGAGACAGTGAAAGATGGAAATGGAAGGTTGTTAAAAGGAGAGGAGGCAAGGAAAAGGTGGGAGAATATTTTAAAAGTTTACTGAATGTTGAGGATAATAGGGAGGCAGATATAATTGCTGTTGCAGGTGTTGAGGTACCGGTAATGGGAGATGAGAATGAGAGAGAGATTACAAGAGAGGAAGTGAGGAGAGCACTAGATGAAACGAGAGTAGGAAAAGCATCTGGTATGGATGGTGTGAGAGCTGAGATGTTGAAGGAAGGGGGTGTGACTGTACTTGAATGGTTGGTGAGATTTTTTAATATGTGTTTTGTGTTGTCAATGGTACCAGTAGATTGGGTTTGTGCGTGTATTGTACCACTATATAAGGGTAAAGGAGATGTGCATGAGTTTTGTAATTCAAGGGGTATTAGTTTGTTGAGTGTGGTGGGAAAAGTGTATGGTAGAGTACTGATTAATAGGATTAAGGATAAAACAGAGAATGCAATCTTAGAAGTACAGGGTGGTTTTAGAAGAGGAAGGGGTTGTATGAATCAGATTTTTACAGTTAGGCAGATATGCGAGAAATTTTTAGCAAAAGGTAAGGAGGTGTATGTTGCGTTTATGGATCTGGAGAAAGCGTATGATAGAGTTGATAGGGAAGCAATGTGGAATGTGATGAGGTTATATGGAGTTGGTGGAAGGTTGTTGAAAGCAGTGAAAAGTTTCTACAAAGCTATTAAGCATGTGTTAGGATAGGAAATGAAGTGAGCGATTGGTTTCCGGTGAGAGTGGGGCTGAGACAGGGATGTGTGATGTTGCCATGATTGTTTAACTTGTATGTTGATGGAGTGGTGAGAGAGGTGAATGCTCGAGTGCTTGGACGAGGATTAAAACTGGTAGATGAGAATGACCATGAATGGGAGGTAAATCAGTTGTTGTTTGCGGATGATACTGTACTGGTTGCAGACACGGAAGAGAAGCTTGGCCGATTAGTGACAGAATTTGGAAGGGTGTGTGGGAGAAGGAAGTTGAGAGTTTATGTGGGTAAGAGTAAGGTTATGAGATGTACGAGAAGGGAAGGTGGTGCAAGGTTGAATGTCATGTTGAGTGGAGAGTTACTTGAGGAGGTGGATCAGTTTAAGTACTTGGGGTCTGTTGTTGCAGCAAATGGTGGAGTGGAAGCAGATGTACGTCAAAGAGTGAATGAAGGTTGCAAAGTGTTGGGGGCAGTTAAGGGAGTAGTAAAAAATAGAGGGTTGGGCATGAATGTAAAGAGAGTTCTGTATGAGAAAGTGATTGTACCAACTGTGATGTATGGATTGGAGTTGTGGGGAATGAAAGTGATGGAGAGACAGAAATTGAATGTGTTTGAAATGAAATGTCTAAGGAGTATGGCTGATGTATCTCGAGTAGATAGGGTTAGGAACAAAGTGGTGAGGGTGAGAACGGGTGTAAGAAATGAGTTAGTATCTAGAGTGGATATGAATGTTTTGAGGTGGTTTGGCCATGTTGAGAGAATGGAAAATGGCTGTCTGCTAAAGAAGGTGATGAATGCAAGAGTTGATGGGAGAAGTACAAGAGGAAGACCACAGTTTGGGTGGATGGATGGAGTGAAGGAAGCTCTGGGTGATAGGAGGATAGATGTGAGAGAGGCAAGAGAGCGTGCTAAAAATAGGAATGAATGGTGAGCGATTGTGACAGTTCCGGTAGGCCCTGCTGCTTCCTCCGGTGCCTTGGATGACCGCGGAGGTAGGAGCAGTAGGGGATTCAGCGTTATGAAGCTTCATCTATGGTGGATAACGGGGGAGGGTGGGCTGTGGCACCCCTAGCAGTACCAGCCGAACTCGGTTGAGTCCCTTGTCAGGCTGGGAGGAACGTAGAGAGGAGAGGTCCCCTTTTCTGTTTCATTTGTTTGATGTCGGTTACCCCCCAAATTGGTGGAAATGCCTTGGTATATGTATGTATGTAATAGTAATACTTTTAATGGTAATAATAATTTTATTGATTTTAATAATATCAAGTTTAACAATAAAAATAATTCTATTGATTTTAATAATATAAATTTTAATGATAATAATCTTATTAATAATGATAATTTAAATGATAACCGTAGAGTCTCCTGGTAGAGGAAATCATCGGAATACATCCTCTCTCAATGAAAGCTGAACTGCAAGCTAGAGTGCGAAAACAAGTGAGCAGTGCTGCATTACTGTTTGGCCACTAGTAATTTTTATTTAACTCCACTACTGCACCACGAGGCTGATACATAAATCATAGTATATACTGGGCTTAAGAGATGTTGCTAACTTGCAGCTGGAGTGCTTGGGAAAAGCAGCTTTCTGGATCTCCATCAGGAATCACACCATTGTACAAGAGGTATATTTTGTCAAATCTGCCAAATCCTTCTATCTCTCCACATGCAAAGACCTTGTATCTGTCCCAAACGACTTTCCACACTATGTCCTAAGAGCTAATGCGAGTGTGTCTACCGACACAACACCACTCTCCAGACCTTTGTAACTTCTTCTACCAACCCTTGAAGAGAATGCCCACGTTTGGAGCAGTGATTACTCCAAAACTTCTTGTTGATGACCTTCAGTATGGACTGGGAGCCATTAACAGTATTGGTGGGGGAGCTACACCAAATCCATGTCGTCAAACACCATGCCGTACACATGCGATACTCTCACAGCAGTTCCCAATTACTAGGAAGCCGAGGTGAAGGCCCAGATTAAAGAAGACATATTGAAGGGCGTCATCCAAGAGGTCCTCCCCAGGAAAGGCAATGGAGTGGTGCGGTCAAGAGGTTGTGGTGCAAAGAAGTCAGGTCACCCAAGACACACCGTGGACTATCAACTATTGAATGCCTCCTGTAGGGGGGAGACACATCACACTACAGCATCCTTCAACATCCCCCAACAAGACTTTAGCTGAAAAATACTGGCAATTCCACCAGGTGAATCTTGATAAGGAAAGCCGCCACCTAACAACGTTCATCACGCCTTGGGGCCGCTACCAATACCTTAGGACCCCCCATGGGCCATCAAGGAAATACCATGGAAGTATAAATGCATAGATGATATACAGTCCCAAATGAAATTTTGTAATGAAACTAGATTATCACATTTATTCAAGCTACACCAACACTTATATGGTACTATATATAGCAAAAACATTAACTTGACCGTCTAACATTTTGCTAAAATCTTTTGCGTTATCATCCTTAACCGAAGTATAAATAATTTTGTCTGTTTCTACTAATTCTTTCATCTTTTACAGTTTGGTAGTGAGATTCCTTGACCTGATGCTCTTCTCAATGTGCTCGGAAGCTGCCAATATATCCTGATACTACGCTCATTCAGAATTTTTTTTTTTTATTCATAATTTAGTACTGACTCGGGAAGATAAGCCTTCTGATACATACTCTTTCATGCTTGGAGTAATCTGATGTTAAGATAGGTGGCCTCCGTTACATTAAGATATATTTGTTAGACTTGTGTTAATTTTACTCTGTGTGGACCAAATTGTACGGGCGCTAAATACTTTGAAACTTCAGATGCAACATTTGAGATCTATCAATCTATGTAGAATTTTGATAAATAGGACAACGTAAACTATTGGATACTTCTGGATTATACAGAGAAGTCTGATTGCTTGTATTATTCTGGTTACTTGAAGTTGGGAGACTAATGCATTGACCATTGCAATGTATTATCTTGGGAGTCATACAGTATTTGTCAATACAATAAAATCTCGTTTTGTAACGCGAAAGTCACAAGGTCACCACTAGCCTAACTAACATGCTTACGAGTTTGTGAGCATTGTTGCCTTTGTTAAAATCTTGTATGTATTCACCGCTGTTTGTTTGTTTGTGAACAACTTTACACAAAAAGTCCTGTACCGATTTTGACCAAACTTGGTAGTTATGTTGGGTATGACCCAAATATGGATCTGTAACATTTGAGATAAAGTGAATCAAGGTACAAGTACGCAGCAGTACTTTGAAAATAATCGCAATGTTATTTTCTTGTCTGTTAATAACATCACGCAAAAAACTACCTAGCCAATTTTCAACAAACCTGGGTGGACATGTGGGGTATGACCCAAGGAAAGATTTATTAAATTTGGAAGAAAATAAATCGAAGTACAAGTACGCAGTGGAGTTAAGAGCAAATTATGACTACCTGGTGTGGCGAAGTATGCTCTCTACTGAGTTCCCTTCTCGTTTGATTTGCGTTAATTTCAGTTGGAGAGTATTGAATTTAAATGATGTTTTGCTCTATGTGACAAGGAGTGTAATATCTGTTGTTTGAAATTAGTATGAAGGTCATTTTAAAAATTATCATTGAAGATAAAGTTGTGAGTGTGCGAGAGTAAATGTATGTCATTGTGTTCATGTGTGTAATGAAATAAAGTAGAGAAGTCATTAGAAATGTGTTTGGTTCTGGTCCCTCGGGTCATATTCTACTAAGATAATATTTTCTTTTATGGTATGCACATAAGACGATTGAAAAGAGAAAACAAAATATTTGAAATAATGTATTGTTAGTTTTGTTGCGCAGTTATTGGGTTTAACGTTCTGACATGGCGGAATGAATGGAAAACCGGGAACCATAGTTCACCTCTGGCATTATTATTATTATTATTATTATTATTATTATTATTATTACAAAAGGTGAAAGCTACCTGGCCAAAAGATTCCAATAAAGAAAAATATGAGTATGCAATTTGAAATAAAAGTTACCCCAGAATGAATCAACACTAACGTCGCAACTGATTTCTTTCCTCCCTACTGAAGGGAATACATGAACTTTTAAGGGTTGGGAACACGAGTTGGAAACTTTCCCATCCCGGCGTTTGGCTATATTCCACACACCTGCGCTGACACTTGTGTGAAATTCATTTCCCGACAGCTTGGACACCTGCTTTTCTCTGTCAGACACTTCTCACCCGAGTTTCCCAAATTTTAGTCGCCATCTAAATACTCTGGACAAATTGGTGCATCTCAGACACGAAGTTTTGATAATTTCGATGCACCCAATGTAATGTTTGCAAGACCACGCAGCTTCTTTCATCAGATACTTCAGAGCATTTCCGTGAAATGCCCATCATTATTAGCCTTCAATCCGCAGGTTGATGTCACAGGTCTATTAGAAAATCTCATCCTTTTCATATGGAACCGTGAACACACTTCCATAGTAAATACGTTGGATGTGGTTTCAAAGTATAAAGAAATAAATGAGAATCTTAAATTCTGGATATCACTAGATTACAGAATTCTCATGTAGATAATAGAATTATACCAGAAACATTATCTATTTAGGACACAATATTGTAGTATTAAATTTCATAAAGTTTTCAGTGTCGCGAATCTAAAAGTTCCAGAACTTTATGTAATAATGTTATGTAAATTGAGTTATATTGAAATCACCAATATCAAAATAAATCTTATTTTGTCGAGTTTCCTTACATAATCATTATATGAATCTGCTAGGTAGAATTTTCTTCCACAGATCCACAGATTCGCAAATAAAATGGCGAAGATGTCGCTTGTAAGCTTTTATGCACCCTCACTCATAAACTCACGCGTCATTCTAAACAGGTTTAATTTGGAGGATTTTGTTTTGCTTTTAAAATCGTCTAAATGCCTTTCTACCTCTTGCTCAAAATTCTAACTTCCGGTTACGAGTTTGTATTTGACACTTACGCGAACATGCGCAGAAGGCGAGAGGCTTTATTCTGGAAATCTCTATGATTAAACAATACCATCAAACTTCCCATAGAAGTTTCCATGCATCTCTGCTAAGGTGATTTATACTTATTTGCCGAAAAAAGGAATAAAGACTTTCTTGACTTCAGACATTGAAGAAAGCTGAATGTTTCAAGTAAGTTATCTAAATGCCATATAAGTAGTATGATCTGCAGTACAATGGAAGTTTGTTACCAAACATGAACGAAACTTGAGATTTATGGTGGAATTTGCATTGAGTAACGCTCTGTAAATCTGAGAAGGGTTTGTGGAAAACTGAAAGTAAGGAATAAAAAATATCGATAGAGACAATGTGAAGGTTGTTGTAAATGTGTGGTATAACGGATACATTGTTGAGAGAAATGAAAAAAGTTTCTTGATGGAAGTTAAGCATGTGTTCGATTATGTGGCCATGTGCCTGGTTAGCAGTGAAAGTAATGTAGGTCTGAGACGAAACTGTCTCCATAACGGTTCAACATCTTTAGCTACGAAGTGATGCCAGAAATCAAAAAGGACACTGGATATACAGTATTGTAGGTGTTAAAATGTGGCTTACGAAAATA
>NC_090728.1:81281844-81289344 GCF_036898095.1 Palaemon carinicauda
CTATGATGTTAATATACTTATTTCTCATGAAGTCATTATAGGATTACCTTTTCCATTTATGCCCATTAATCCTAGGGTCCAAGTGTCTCCTGGGAGGAATACACTAAATGGATATTTGGACCTATCTGGAGATTATCTCATGCTTAAGCACTAATGCACATTTAATTAAGCGTATATACTTGTTTTCGCGTTAATTTATAGAAATTGGAAACGATTGTATTTATATAGGCTGAGAGAAAATGTGAGAGGGATATACATATGTTAATAGAATTATCAGTAGCTACTTAATTTATCCTCTATCCATATTTTGCACCTTCGTTTTTTTATATGAAGAGAATTCATAAAACTTAATCAGAATATTATTTTTCCCCCTTTTGTTTCAGCGTCTGTTTATTATCAGAATACAAGATACTATTGCATGAATAAGGCAGAAGACTGTGTGGTTTTAAAGAGAAAATATATTAGGGAAAAGGAGAGGAAATTTAAGGAAATCATAACTTGGTGAATGGAAATGTGAGGGGAAACACAAAAATAAAGAAAAATAAAATGCATAGTATAACAAACTTGTAAAATGCAACCAGTTTATCTTTATAATGTCAAAAGGTAGTAGGCTGGCCAGGGCACCAGCCGCCCGTTGAGATACTACTGATAGAGAGTTAAGGGGTCCTTTGACTGGCCAGACAGTACTATATTGGATCCTTCTCTCTGGTTACAGTTCTTTCCCATTGCCTACATAGACACCGAATAGTCTGGTCTATTCTTGAAAGATTCTCCTCTGTCCTCATACACCTGACCACACTGAGATTACCAAACAATTCTTCTTCATCCAAGGGGTTAACTACTGCAATGTAATTGTTCAGTGGCTACTTTCTTCTTGGTAAGGGTAGAAGAGACTCTTTACCTATGGCAAGCAGCTCTTCTAGGAGAAGGACACTCCAAAATCAAACCATTGTTCTCTAGTCTTGGGTAGTGCTATAGCCTCTGTACCATGGTCTTCCACTGTCTTGGGTTAGAGTTCTCTTGCTTAAGGGTACACTCGGGCACACTGTTCTATATAGTTTCTCTTTCTCTTGTTTTGTTGAAGTTATTATTGTATATATAGAAAATGTTTATTTTAATGTTACTACCCTTAGAATATTTTATTTTTCCTTGTTTCCTTTTCTTACTGGGCTATTTTCCCTGTTGGGGCCCCTGGGCTTATAGCATCCTGCTTTTCCAGCTTGGGTTGTAGCTTAGCATTTAATAATAATAATAATAATAATAATAATAATAATGAAGGGACGAAGTAAGGAATACTTTACGCGTGAAAATACTGTAGGCGAGTCAACCCTGTCCTTCCCTAAACCCACAGCGCGACGCGCCAATCAGTTCAACATGCTGAAAGGACGACGCGACAGGCCTGGCTCGACAGGACTGGCATCAATAGGCCCCATACACGTTAAAGACTGACCGGTTCGCGCCAGTCGCTATGAAATCCGCGCGCCAGTCGCGTACGTGTATGGCCACCTTTACGCTGCACTAAGAGATATTTCTGTCATTCTTATTTTCTGCTGTATGATGCCAATAATGATGGGAATAATATTCCTGCGAGGATAAGCATTCTTGAAGAAATGTAACAATAAGAAAAAGATTATCGAAGACACGTTTGAATACACTTTTTAAATTTTCATGAGAAGGAAAATCTGGTTTTTATATTGACGTGAAAAAAGCCTTCCGCCACAAACTTACAAAAGTGAGTATTTGGGCGATGATTTTATGAATAGTAAACAGCATATCTTATTTTCTTTATAGATTCTCTGAACCTGGAAACCTGAGCAAAACAATTTTAAAATCTTTACTTCTGATTACTGATTTTAACAAAAAGTATTTTTTCTTGTCATCAGTAGGTAGTTAATCTGAAACGATCAGCTTCAATAATATACTTCATAGAGTTGAACTAATGAGATTTTCTTTTGAAAGGAAACTACCAGGATTTCTTTAACAAAATAAATTTGGTCTCATAAGTAGCCTAATATTAAAAGATCGGTTTAGTCTAAAATTGAGAGGTCAATGGATGGTAGAAATGATAAAGCAAGGGTTTAATCTGAAATTTCCATGATCAAATTGAATTATGGATGTTTACAGTTTATTTAAAAACAAATATTTCAAGTGTTTTACATCGGATGATCTGAGATTTAATAGTTATATTTTATAGCTTTGGGATATGAAAAAGATCAAATGCCAAATGCACCATAGTTAGAGCAGGTAATATTTTGCGAGATCATCTAGCAGCGGATGGATGTTTCTACGGGTAGGCTTAACAGTTATTCAGGATAACTGATAAAAGTTGAAAAAATGTAAAATCCTAAATGAGCAGGAGATAGAAATGCCAAAGGAAAATAAAAGTTCAATTAATAATTATGTTGAGTGGCACCGGTAGACACAATCAAACGATATAAAAATGAGGAAACAGAGGGGATAAAAAGAATTTGCAAAATTCTCTATGAAAGGCTTTCCTTGAAGACCAAAAGAAATTGCAACAATCAGATGAAACCGATCTGTTTTTCCGTCTGTGGAATTCTAACCTGAAGTTTTCTAGCAAGAAAAGTCTGTTTAAAATGCTACAGAAAGGGAGAAAGTTACATAAACATATATGGAGATTCAACCAGTGTTGTATAAGGATAGATATTATTTTCATGTATGATCTGAAGCACAATTCTACAGTTTGAGAGTTTCAGATTACTGAAATAAAATTTTTCTTGCTGCTTAAACTCCAAGGTCAGTTGAGGAGTATTTCCACTTTTTTGGTTTACGCACAGCGAGATCTCGAACGCAGAATTTGTTGTTACATATTTCATAAAATCTCATATCCAGCTACTAATTTAACTCGCCCAGAGCCAGTCAGTTTCCGCTAGGTTCTGCAGTTTTATTGTCTTTGGGGGCGAAGGTTGGGGGCTTTAGGGATCCTATAGGCCTATCTATCTGTCTATCTATCTATCTATATATTATTATTATTATTATTATTATTATTATTATTATTATTATTATTATTATTACTAGCTAAGCTACAACCCTAGTTGAAAAAGCAGGATGCTATAAGCACAAGGACTCCAACGGGGAAAAATAGCCCAGTGAGGAAAGAAAATAAGGAAATAAATAAATGAATAAATAATTATTATCATTAATAGTAGGTTTGATGAAGAGATGGATCGAGCACTGCTCATATGCATATTTGGTGGGTCTCAGCCACGCTTGAACGACTTTCAAAATGTTGAAAATCTTTAAAGGGATAAAATATTATGTTAATGGTAATAATGATAATACTAGTAAGAAGGATAACAACAACAAAACCAAAACAACAACAACAACAAAAACAATAATAATAATAATAATAATAATAATAATAATAGTAATAATAATAATAATAATAATAATAATCGAGTACATATTAAGAATTGAAGGTATTACAGATAAAAAAATAATTGTGTTTATCAACCAAGTTTCAAGGCCTCTCCCTGAAAAAAAAAAAATTTCTTCGTTGTTCCTAGGCTATAAAGTGCCTTTATAAACTAATAAAAACAGCAGGTTAATCTTTAATTCGAGAACGAGGGGTGGAACCTTAAGGAACTGCCGGGCGATGTTGCTTAAAGGTGCTCGTCAGGTACGTGCGACGAGAAGCTGAATACATTAGTAAATGACAAAGGAAAAGAGGCACTAATTATGGGCGTGTTCCTTCTTTCTACCCTAAAAGATTATACTCAGACAAGGGGATCTTTTGCATAGGGCCATTATGACCTCAACGTTAATTGATTCTTAATGTTGCAAAACACTTATTGTGGCGTTTATTTTTGAGAAAGAAACGGAGGTTGAGCCAACTGAAAACTTTAGACGATAAAAGATGACTACTGTTTGTGAGTGTGGGAGGATTTGGTAATCCAAGAGATGCTAGAGTTTTAAACAAAAGATAAATAGCTACAGATGACATAAAGGGAAATGAAAGCCATCTTTATTTTCTGATGTCCTTCATATGATAATGCTCTTCTGACCAGCTAAGGTTGCATGCTGACCTCGTCTTAATTTTTTAAAAGTTTTCATATTTTATTTTAAAAGATCTATTTTTATGTTGTTACTGTTTTTAGAATATTTTACTTTAGTTGTTCATTACTTTTCGCTTAGTTTATTTATTTCTTTATTACCTTTCATCACTGGGCTAGTTTTTTCCTGTTGGAACCCTTGGGCTTATAGCATCCTCATTTTCTAACTAGGGTTGTAGCTTAACTAGTAATAATAATAATAATAATAATAATAATAATAATAAAGCGGCTGTAGTTCTTAACTAAGGAATTAGGATATTTGCATAACATATTAATTATTGGGTAGAAAATCACATTAAATAAGATATTTTCCACGATCATTAGACACATGTTTTGTCAATCTCTTAACGATGCAGTAGAATTCATCTAGGTTCTAGGATATAAGAGGCCACCAAGGAAAATATGGTTGCTGTCTGCATAGTGTAGCAGGGAGGTTAGCGTTGGTTACTTGCTAAACCTGAAAGAGATGTCACAAAAAGAGACCTGAAGTCTCTCACTGAGGTCCTCTGCCTTTCTCTTGTGTTTGTCTGCCAATAACGAGAATGGATTCCAGAACAACTATATTCATTGTGCTTGTAAATGATAGTTTAGCCCACCACTCTAACATTTAGTTGAGGCAGAAATTGAAAACCATGATTGCCTGACTCGCTGACTTCCTTCTGCTGCTAAGCTTTGTAGGTCTCTCCCTGGTCCACGGAAGAAAAATCTATGAGCTGGCCGTTTATCCCCCATCACCCAGATTTCTGCATGACTTCCCAGGGGCTTCAGGAATCAGGCGACAAGTGCATTGTATTTTTCGGGGTTTGGTCCCGCTCATTTTCCTTCCACGCTATCTTTGCTTCCATGAGTATGGACAAGATACGAACATCGACCCGTGAACTCAGGAACATCATAACATTTTCTTATACATTCGAATGAACGAAATTTTGAAGTGCAATTGCCCGGATTTGACGTGATGGCGTAAATTAATATAACCAAATCTTATGTCTCTTTAAAGGACTTTTTTTTTATGTAGGCTAAAACTGTGTCCCTGAATATGTAGAAGAAATGTTAATTATCAAACCAAAAGTAAAACATAATTTACTTACTAATGTCTGTCTACGCCACATTATGAGCGACAATGCAAAGTAAATTCTCATGTTAAGTGTTTTTCATTATCTGTGTGCATACGTGGTTTTGTGCAGGTGAGTATGTGTATCACATAATCACATTATGCTTTTGCTAATAATCTTCATTTCACTGGCAATTCAATAATTTACCTTTTTTCTTTCATGAATGTTGCTGAAAATAAAATGTTTTTTGGAGCACTATAATTCATGTCTTTCAAAATCTGAAGTATCTCAAATCGACTCACGTCTCTTCTCTTCTTTACCTTTCATGAGAGCAAAGTTGCAGAGGATTCAGAAGAAAGTGTGACTCGTTCATTCAAATCAGCGAGTCTCCCGGTAAGAAGACGTGTTCCTTTAGTGAGTCTCAAACCAGAACGTTTGCCATGAATGTAGTATTCAGACACCAGGGGAAGAAAAGACGGCCTTCGGGTGCGTCTTCTTCACTGACGCTGTGAATTTTTGATGATTTTAAAATGATTGAAGTTATACTTTTATAATGTGTGCTGCATTTAATATCATTAAATCTCAGAACACAATAACATCATTCATCTTTAGCTGTGGATCGAAGAATTGTTTTGGGATATTTTTTTAAATCCCTTTTAACCTATGTAATTAACGTGCAACTAATTTATAGTACAGCCAAATGAAAATGAGTTATCCTTAGGTATATATTCTTCATTCATATATGACGGTGACGAGAGCTATATAGGAGTATGCAGTGATCACAAAACTTCTGCAATGTCAATTACTACTTTATTTCTCTCTCTCTCTCTCTCTCTCTCTCTCTCTCTCTCTCTCTCTCTCTCTCTCTCTCTCTCTCTCTCTCTCTATCTCTCTCTCTCTCTCTCTCTCTCTCTCTCTCTCTCTCTCCTTCTTTCGAATTGGGTATTTTTTTTTAATCTCTTCAATGTCGACGATATGAAAGTGTCTTAAGTCGTAATTAAAACTACTAAAACACAGATACACACATGAACTCTAAAATCACATCCATCTATCTATATATCTATCTATATGCATATACATATATATTCATACACTTATATATATATATATATATATATATATATATATATATATATATACATATGTATTTAAGTATACATATATACACACACACACACACACATATATATATATATATATATATATATATATATATATATATATGTGTGTGTGTGTGTGTGTGTGCGCGCGCGCCTGTGTGTATGTGTGAGTGTTGTATACATATATTTATCTACTTATTTCTACGTATATATGTGTATATATATATATATATATATATATATACACACACAAACTGTATATTTGATGTATATTTCTCTGAATGTATATAATACTGCATATTACTCTAGGTTCCAAATTGCTCGGTGATCATAAAAAGTAAAGCATTTTAATTTAATTGTGAGTTAAAGGGTATGTATTATGCATGTATGTAAGTGCTATGTGCTGTGTTTATAACCATGTGACATCTTTTGAACTTGCGTAGTAGAGCTTTCTCGTTATATCCAATGATTCCACTATACTGTAGTACATCATGGGCAAAAATAAAAGGCTTGTGCCGGCGGAATACTAATCATGAGATTATGGTTAAAAAATGCTTTATTCCTCCGACCTGAGGCCGCCTTATGGCTGCTTGTGTATTCACAAGGCGGATTTGATGATGCAGATTTAAGGTCTCATAAGGAAAGTAACTGACCGTCGCCATCGCTGGCTGAATTTCAAACAAGTTTCGAGGGTCCAACTCGAGTGCAGAGTGGGCCCTTTTTAAAAGGACTGGACACTACTTCCAAACTGGAACTTGGCATGACTTTGTCATCAACTCTGGAAGTCATTTATGATCTCCCAAATGTTGTCCGCCTAAATTGATTTTGCTCTTTAGGTTCGTTCAAAGTCATTGCTAAGAAAATACCTTCTTTTCTCTTAACCGCCAAATCGAAGAAATACGAATCTTACCTGATTTTACTTTCATTAGCATTTTGCTCATCGCATGACATTATCATAACAAGTGTAAAATATTACATTTTACGCTTTCGACGCTAAATCTAAAATATATTTTGTTCTGTTATTTCTTTCTCATTCTTTCCATTAATCTAAATGAACAGGAGTATGCTTAAATTAGCTTCTTGTAAGCAATGATACATTTTTCTAATTTTTATGTTAGTCAATGCCATATAGGCATTGATATTTATATAAACCAAGCTCAGCTCGTATGATAAAGAATAGCTGGGAAATTAGGATGAAAATGAATGATTTTCTTCTGTTTCTCTAATGTGAATAAGTTGACGGAATACCGTTAAATATTTATTTTCACTAAAAAA
>NC_090728.1:81294344-81354344 GCF_036898095.1 Palaemon carinicauda
CCCCACTCAGGCAACATGTTGCCAATCAGCGCGCTGCAATGGGAGATCCGCTTTGACTTACTCAAACCCCGACTCCACCCAGCTTCAACGATCGTGAGTCAAGTAGCAGTCTGAGTGTGTCAGATCCCTCCCGGCAAGCACCTGACCCAATGGGAGAACAGCGACTACCGTCTGACTTGACGAGCCGACCAAGTTCCAACCCATATATAAATAGAGCCAGCTCTACCCACTTCATCCAGACTCAGCCTGACGATGTTTGGAGACACTTGGTACCCTCTCGTAACACGTAGCATCCCGACTAAATTTTACCTATTTAGACAAGTTTACTTGTAGGATAATTATAGAATTTTTTCTTTGTATTTTGCTCCCCCTACCAATGACTAATATAGCACAGTTTATAGCAGGATGCAGTACTGATGAAAAAAGAATGATCCAAGCAATACAACAGCTCAACTATAAGATAAATGTCACTGAGACAACAATAATTTTTAATGAAATATTCCTGGAAGAGGGTCTTCTACCAAAACAACAACAATAATATATATATATATATATATATATATATATATATATATATATATATATATATATATATATATATATATATATACTGTATATATATTGGAATAACAATGATGAGCCTCTCTAAAAGATTGTCCTATTGCATTCAACAGGGAGCTATCAAGATGCATTAACTCCTCGTGGATAACAAGAGCAAGGTACGAGAAGATATTACAAGAAACACTAAGATTTGGGACATGAAGCTCAAGATCCTGGAGGCCTTCCTCATCTAGCAAGAAAAGCCGAACCTAAATACGAGACAGGAAATGTTCCTCCTCCCCTCTTTCTATAGGAACGCCTCCCAGCGACCTGCAAACACCGGTAATGACTATGGTGCTCAGCTGCCTAGCAACTTGCCAGTAACTATAGCTCTCCCAGCGAGCGCCTTAGCCAATCAGCATGAAGATTGGGACTCCTCGGACCAGGATTCTGAGTGGCTGAACAGCTTATCTGACTCAGAGCCCCGCTCAGGCAACATGTTGCCAATCAGCGTGCTGCACTGGGAGATCCGCTTTGACTTACTCAAACCCCGACTCCACCCAGCTTCAACGATCGTGAGTCAAGTAGCAGTCTGTGTGTGACAGATCCCTCCCGGCAAGCACCTGACCCAATGGGAGAACAGCGACTACCGTCTGACTTGACGAGCTGACCAAGTTCCAACTCATATATATGTAGAGCCAGCTCTACCCATTTCATCCAGACTCAGCCTGATGATGTTTGGAGACACTTGGTACCCTCTCGTAACACGTAGCATCCCAACTCAATTTTACCTATTTAGACAAGTTTACTTGTAGGATAATTATAGAATTTTTTTCTCTGTATTTTGCTCCCCCTACCAATGACAAATATAGCACAGTTTCTAGCGGGATGCAGTACTGATGAAGAAAGAATGATCCAAGCAATACAACAGCTCAACTACAAGATAAATGTCACTGAGACAACAATAATTTTTAATGAAATATTCATGGAAGAGGGTCTACTACCAAAACAACAACAACAACAACAATAATAATAATAATAATAATAATAATAATAATAATAATAATATTATTATTATTATTATTATTATTATTATTATTATTATTGTTGTTGTTGTTATTATCATTATCACTATCATCTTTATCAATATTATTTTCTTAATACTCCAGTATAGACATTTATTAAATTAAGTTTTGCCTTTTCGTTGTTTAGGATTACAGTATTATTGACAGGGTTTAGCATCCATACTGATATGTGGAAATGAATACCCGTAGAGTTTAGAGTTTGATATGATTCTTTTATTATTACTGGATACAATCATCACTTTATTCATCATTGTCACTATCGTCATCATCGTCTTGATCTACAGTGAAGCATTAGCGGATCCAGGGGCCAGGTCGTGTTGGGTCACGAACTCCCCTTTTCAAGGAATAAGGTTAACTGTTAAACTTAGGGTTTTCATAAAAAAAGTTTGACTGTAAAACTCGGTATATGGGTAGAAAAATATCTATTTTGTCAATTATCTTTATTTTCAGGTTTCATCCTTAATTAGGTTATTTTGCTTTTTAAAAGTTTTCCTACGACGGCCTTCTTGCTCAAAAGTTAAATAATATCTGTGATTCAGTATTTGAAATTAAATCTATGATAGTCACGAGCGTTAGTGTAAAAGCCATTCTAATTATAAACTTTACAATGTCATAAATATGTACAGTAGAGTCAAAATGAACTCTTATACCCTTCAATGAATAAGTGGTTTATTTTCTTTTTATATTGACTCATTTTTTATTCACTCTGAATAAGAATTAAATCAAGATATTTGAGCTCTGTTCTACTTATTCTTGCCTATTGCGCAAGATAACTGATGAAGATTTTTTTAACAAAGGGCTTTTTATGATAGTATCACTAACACACGTGACTTTCATGCTTTAAGCTACAAATAGTTTATGATTTCAAATTAACTCTGACTCGAAAGTAAAGACGTAAGGAGAAGTTAGTTTTATGAAAACGACTATGCATAAGTGCGTGGCCATCGTTAGATGAATCAATACGAAAAGAAAATAAACCACTTATCAATTGAAGAGAATAAGAGTTCATTTTTACTTTACCGTACATATTTATTAGATAAAGTTTGTAATTAGAATGGTTTAGAAGGTGGGAGAGTTATTGTCAGAGATGAGATGAATTATAACCATATATCTTTCGCATATATCTTCTAACTCTGCCGTTGTCGCTTGGAAATATATATAGGTTATATTTCCTGGAAAAGAGAGAACTTTCTTATGGCCATTTCACTCGTATTCTCTGATTCGAAGAGATCTTCTCTAGACGACTGCTAAAGTGAGACTCGCTACAAAACAATAAGAGATTTCTATACAGTCGTAACCATCCTATATTACCATTATTATAAGAATCACTAAATTAATGATAGTTCTTTTATATCAATATCAGGAAAATTACACATCTATTGCCAAAATTTAATTTCTTAAAAGTCAAAATAATGAGAAAGTTTGGAGAATATTGTCTTCTAAGTATAGACTATAGTTATATCCCGACACAGTAATGTTAATTGCAATAGTTTTCTATGAAGAGATGTCAATTATTTTATGAAACGGTTACACTTTAATTTAGTTATAGTGAATGTTAGCGCAGATTACATATGTTAGCTAAAACTATAATCGAAACAGAGAGAGAGAGAGAGAGAGAGAGAGAGAGAGAGAGAGAGAGAGAAATATCTATAAATACAATGGCAAACCATTAATAATCCAAAAAAGAGATTTCGACTGCAGAAGTTCTGGATTATAACTTCACATGTATTATTACCATAAAGGTAGATTATTGCTTTGAATTAGGTGGTTTGTTTTCAATATATATATATATATATATATATATATATATATATATATATATATATATATATATATATATATATATATATTCATATGAAGCTGGTCTACCCAGTGAGTAAATAATTCTATTCATGTATTTCATGTGTATTTAAGAGATGTATTGCAGGCTCGTAAGGTGGGTTCCACTCATGTAGGATTAAGTAAGTGTATGTAAATTACATAAGGCTGTCGTCATTCATTTAGTTGTATTTTCATTCAGTTCTTTATATGTAAATTTGCGTCATCATAAAGGATTAAATTCTTATTTCGCGTAGTTTTGTTATGAAGTCTTATGTAACTTGTTAAAAGGTATGCTGTATGACACACACAAGGGATTACATCAAGTTTCCACGTGGTTGGAAGAGGCATGGAGGTTCTTGACTAAACTTATTGTTTTTTTAATGTTATGAAAGGAGGTGGGCGGAGTTAGCAGGAAGCGTTGCCCTTGTCAGGCAATGATAAAATCCTACTTCAAACTGCCAAGTTGGCAACATTGACATCACGAGAGCCCGACCGGACCTTGTGCATGTACATCGGAAATGCTTTGCTTGAATCAGCTGGAAGTTTATAGAATGACTTAGGGTGACATATAAGGGCTTACCAGTGTTTCGGGGAGAGAGATCCAGCCTGACATTCCGAAAGAATCTGTGCTTCCGACAGTCCTCTCACCAGCATCTATCCATCCACTATGTGTTTTCTCTGAAACGTGTATAGTATTTGTTAAAACATTGGTAATTTTTATGTTTGATTTGGAAGTTGTGAAGTGTATTTATGTAAGTACATTTTATATTGTAAAATTTGTTTTTGTGACCGGCCCTGTGTGATTTGGTTAAAAAGTAAAGTGCATTTATTTTTGCTTAACCATTCTGTAACCTTGTGTGAGCCCAAAGGTAGTGAGAGTAACAGATACGTATATGTAAGAGTAATTATTGTTTATTTTCTATTGTGGTAAAGTTTCATCTTTTTTTCATTAATTGTAAATATTAAATATTTTCATATATTAGCCTCTAGTGAAATAATTAATTGTATTGTAAAATTCTTGAAGTGTCATTTTCAAGTCTAAGGTCCAATTCAGATTTAAATTTCGAGTGATTTATTTTTGGCATTACTTTTGAATTGTTATTTTTTATACAATATATATATATATATATATATATATATATATATATATATATATATATATAAATGTATGTACGTATGTATGTATGTATGTATGTATGTGTGTGTATATATATTCATATATATATATATATATATATATATATACGTATATATATATATATATATATATATATATATATATATATATATATATATATATATATATATATTGTATAAAAAATAACAATTCAAAAGTAATGCCAAAAATAAATCACTCGAAATTTAAATCTGAATTGGACCTTAGACTTGAAAATGACACTTCAAGAATTTTACAATACAATTAATTATTTCACTAGAGGCTAATATATGAAAATATTTAATATTTACAATTAATGAAAAAAGATGAAACTTTAACACGATAGAAAATAAACAATAATTACTCATACATATACGTATCTGTTACTCTCATTATCTTTGGGCTCACACAAGGTTACAGAATGGTTAAGCAAAAATAAATGCACTTTACTTTTTAACCAAATCACACAGGGCCGGTCACAAAAACAATAATAATCATTCTAATAGTTTTCATAATAACTTTAATGATTATAATAATAGCAAAATCTTTGGTTTAAAGATGAGATTCATTTCCCTTGGAAAGTGATTTTGGTTTTTTTTCTTTTAATGAAATGCGACCCATTCTATTAAAGGAATTAGTGGCTCGTAGTTTTTTTGTTTTTCTTCATAATAAGAACGTTTATTTGAATGGAAGATAAATTATATTATATTATACCAGCTAACAGCGAGTGATGCAAAAGGCTCAATTTTTGGGAGTCTTTACAAAAGTTTGGATTGAGTTTTCTTTAAACTTAAACTACAGAATTTCCAAAATGTTCATAATTTTAATCATATTAGTTCTAATAATAATAATTTCAATAATAATAATATTACAATAATACGAATTTTCACCATAATAAGAATTTTAATAATAATAAGAATTCTAATAATAATATGAATTTTAATAATAATTTCGATAATAATAATTTTAATAACAATAATTTTAATGATAACAATAATTTTAAAAATTGAAAAAAATAATAACTTCTATCGTCAAATCTGATAAGAAAATTATTAATCACACGTAAATTTCAACATTATTTATATGAAGTGAAATCCTATTTCAAGATCGACCTGTATACCTTACCTTTGAATGATCATCGATTGAGAATACATCAAAGGATTGATGGCAATGACATAATACAAACATACTGTGAAGTAATAGACCCTATCTCAAAAACTTATCTAAACAAATTTAATTTAAAAAAAAAAATCCCATGAATTTAATTCCTCTTAATACAAATTCAATTTTTAACAAATTCAACTGCATTTTTTATACCAATTCAATTTTCAACAAATTCAACTGCATTTTTTATACCAATTCAATTTTCAACAAATTCAACTGCATTTTTTATACCAATTCAATTTTCAACAAATTCAACTGCATTTTTTATACCAATTCAATTTTCAACAAATTCAACTGCATTTTTTCTCTCTCAAGCAGATAATATAAACTCACGCTCAGTCGAAATAAAGTTAGTTGCATTCACCTCGCCCTTCAGTTATCACTGGCGACTCCTACAGCGGGAAGAAGATATCTCAAGAAATTTTACAGATTCTAAATTATAATTGTTAAAATTATCAAAATTATTAAAATCAACAGCAGCAGCAGCAGCCGTTACTAGTCCACTCCACTTGCGTCTGTTTATGGTTTGTTTGTTTGTTTGTGTTATGTGAGTGAGGGTGCATTATCTACAACTATGCATTTCTAAAATGGGGCATTGGAAATCCATCAAGTTGACGGTCCCTCTTTACCCTTTTCAATGGTACATTATAACTACATATGTTCTTATTTTCAAGGACATATTAATTATCAATTATTGGTATATCACCCAGAAATTATTGTTACTTCTATAATTAAGAGGAAAAAAATACTGATATAAAAAAGAATATCAGAAATATATACAGAAACAGTCACACATACAGTATGTATATATATATATATATATATATATATATATATATATATATATATATATATATATATATATATATATATATATATATATATATATACATCATTGGAAAGAGAAAGGGTTAATGAACTATAATCTCAAATACGGAGTCCTTAGAATAAGAGTCAAGTGAAAGTAGATTGAAAAAAGCAAATCAGACAATGGCTAGGTTAAGTAAAATTTGGAAATCAAATCACCTGAAATTATATCTATACACACACACACACACACACACACACACACATATATATATATATATATATATATATATATATATATTTATATATATATATGCATATATATATATATATATATATATATATATATATATATATATATATATACATCAGTTTAGTAAGACTGGTGTTAATATATGGACATGAATCATTGTATGACAATGAAACAATCTCCAATAGATTTAGTAGATTTTAGAACAAAGCCCTCACAAGGAAATGAAGCTATAAGAGAGATTAGCCTACTCGAGTGCCATATGCGGATGAGATCATGATGAGGAGTAGATGAAGATGGTTTGTGCATGCTCTTCGCACTCTCCAAGAGAGATTAGTTGACCAAACGTTCAGCTGGGCTCCACTAGGCACTAGAAGAGTTGGAAGACCCAGGCCAACATGGCTGAAGACTATGAAGTGCTAAGTAGATGATGAATGGAGAAGTATTGAATTAAAAGCTCAAGATAGGGGTGACTGGCGGAATCTAACTGAGGCCCTTTGCGACAATATGCGTAGGAGATGATATATATATATATATATACATATATATATATATATATATATATATATATATATATATATATATATATATATCCACAAAAAAAAACATAGCCTATGATATGAATCAACATATAAACTGCTAAATTTTACGCAACTAGATATTAAAAATTCTGCAAACCTTGTTTAGAGAAATATCATGAATATCATGACTGTTATATGTAACGAGATTGACTAATATCATACACCAGTGAAGAATACTTTAACAAGTCTTCAGCCGAGTAATCAACCACTCAGATATGACATTGTGCAACAACGCAATGAAAATCGTTTATTGCATGGCTCAATTACATATGATAGCAATCAGTCAGTTGCAATACGAATAGTTTCTGCGGATTAAATCACTGTCATGAAACATCCAATGCAGACAAAACATGCTGAGACAAACAACTAAACTAACAATTACGTATCGTCAAGTTCTCTTGCTTGAGGGTACACTCAGACACACTATTCTATCTCATTTCTCTTCCCTTTGTTTCTTTTTTGAAGTTTTTATAGTTTATATATGAAAAATTTATACTAATGTTACTGTTCTTAAATATTTCCTTCCAATTGTTCATTACTTTTCTTGTATTTTTTACTTCTTCATTCCCAGATGGAGCCCTGGGCTTATAGTATCCTGCTTTCACAAATAGGGTTGTAGCTTAGCCAGTAATAATAATAATAATAATAATAATAATAATAATAATAATAAAATAATACAAATAATAATAATAATAATAATAATAATAATAATAATAATAATAATGATATGTAAATCGTCTATAATGATATAAAACAAAATCAAAATTAAATTGTCATGAATTTTATATGAACTGTTTAAATCCTAGGTCACTATTGTTAGTTTTTGACAGCAAATTCTCCAGAGTAACTCCATGGTTTTGAGATTTAGAAGAAAGTGTAAAAAGGCTAATTCCATGTTTCAGGAAGGCGTTTTGAACTTGGTTCTTCCTTTCTAAAAGTAACGTGTCGTGAATATGAAGAAAATGATAAGATGGAAATTACTAACATATAATAATGGGTAAGGTTAAGAAGATTGGACGGTTAGAATAAAAAGAAAAAAAAAATAGAGTTTTTTTACAGGCCGCTCATGAATGGCAGAGGCAAGGGACAGAGACACGCCCTATCAAGCATGACAATGCCCTAGAGACTGACCATATATACATATGATCAGCGCCCAAGCCTCCTTTCCACCCAAGCTAGGACCAAGGAGGGCCAGGCAATGGCTGCTGATGACTCAGCAGATTGACCCATAGGCTTTGCTAAACCCCCCATCCTTAACTCACAAGGATGGTGAGGTTACAGCGACCATAGGCACTAACGAGCTTGAACAGGACTCGAACCCCAGTCTGGCGTTCACCAGTCAGGGACGTTACCACATCAGCCACCACAACAATGTGAAGCAAATAGCTTAGATTATGACTAAGAGTTTTAGGGTGATATTCATTACTGTAAATTAGGGGCTAAGAAGCACTACCAATCCATAAAAAATCGGTTCAGATTAAATATCAGTCAGATAAGTCTTAGTGATACTGTATTTAGAGTGAGAGTAGCTATAGAAGAAAGGGAAGGATAATGATAGAGGATTTTGGATTCCTAAAATATGGGATTGAAATAAATATGGTTTATAAATCTAAAGCCCTGTCCACACGATCCAGCATGCCCGACGGACAAACAGTGATACCAGGCCACAATAGTTATTGAAAATGAGGGTTGATGACGTCAGAAGCGGGAAAACTAAAGGCAGGGATCTGGCAACACTGTATGATGCCAAATCCCTGTCTGTGGTTTTCCCGCTTTTGACGTCATTAACCTTCATTCTTACTAACTATTGTGGTCTGGTATCACTGTTTGCCCGTCGGGCATGCTGGATCGTGTGGACAGGGCTTAAGACGTTCGAGTGCATACCGGCCATCTAAAAATAAATAAAAATAAATAAAATAAATAAATAAATAAAATAAATAAAACGGTTTGTTACAATGAATATCATATTCCTAAATATGTAAACATTACAATTTCATATAATTTATAACTCAAAACACCAATTTACACATATCTATTTGATCTCTCTCGTCCTTCAGAACTACGAAGTGGGAATAAGATATTTGCTTTGTGTAACGTTTGTAAAAAAGCACTTCCTTCATCAAAGGAGTTATGAGTGGGACGCCCTAAAAGGTAATTCAACGCAGGAGAAAAATTATTGCATGAAATTTGCAGTAAATCTGAGGATGCGGAGGAATTAGCATTTAAACACGGCTGTGTTGCTTCACGTTTGAACTTTTTGCTGGTAAAGAATTTTTTTCAAGAATGTTACACAGGAACGTGGTTTCGTGCACGAAATCATAAAAAAACATAATGTCTAATTTCCAAGGGAAATTCACTCTCTCTCTCTCTCTCTCTCTCTCTCTCTCTCAAATCATCAAAAAAATAGATAGACAATGTCTATTCTTTAATAGAAATCTCTCTCTCTCTCTCTCTCAAATCATAAAAAAAGGATAATCAATGTCTATTTTTAATGGAAATATCCCCCCATCTCTCTCTCTCTCTCTCTCTCTCTCTCTCTCTCTCTCTCTCTCTCTCTCTCTCTCTCTCTCTCTCTCTCTCTCACAGCTTACTTATTGCTTACACACTTTCAAATGAATCAAATTATACATTGGAATATTTTTTATACCCGTCTGAATTATTGTTTTAAATTGAAGAATAGGATAACAGTTTTTTTTCTGGTTAGATTAGATTGATGAAAATATCTTTTAAAATATAGAATACTCAAATTATAACTATCGTTACTTAATATTCCAATCTTACGAAAAAGCACAAATCAGGAATTTAAGATGAAAGAAAAATGATGATCATTAATTAATTACAAATTAATAAAAGTAATTAAAAATTAGCTCATCTTTTCTATTTTACATACATCATCATCATCTCAAACGCCTATTGACGCAAAGGGCCTCGGTTAGATTTCGCCAGTCGTCTCTATCTTGAGCTTTTAAATCAACACTTCTCCATTCATCATCTCCCACTTCACGCTTCATAGTCCTCAGCTATGTAGTCCTGAGTCTTCCAACTCATCTAGTGCCTTGTGGAGCCCAGTTGAAAGTTTTGGGATCTAATCTCTCTTGGGGAGTGCGAAGAGCATGCACAAACCATCTCCATCTACCCCTCATCATGGTCTCATCCACATATGGCACTCGAGTAATTTCTCATATAGTTTTATTCTTCTTAGAGCTTTGTTCTCAAATCTACAAAATCTGTTGGATATAGTTTCATTGTCATACCATGACTCACGTCAATATAGTAACACTGATCTCACATAACTGATTTATAGCCTGATTTTTATATGTAATTCCAGGCGATTTGATTACTAAATTTTACTTAACATAGCCATATTCTGATTTGCTTTTTTTCAATCTTTCATTAAACTCAAATTCTAAAAATCACGTATTAGAGATCAAATAGATTTACCTTTTGAAAAATTGGCAAAAATAAAACTGTTTTTCTCCTTTTTTCAAATAAAAATACATTTATTAAATTATAAAATACTATTACATTCATTTCCTAAATAAGCGTTTTAAACAAATTGTGTTTACGTAAATACACAAGCTTCTAAACGTATTTGTGACAGCGCATGCGTGCAATGTATGCAAAAGGTGAATAATGTATTTTTGGCAAAATTACGGTATCCCTCAAGATTGAGAAGTCTAAGATCCAAAGAAAACGGAGTACGAAAGAAAACTGAACTCGAGAGAGAACTATTCTTGAGACATAAATGCAGCAGTTACCACTTAGTCTATGGGCGTTGTTTCACCCTCTTATTTTTGCATTAAAAAACTTTAAGTTTTTTTTTTTTAATTCTGATGTTATTATCGTATCGTTTTCCTACCACCAGCACCTAAAATAACCACAGCAGTAATGGAACCCTAGAAGGGAAGTGGAATTTGCGTGGGATAAAATTAAAACTAACAAATTATCTTACATAATAGCAGACACCAGAAATCCAACAAGAAAACTAAAAGAAAAATTTGTTTTTTGCACAAAAATACAAGGATGGAATAATACCTAGGCCTACAGATTAACTGTTGCATTTTATCTCTCAAACACAGTTAATTTCTTTCAAACTCAGACTTCTCAGTCTTCAACATGGTCCGATTTCAAAAGGGAAAAAAACAAAAGAACACTAACTAACCTAAACTTCTCAACTTCTAACCTAGAAGCCGTATCCTTTCCATGGGTCAGCCCCTTAGACCGCCATGTCCTTAGCTTACACTTAGACTTAGTCTGTAATGTCTTGCCTTATTATTCGGAGTCCAAGTAATCCGAATCAGATTTAAAAAGTGAGGCGATGGTTTAGGTTCAAAATAGCACTTATCCAAAAAACAACCCTTGAAATCACTCATAGACAAAAAGAAAATGCATTGGACATGATTCAAATTTTGTCTTTTGAACCTTACCATGTAATGACGATCTGCAGGCAAAGTGTACACCTTGGAACACTTCAAACATTTAATTAAGACGGAAGCACTACATGATTACGTAGAAATTTCAAACTTTCTTTGTTATTACTTAAAAATAGTCTAATAGCTTCCTATTCGTGGGTTCTTTCCTCACGATTTTGCTTGCTTGCGATACATCGAACCACATAACCTCTTAAATAAAAAGTCTCATATTCGTAGGTTCGCGATAAAAAATCTCGCAGCAAGATAATTTCAAACCGACCACACTGCCTTGCACCCAGTCTGCTTCGCGCTACTTCCCTCTCCACCCAGCATAACATCCCATCTCTCGCTGACTCGGCCTCACTCTTGCTTCGAATGTCGTTGCATGTAAAGTACGTTTCCCACTTCATCCCAACATATTTTGCCTGATTTTTGCCCTACCGTTATTTCAACATCACAGCCCCCAAAGAGAGGTACTTCATCTTTCTAAGATTCTGCTAAATAGCAGAGGAAGGTCATGATAATTGAGGAGAAGGTAAAAGTCCTTGATAAGTGGAAGGACAGGATGAAATATGCAGCCATGGGACGACCTTTTAGCATTAACCAGAGTACCTTAAGGTATATAGAGAAGAATGAAGCTAAGATTCAACCTTCCATGGCTGCAAGTGCCCCATGCAGTGTGAAGGTTGTGATCAGAGTGAGGGAAAAGAACATGTTTAAGATGGGGAATGCACTTTTTGTGTGGATCGAGGACCATAATCGCAAGGGGTTCGCCATCGACTTGCTCACTATCTGGGAAAAAGCCAAGTCTCTACTCTGTCATTTCATGAAGGATGATATTCAGCTATCCACCAGCCAAGAAGCCGCAACCCCGCAGTTGCCTTTCCAAGTCAGCAAACACTGGTCTAAGAGATTTTTTTGGCATGAAGAACATGAACATTACTGGGGAGTCAGCCTCCATTGACCATGAGGCTGCGGCAAGTTTCCCGGACAAGCTTCAAAAGCTCATTGTGGAGGAGTATAAACAAGAAGAAGTCTGGAATATGGAATAAAATGGTAAGCTTATAAACATTTACAGTGGAACCTCTACATACGAACGTATCTACATCCGAATTTTCCAACATCCGAAGTAAAATTCGAGCAATTTTTTTACTCTACTGTACACCCGAATTTTATTTCGACACACGAAATAAACAATTTTCGTCGTACCGGTTGTATCCGAATTTTTTGACACGCGAAGTACAATTCGAACACGTTCCTATTCTAGACCCGAATTTTTTTTCAACATCCGAAGTAAACAATACCCGTACGCGTAGGTGGTACTCATAGCGCCGGATGTATTTTTTATTTCCGCCGATAGAAGGCAGCACTTCGACCTCGGAGGAACCCTCGTTAGCGTGGCTTGGGTCAGTCCTCTGTTCTCGTCGGCTTCGTGTGGTTGTGCGATGTGCGTTCTGCTATTACTGTTTTAATCGTGATTTTTTACGTGCATCCTTTTACGGTAATTTACGTAAAGCATGGGTCCTAAAAGGCTTAGTTTTGCAAGTGGTAGTGGTAGTGGTGAGAAAAGGAAGAAGGAAATGCTTTCTTTAGACGTAAAGCAAGAAATTATTGAAAAACATAAGCGTGGCGTCCGCGTGAGTGAACTTGCTAAAGAATATGGCCGTAATATGTCGACGATCTCGACAATCTTGAAACAGAAGGAAGCCATTAAAGCAGTGAAACCTTCTAAGGGGATCACCATCATTTCAAAACGTCGTAGCCCTATCATAGAAGAGATGGAACGACTTCTCCTAATCTGGATCAAGGACAGATAGATTGTATGCGACACCATCACCGAAACCATCATATGCGAGAAGGCGCACGCCATCTTCACGGACTTGAAGGAGGAGAGCTCTGGGGGTGATGCTGGGGAGAGTTCAACCGAACCTTCCTCAGACGATTTCAAGGCATCTCGTGGCTGGTTTGAGAAATTTAAGAAACGGTCCGGGATTCATTCAGTTGTTCGCCACGGAGAGGGTGCTAGTGCGGACACAAAGGCTGCAGCTGACTTTGTCAAGAACTTCGAAAAGATCGTGCAGGAAGAAGGCTACGTAGAGCAGCAGGTGTTTAATTGTGATGAAACCGGGCTGTTTTGGAAGAAGATGCAGAGTCGAACCTACATCACCGCCGAAGAGAAGAAATTGCCTGGGCATAAGCCAATGAAGGATCGGTTGACTCTTGCCCTATGTGCCAACGCTAGCGGGGACTTTAAAGTCAAGCCCTTACTGGTTTACCATTCAGAGAACCCTAGGGCCTTTAAGGCACACAACGTCGATAAGGATCAGCTTCATGTTTTCTGGCGATCCAACTCGAAGGCCTGGGTCACTAGGCAATTCTTTGTGCAATGGGTTAACCAAGTTTTCGGCCCTTCTGTGAAGAAGTATCTTCATGAACAGAAATTGCCTTTAAAGTTCCTGCTATGCCTTGACAATGCACCCGCTCACCCCCCTGGACTTGAAGATGATATCTTCAATGAATTCAAGTTCATAAAGGTGCTGTATCTTCCACCGAATACCACCTCTATCCTCCAGCCCATGGACCAGCAAGTCATCTCTAATTTTAAGAAGCTGTACACCAAGCACTTATTTAAGCAGTGCTTTAATGTCACGCAAAGCACCAACTTAACTTTGCGTGAATTTTGGAGGGGCCACTTCAACATCGTGCACTGCTTGAAGATCATAGATCAGGCTTGGGTGGGATTAACTCGACGGACCCTCAATTCTGCCTGGAAGAAGCTGTGGCCTGATGCAGTTTCTTCCCGAGATTTCGAAGGTTTTGACCCCGAACCTGATCCCGTGGTGGGTGCAGTGGAAGTCATAGAGGAAATCGTCTCCCTTGGCAAGTCCATGGGTCTGGAGGTTGACGCAGATGACGTTACGGAACTCGTCGCCGAACATCATGACGAACTTACCACGGATGAGCTCAAGGAACTCCATGCTACGTCGGAGCACATGAGTGATGACAAGGAAGGGAGCGAGGAGGTAGATTATGTGTTAGGTTCGGCGCATATAAAAGAGGTGTTAGGAAAATATCAAGACGTGGTCGACTTCATCGACAAATGCCATCCAAAGAAATTGCAGGTTTGTCGTTTAGTTTTGCCTAACTCACTTTCAAAACATTCTGAAAGGCCGTACCAAGCAATTATCTATCGATAATTTCTTTAAAAAAAACTGCGAAGCGAACTCGTGATGAAGAGGATGTAAGTGATTCGAAGAAAACGGCAAAGAGTGAAGTGGAAGAAAGTGAAACAAAGAAAACGGAAAAGAGTGAAGCGAAAGAAATTCAGTCAATTTTAAGTGTAGAGAGTGAAAGTGATTAAAATTACGTAATCATTAAAAAGAAAAAAAGAAAATGTAAAAAAAAATATGGAATATAAAAATAAAAAAAAAAATAAGCTAAGTTATGTTAAAGTTCACTTAGTGTAAGTTAGAATAAGTTACGGTAGTGTATGTTTATCGTAGTTAACCTCTACCTCCTCGCCGCCCGTTCGTCTCCTCTCTGCGTAGCAAGACCAACAACACCTGCGCTGGACTTTCTAAGGTAAAGTGACGCTAAAAACCCGTTTCTTATTTATCATTTTTTGATAATTATTCTTTTTTACATGTCTATTATCTAATTCAGTGTGCATTATTGTCATGTGTAATTATGTGTAGTAATTTATTAAGGAGTTATCATAGGTTTTTGGGCTCAACCACGGATTAATCCTATTTCAATGTACAGTATTCTTATGGGAAAACTCGTTTCGACATCCGAACATTTTCTACATCCGCAGTCGGTTGTGGAACGGATTAAATTCGTATGTAGAGGTACCACTGTATATTAAAATTTCCTATGTTATGTAGTTACTGTGTACTTTACATAATTATTGTGTTTAAATCTTGTTTAACTTTAGTTTAAGATTGTCATTAATGTAAAGACACATGTCTGCAGTAGATACAGAACAATATTATACAAAACTATAGTTTTGCCAATCTGAATTGGTTTTTGGTACCTTCAGTAACTGTACATATTGTACGACACTGTATTTGATTTATTATTTAAATCTTTGCATTTTGAGAGTATGGATAGTTTATACAATTAATGTTTAAATCTTGTTTAATTTCCTTGACATAGAGACGCACGTCTGCCGTAGACAAATATAAGTATTGTATGTCAATTTGGATTACTGTAGTCTCTTGTACCTTCAGTACCTGTACATACTGTACTGTACTTAGTACTGTATTTAAATTTTTGGATTTTCAGTACAGCTGGCCCTTGTTCATTGCGGGAGAGAGAAAATCAGTGTTGAAGAGTAATCGAATGCACTGTTTTTGTTTGTTTCTTTAAAAGAAACAATTATTACCGAGATACTTACTATCTTTTATTTTTCTAGCCCATATTAGTAAAAGATGAAACAAATATAATTACTGTAGATAATACCTCACTGCACAAGAGACGACACATAGGTGCATCATACTTCAAGAAAACACATAGGCCACAAGTTGTCGGAACGAAAACACCAAACACTTACAGTATGTACACTTAAGCTGTACTGTAGTGATATTCCTGTACATTTAACAAAACATGAGGACGAGAAATTATATAAAATAGTGTGCTCGAGTGTACCCTCAAACAAGAGAACTCTAACCCAAGAGTGTGGAAAACCATGGTACAGCAGCTATGGCACTACCCATGACTAGAGAACAATGGTTTGATTTTTGGAGTGTCCTCCTAGAAGAGCAGCTTACCACAGCTAAAGAGTCTCTTCTACTCTTACCAAGAAGAAAGTAGCCACTGAACAATTACAGTGCAGTAGTTAACCCCTTAGGTGAAAGAAGAATTGTTTGGTAATCTCAGTGCTGTCAGGTGTATGAGGACAGAGGAGAATATGTAAAGAATAGACCAGAATATTCAGTGTGTGTGTGTGTGTAGGCAAAGGTAAAATGAACCGTAACCAGAGAAAAGGATCCAATGTAGTACTGTCTGGCCAGTCATAAGACCCCATAACTCTCTAGCAGTAGTATCTCAATGGGTGGCTGGTGCCCTGGCCAACCACTTATGCTGTATATTACAGTAATATACACTACAGTATCAGTGAGTATTAGATTACAGTACAGTATTATTATATAGGAACAACTTTCGTTATACAGAACAATAAGGGGATGACGATAACTCAGTAAATATTTACTTTAACACCATACTGTGCTGTAGCCTTACTGCGTCCAATATGTAGTGTACATGTGTGCAATTGCACTGTACACTGTACATATAATTATGATATTTTGATTATAAAATAAATTTTTGAATATACTTACCCAGTGAATATATAATAGCTGACGTCTCCGACGGCTCGACAGATTCCAAAAACTCGCGAGCGATGGCCGTGAAGGTTGCGGGTGTGACCACCAGCGCCGACTATCGGCCAGATACCGCATATACTTGTCAATTTCTCCAGTTCTTCTCAGTCCCCTGGGTCTCTATCGGGGAGGAAGGGAGGGGCTTTAATTTATATATTCACCGGGTAAGTATATTCAAAAATTTATTTTATAATCAAAATATCATTTTTAAATATTGAACTTAGCCGGTGAATATATAATAGCTGATTCACACCCATGGTGGTGGGTAGAAACCAGTATTAATACAATAAAGGCGTATATGCTCAAGAGTTTTTTGACAATATTTCATAAAAAACCAACTTAAGTATAGGTAGCCTACCTGGTAAGGAAGCTGACTCTGATGATTACTTTGCCTCATTAGTCTGCTTTCCTCACGAAGCCCAGCCATCCTCTCAGGATGCTGAAAGACTCCAAGGAGCTGTTATATCCAGGGCGAACACTCCTATAACAGGACCTCATCAATACCCTTAATCTGGGCGCTCTCAAGAAACAACATTTTGAACACCCGCCAAATCAAAAAGATTGCGAAAGACTTCTTAGTCTCCCGTACAACCCAAAATGAGAATAAAATTTTCAAGAGTAGATTAAAAGGATATTGGGATTAAGGGAATGTAGTGGTAGAGCCTTCACCCACTACTGCACTCGCTGCTATGAATGTCCCAGTGTGTAGCAGTCCTCATAAAGAGTCTGGACATCTTTCAAGTAATATGAAGCGAATACCGACTTGCCTCTCCAAAAGATCGCGTCCATAATAATTTTAATGGATCTATTTTGCTTAAACGCTACTGAAGTTGCTATCGCTCTGACTTCATGAGCCTTGACTTTAAGTAAATTACGATCCTTCTCACTTAAATGAGTGTGTGCCTCCCGAATCAAAAGTCTAATAAAATAAGACCACGCATTCTTAGACATGGGCAAAGAGGGCTTTTCAACGAAGCACCATAAAGCCTCTGAACAACCTCGCAGCGGTTTAGCTCTGGATAAATAAAATTTAAGAGCTCTAACGGGGCACAGCACTCTTTCAACTTCATTCCCCACAATCTCGGAAAGACTGGGGATATCAAATGATTTAGGCCAAGGACGAGACGTAAGTCCATTCTTGGCCAAAAAACCAAGTTGAAGAGCGCATACTGCTTTATTAGTGGAGAAGCCGATGTTCTTGCTAAAAGCATGTATCTCACTAACCCTTTTAGCCGAAGCCAAGCACACCAAAAAAAAGTGTCTTGAGGGTAAGATCCTTCAGGGAGGCTGAATTTAATGGTTCAAACCTGTTTGACATAAGGAACCGTAGGACCACGTCCAAGTTCCAAGCAGGAGTCGAAATATGACGTTCCTTGGAAGTCTCGAAAGACTTAAGCAGGTCCTTGAGATCTTTGTTATTAGAAAGATCCAAACCCCTATGCCTGAAAACAGAAGCTAACATGCTTCTGTAGCCTTTAATGGTGGATGCAGAGAGGGAGCGACCGTTTCTCAGATAAAGCAGAAAATCTGCAATCTGCGCTACAGAGGCACTTGGAAGAGGAAATAGAGGAGGACTTGCACCAGTCTCTAAATACCTCCCATTTCGACTGATAGATCCTGATGGTAGAGGATCTTCTAGCCCTAGCGATCGCACTAGCTGCCTCCTTCGAAAACCCTCGAGCTCAAGAGAGTCTTTCGATAGTCTGAAGGCAGTTAGACGAAGCGTGGGGAGGCTTAGATGAAATCTCTTTACGTGAGGCTGTCGCAAGAGATCCATCCGCAACGGCAGACTTCTTGGAACGTCTACCAGCCATAGAAGTACCTCTGTGAACCACTCTCTCGCGGGCCAGCGTGGAGCAACCAACATCAACCTGGTCCCTTCGTAAGAGGTGAACTTCTGCAGCACCTTGTTTAGGATCTTGAAAGGTGGAAAGGCATAAACGTCCAGGTGAGACCAGTCCAGCAGGAAAGCGTCTATGTGGGCTGCCTCTGGATCCGGAACTGGAAAGCAGTAAGTCGAGAGCCTCTTTGTCAGTGAAGTCGCAAAAAGATCTATGGTGGGTTGACCCCATGTCATCCATAGCTTCTCGCACACAGTCTTATGCAACGTCCACTCCATGGAGATGACTTGTCCTCTTCTGCTGAGGCAGTCCGCCAAGACATTCACAAGGAGGGATGTTACTTGCCTTAAATGGAGTTCCTTCTGATCCGTGGACCAAAGACCCGAGCATTCCAGACTGTCCAGTGGAGCTCCCTAACCCAAATCCGATGTATCTGAATACATCACATGGTTTGGGTTCTTGATCGCAAGAGAAAGACCTTCTCGAAGTCTGATGTTGCTGTCCCACCAAGTCAGACATGTCTAGACTGAGTTGGAGATTGGGAAAGAGATACTCTCTAAGCCCTTCTCCTTGTTCCAATGGTTTAGGTGAAATTGGAGAGGGCA
Organism: Palaemon carinicauda; assembly: GCF_036898095.1. Classification (NCBI taxonomy): domain Eukaryota; kingdom Metazoa; phylum Arthropoda; class Malacostraca; order Decapoda; family Palaemonidae; genus Palaemon; species Palaemon carinicauda. Next base: position 81,313,985 of record NC_090728.1, read on the forward strand.
AAGGTTGAGTCTCCCCAGAGAGATAAACTACTCCAGCGATGAAAGAGTTCCCACGAGGCTAGTTCAAACTCTTACAGAGCAACTGTTTTTCTCTTGCAAGTGAAGGACTTTTAACAGAGCTTGTTCCATTCTTGTGGGAGACGAAAAGGCCCGAAAAATCAGACACTGTATCTCCATTCCCAAATAAAGAATAGTCTGGGATGGGGTACTGTAAGTTACAACTTCTCTACGTTCACTATGAGACCTAGCTCGTTGGTTAGGTCTAATGTCCATTAGAGGCTCTCCAGACAGCGATATAATGACGACGCCCTGATTAGCCAGTCGTCAAAATAAAGGGAGGCTCTGAATCCTCAAAAAATGTAGAAAGCTTGCTACATTTTGCAAGGGCCTTGTAAAAACAAAAGGAGCAGGAATGAGGCCGAAGTACAGTGCTCGAAATTGGTACATTACTTTCCCATCCACAAACCTCAGATGTTGTTGAAAGCTTGGATGAATCGGGATGTGGAAGTATGCATCCTGAAGGTCGAGAGAGACCATCCAGTCGCCTTCCCTTACTGCTGCCAAGACAGATTTGGTAGTCTTCATCGTGAAGTTTGTCTTGACAATGAACACATTGAGCGCACTTACATCTTAAGTACTCCTGCAGTGAACGTGGCTGCCAGATCATTGGAGCCATCCCTGATAGCCTTGTTCCTGCAGTGAACGTGGCTGCCAGATCATTGGAGCCATCCCTGATAGCCTTGTTCATGCATGACATAATTGTACAGCAATACATTGACAGCTGGAGAGACCTTCTTACTTAAGGCTCCCAGGGACCAATCCAACAAATAAAAACTTCAAACGCTCAAAAAAACTCCTAACAGGAGATGGTCTAGCTCTGAAGCCGACCATAAAATCTTGGAGCGTCTCATGGCTAGACAACGAGGAGAGTCCACAAGGCTTAAGAAGTCTCCCTGGGCAGAGGCAGGTACTCCCAAGCCGAGAACTTCTCCTCGAGCTTCTCCTGTGTCACACCAGATGCCCGAGCGAGAAGCTAATTAAGAAGGAGGAAAAGCAAAAGCAGACTTTCCTAAACTTCTCCTGGATTCCAACCAGTCTCCCAGTAAGAGCATGGCCCCCTCTTGGAAGAACAAGAGAGAACTGACTTCGTAAAAGTAGGCGTCGAAGAAAGTCTAGGACAAAATTTCACTAAAGAAATTCATAATTAAAATACAAGGGATTGTTGGACCACCCTAGGTTACTCCTCTTCTGAATGACTCCCCAAAGGTACATTAGTTGAAAGGGGGTCATCAACTTCTTCAGAAGGCACATCATCTGATAAATCTAAAGTCTTGCGAGAAGGAGATTTATATTCAGAATGACGTGAAGGAAAAGCCTGACAGGCTACATTAACTTGTATATGAACAGAAGTTAAAGTTGGAGGGTCGATGTCACGTTGTGACTGCAGAGAATGTTATTCTACTACATGTCGTGACAGAAGTAACTGACGTTCAAACGTCCCGTAGTAACAGCGGTGACTGCTGTTCGATGCTATATCGTGACTACGATGACTGACCCTCGACGTCACGTCATGTCTACGGTGTCTACCGCTCAACGTCACGTCGTGTCTGCGGTGTCTGCATCTCAACGTCACGCTGTGACTGCGGTGGCTGACGTTCAAAGCGATCAAAGTTACATCGAGATTTATGCTCCGCATCTCGATTAACAGCAAAGCTGTCACTAGAGATAACGTCAGCGTGGCGTAACAAAGCTCGTCTAGAAGGTTGAAGACCCGAATCACGTATCCCCGAACCGTGACGTACAAAAAGCAAAGGATCCTTTCGCACAGGAACAGGATCGAAAGCTTCTATTGAAGAAGAAAGCTTTAACAGCATATCTAACTTCGGATCAACCTGTGACTGCAGTGGCTGACGCTCAAACGTCACGTAGTAAACAGCAGTGACTGCTGATCGATGCTATATCGAGACTACGGTGACTGACACTCGATGTCACGTTGTGTCTACGGTGTCTACCGCTCAACTTCACGTCGAGTCTGTGGCAGAAACGTCTGTACATGAACGTCATAGCTATGAACGGGACTCTTATTATGACTACAGCTAGGACGTTGAACTTGTTCTGAAGGAACTAATAAACGTTTCAACCGTCTCGAAACTTTACGCCCAGGCTTTTAAAGAGACGAATCATCGGAAGACGAGGAGAAACTTCGTCTCTCCTGTCTTATGGCAAGGACGTGCTTGCCGAGCAACGTCTGATACCTTTGAGGGAACGTCTGTTCGTTGGTTTACACTCCTCACTCCCTTAGGTCCTACGACATTCCTTCTCCCTGGTGCAGGGGACCCTGAAAGAGGTCTCGGACTAGGAAAGTGACAAGCACGAACAAACGAACCCTCCGCAACACAGAACATGTTTTTTGCACTTACTTCACTGATATCGTATTTTTCAATAATTTCACATTAGACATGAATAAAACGGATTTCTACCTGAAGCACGCAATTCTCCCTTACATCAAAAGGTTAGAATTGCGAAATGAGTCGTATAATGTAAGCACATTAGTACAAAATGAAACACACAAGCAAAAATCAATAAACATATACATATATATCGAATAAAACGGAAATAAATAAAGTTAAAAAGATCAGTGACTGGGGAGGAGACTAAACACTAGTTCACTAAGGACTACGTTTTCAATCTCTCACCGTACAGTGCCTTGGGACGAGAATAAAAACTAAAACGTTTTATCCTCTCTCCTCGTACAGAGACTTGGGACGAGAGTAAAAAAAAAAAAAACTGAATCGAGAACAACGTTACTCGCTCCCAAACTCCTTGTACAGAGACTTGGGACGAGAATAAAGATCGAATCGTTCTCTCTCTCTCTCCGTCTCTCTCTCTCTTGTCACTCACAAGAGAATGGCCCACTCACCCTTCGTCAATAACAGGTTATTTGACTAAAGGAAAAAACTGAAAGGACTAAGAAATTGAAAATTAACAAGTTCCTTAAAATTCTTATCTAAAACACTTCAGTTTGAAAGAAGAATGAACAAAACGTCAAAATCGATTTACTCTTTCTGCAAAGTGAAACCGTGATTCTCTCTTTCTCTATCGTAACGATAGAGCACAAACTGCGTAGCATAAATAAACCAAACGTTAGTTCATCTTTGAAAAAACAGCACGAAGACTATTCAAAGAATATATTTCTTAAAATATTTTCTAAAAAATATTCATTTCATCACTCTTACAGAGCAACTGTTTTAAACTAAACAAAAATAAAAGTTGAATGGGCTCAACGTTGTTTAACTTCGTTTTCCAAGTTAGGACCGCCTACAAAGAATAGGTCGCATATAAACAAAAACATAAAATTTATCTTGATGTTTAGTATAAATGGAAAGCTAATCGAAGAGGCCTAATAAAGGCAGGTGAGATATAAAATATAAAATATATAGAGGTAAATCTATAAATATCAACAATAACTTATAAAGTGATAAAATAATTACTAAAAGCCTTTAACACACTTCCGTACACTGAGGGAAGGGTCAGCCATCTTTTCTCTATGGAAAAACCAGAGATTAAAAAAAAAGCAAGGGCAAAACACTTTTCCTCTCCTTTCAAAAGCATTTCTTTTGAAGATAGTATTGAATAATCCAACACGGCGAAAGCAATAAAACCAAAACCAAGTACTTCACCAATTCGGTCGAAAACTCGAGGTCATAAAGCGAGTGGAACCAACTTGTCGACCAGACCGACAGAGAAGAACTGGAGAAATTGACAAGTATATGCGGTATCTGGCCGATAGTCGGCGCTGGTGGTCACACCCGCAACCTTCACGGCGATCGCTCGCGAGTTTTTGGAATCTGTAGAGCCGTCGGAGACGTCAGCTATTATATATTCACCGGCTAAGTTTAATATTTAAAAATAAATGTTGTAAAAACCAAATTAAAACAGTATTGGGCAGTATTTACTGTGTTAATCATCAGCTCGGGCACCTGCCCGTGGCAAGAGGCAATGTCGTTTTAGGTTGGGAGTTAGACCACCCTAGTGCAGCATCTATTCACCAAAATCCCCTTTTCGCGGCTGTATCTGTAACCTAATTACCACAAAGAATGAGGGCCGCCTGTATACAGTACGTATAGTTTATGCAATTAATGTTTAAATCTTGTTCAATTCTTTTAACATTCAGATAGTAAAATATTGTACGAATCTATAGTTTTCCCAAATTGAATTACATAGCTTTTTCTTAAATTTACATGTGTAGTAATTCAATTTACATAGTGTATCCATAAAATAATTTTCTGTATTTTATCTAAAAACATTTTTTTTATTTCTTGACAGGTTGTTTTTGGAAGATGCCCCAGAGGACGTTCATTACCAAGGAGGAACGCCATGCTCCTCCTCCAACCACAGAATCTCCTGATCCTGAAACCACTCCAGCAAACCCTCCTCCAGAAAGCACGATGGAGGTCAATAATGATGATGGATTAGACAATCCTCCCCTTGCATAATGGAAAGATAGTTTTCAAAATTTTCCATTTGTTTAGTTCTGTTATAGTCATATTTGTAAAGTAAGATACTGCATAAATGTAACTTTGAATGTACAGTATAGTAATTTTTCACTAATTTACAGTACAGTACTGTCCATTATCTTTTGGATAACTTTTAAAGTATATATTAGTTTTTACATTTTTTTTTTTTTTATAAATGTAGAGTACTGTGTATGTATAGCCTGCACTGATCCATTTCAAACCTTTTTCTTTACACCAGTGATGACTCATCTGTGTAGACGTTTCATGCCGTGCAGTTACGTCCCTTCATTGTTCATTTCCTCCATTTGTTACTACACAGCTTATCTTCCATCCACCTCACCAACTGTGCCTTTTGGCGGAATATTTTTGGTAAGTGCTGTTAAAGTACAGATGTAATATTTTTATTTTGTAAAATACCGAACACTTATGAAAAATATACTTGTAAGTACAATACGTACTGTACATACAGTACATAATCAGTAAGTACCATACTTTTGTATTTTTGGGCTCAGCCATCAAGCGGGAGATACACCGTGCTTAATTCACTACTAACAAAGGAATGGGTCGCTATGCGTGGCGCTGTAGTAGTATGGGAAGGGGATCCACCAGGTAACCTTGATGACGGCTCCCCTTCATTTTCGCCACTCTTCCCCCTCAGAGCGAAAACTCTATTCGGGGTGAATATTGCCATGTGTCGTATCAAGAAATACGTCCCCTGATACTATGAGATATCCTTAAGAATTTTCTTAAAGGATACTCGCACCAGGAGTTAGAATTCTGGAGACCTATGGTCAATTCTCTGGGAGTATCACTGTAGCTAAATATCCCTTAGAAAGCTGCCTAAAGGAACCTTCCATCAGGACGACATGGCTATCTCACCCAAAAATAGATTTTTCGCTTTGCTTCAAAATCCGTTTTACGGGAATACGTCATGTACCAAACATACATATGTACCGTATATATTATTTTCCACATCTATGTAGTACTCCTGTACAGTACTTACATATTTACTGGGTAATGTACTGTAGATATGTGATTTCCTACAGTACAAACACTACTCAGGAGACGACACATCAGGAGTAGCATCATGCTTCACGACTGCATAGACCTTCATACGAAAATGGTTAGTGGGGTTTGTATACAATTCGTACACTCAGTAATTTTAACTATCATTCTATGCACATTGTACAGTACAGTATTACAGTAATGTATAGTACTGTTTATCAATGATACTGTACAGTACTATACATAAATACTACCGTACTGTACAATATGTAATATGTAAATGTACGCTACATGTACTGTACAAGTCGACCAGCTGAAAACAGCGAACACTAACTTAGTTAATTAAGCTGTACTGTACTGATAGTACTGTACATATATTACAGTACTGTAATATACACTACAATATCAGCGAGTGTTATATTAGATAGGAACAATGTTTTGTTGTTATAAATGTCCTGATGACTATTGTTACATACTGCATGTGTACTGTACAGTAGTCTTACTGTATACAGTACTTTGTATAGGAGTGTACATGTACTGTACAACACTTACTGAAATGTGTTCATACCATAATAAAATACAGTGGTACCTTAATGTTATTTTTATTAGTAAAATAAATTTTTGAATATACTTACCCGATAATCATGTAGCTGTCAACTCCGTTGCCCGACAGAATTCTACGGGAGGGATACGCCAGCTATCACTATACTAGAAGGGGGTGTACTCACCAGCGCCACCTGTGGCCAGGTACTACAGTACTTCTTGTTGACACCTCCTCAATTTTTCCTCGGTCCACTGGTTCTCTATGGGGAGGAAGGGAGGGTCAATTAAATCATGATTATCGGGTAAGTATATTCAAAAATTTATTTTACTAATAAAAATAACATTTTTCAATATTAAACTTACCCGATAATCATGTAGCTGATTCACACCCAGGGGGGTGGGTGAAAACCAGTGTACATGACTAAAGGATAGCTAAGTATCCCGTATTTCATATAATCAGTTATCTCAAAATAACAATGAAATAAGTACCTGGTAAGGAAGTCGACTTGAACCGTTACTCTGCCTTTATTAAGTTCGTCTTCCTTACTGAGCGCAGCGTTCCTCTTAGGAGGCTGAATCAACTCTAAGGTGCTAAAGTATATAGGGCTGCAACCCCTACTAAAGGACCTCTACACAACCTCTAACCCAGGCGCTTCTCAAGAATGAATTGACCACCCGCCAAATCAAAAGGATGCGGAAGGCTTCTTAGCCTACCGTAACAACCATAAAAACAACAATAAAAGCATTCAAGAGAAAGGTTAAAAAAGGTTATGGGATTAAGGGAATGTAGTGGCTGAGCCCTCACCTACTACTGCACTCGCTGCTACGAATGGTCCCAGGGTGTAGCAGTTCTCGTAAAGAGACTGGACATCTTTAAGATAAAATGATGCAAACACTGACTTGCTCCTCCAATAAGTTGCATCCATTATGCTCTGCAGAGAACGGTTTTTATTAAAGGCCATCGAAGTGGCTACGGCTCTCACTTCGTGGGTCCTTACCTTCAGCAAAGCAAGGTCTTCCTCCTTCAAGTGAGAATGGGCTTCTCTAATCAGAAGCCTTATATAATACGAAACCCCGTTTTTGGACATGGGCATCGAAGGTTTCTTGATTGCACACCATAAGGCTTCTGACTGTCCTCGAATAGGTTTAGACCTATTAAGATAATATTTCAGAGCTCTGACAGGGCAAAGAACTCTTTCTAGCTCGTTACCTACCATGTTGGAAAGGCTAGGAATTTCAAACGATCTAGGCCAAGGACGTGAAGGAAGTTCATTCTTAGCTAAGAATCCGAGCTGTAAAGAACATGTCGCAGATTCGGATGTGAACCCAATGTTCTTGCTGAAGGCATGAACCTCACTGACTCTTTTAGCTGTTGCAAGGCAGACGAGAAAAAGAGTCTTGAGGGTAAGGTCCTTGAAGGAAGCTGACTGGAGAGGTTCGAACCTAGGCGACATAAGGAACCTTAAGACTACGTCTAGATTCCAGCCTGGAGTGGGTAAACGACGTTCTTTAGAAGTCTCAAAAGACTTAAGGATGTCTTGAAGGTCCTTGTTGGAAGAAAGGTCCAAACCTCTGTGGCGGAGAACTGAAGCCAACATACTCCTGTACCCTTTAATCGTAGGAGCTGAAAGGGATCTCTCATTCCTTAGATGTAATAGGAAGTCAGCTATTTGGGTTACAGAGGTATTGGTAGAGGAAACTGCATTGGCTCTACACCAGCTCCGGAAGACTTCCCACTTGGATTGGTAGACTCTACGAGTGGATACCCTCCTTGCTCTGGCAATCGCACTGGCTGCCTCCTTCGAAAAGCCTCTAGCTCTAGCGAATCTTTCGACAGTCTGAAGGCAGTCAGCCGAAGAGCGTGGAGGTTTGGGTGCAACTTGTCTACGTGAGGTTGACGTAGAAGGTCCACTCTTAGAGGGAGAGTCCTGGGGACGTCGACCAGCCATTGTAGTACCTCTGTGAACCATTCTCTTGCAGGCCAAAGGGGAGCAACCAGCGTCAGCCGTGTCCCTTCGTGCGAGATGAACTTCTGAAGGACTTTGTTTATGATCTTGAACGGTGGGAATGCGTAAAGGTCGAGATGGGACCAATTCAGCAGAAAAGCATCCACATGAACTGCTGCTGGGTCTGGAACTGGGGAACAGTACAAAGGAAGCCTCTTGGTCATGGAGGTGGCAAAAAGATCTATTGTCGGCTGACCCCACAAGGTCCAAAGTCTGTTGCACACGTTCTTGTGAAGGGTCCATTCCGTGGGGATGACCTGATCTTTTCTGCTTAGGCGATCTGCTGAGACGTTCATGTTGCCCTGAATGAACCTCGTAACTAGGGTGAGGTTTAGACTTCTTGACCAAATGAGGAGGTCCCTTGCTATCTCGTACAGGCTCCTCGGATGGGTCCCTCCCTGCTTGGAGATGTAAGCCAAGGCTGTGGTGTTGTCGGAGTTCACCTCCACCACCTTGCCTAGCAGGAGGGACTTGAAGTTCAATAGGGCCAAATGAACTGCCAGTAGCTCCTTGCAGTTGATGTGGAGCGTTTCCTGTTCCTTGTTCCACGTTCCCGAGCACTCCTGTCCGTTCAAGGTCGCGCCCCAGCCCGAGTCTGATGCATCCGAGAAGAGATGAAGATTGGGGGTCTGAATCGCCAACGATAGGCCCTCCCTGAGAAGGAGATTGGTCTTCCACCACAAGAGAGTGGTCTTCATCTCTTTGGTGACCGGGATAGAGACTGCTTCGAGCGTCAAATCCTTGTCCCAATGAGCTGCTAGATGGAATTGGAGAGGGCGGAGGTGGAGTCTCCCTAGCTCGATGAACAGGGCTAACGATGAAAGGGTCCCTGTGAGACTCATCCACTGTCTCACCGAGCAACTGCTCCTCTTCAGCATGCTCAGGATGCAATCTAGGGCTTGGCTTATCCTTGGGGCCGATGGAAAAGCCCGAAAATCCTGACTCCGAATCTCCATTCCCAGGTAAACAATGGATTGGGAGGGAATGAGCTGGGACTTTTCTAAGTTGACTAACAGACCCAGTTCCTTGATCAAGTCCAAAGTCCAGTTGAGACTCTCCAGACAGCGACGACTCGTGGAGGCTCTCAACAGCCAGTCGTCTAAATAAAGGGAGGCTCTGATGTCCGATAAGTGGAGGAATTTTGCAATATTCCTCATCAGATGCGTAAACACCATAGGAGCTGTGCTTAGGCCAAAACACAGGGCTTGGAATTGGTACACAACCTTTCCAAAAACGAATCTCAGGAAAGGTTGGGAGTCTGGATGAATAGGAACGTGAAAGTAAGCATCTTTCAGATCCAACGAGACCATCCAGTCCTCCTGCCTGACCGCTGCTAGGATCGACTTCGTCGTCTCCATAGTGAACGTCTGCTTGGTGACATAAGCATTGAGCGCGCTGACGTCCAGCACCGGTCTCCAACCTCCTGTCTTCTTGGCCACCAGAAAGAGACGGTTGTAGAAGCCCGGGGATTGATGGTCCCGGACTATAACCACTGCCTTCTTCTGTAACAGGAGCGACACCTCCTGGTGCAACGCTAGCCTCTTGTCCTTTTCCTTGTAGTTGGGAGAGAGGTTGATGGGAGAAGTGGTCAGAGGGGGTTTGCGGCAGAATGGTATCCTGTAACCCTCCCTCAGCCACCTGACAGACTGGGCGTCTGCACCTCTCTTTTCCCAGGCTTGCCAGAAGATCTTGAGTCTGGCTCCTACTGCTGTCTGGAGAGGAGGAGAGTCAGTGTTTGCCTTTTGAAGTCTTGGAACCTTTCCTAGACTTGCTCCTGGAAGAGTCTGGACGGGAGCTTCCTCGGCTGGGGGCTCTACCACGAAAGGGCGGAATAAACCTCGTAGCAGGAGTATCAGCCACTGGGGTGCGATAAGTCCTGGGGACTGAGGGAGCAACCTTAGTCTTACGAGCTGAAGAGGCCACAAGATCATGAGTGTCCTTTTGAATCAGGGCCGCAGACAAGTCCTTGACAAGCTCTTCGGGAAACAAGAACTTAGAGAGCGGAGCGAAAAGGAGTTGAGACCTTTGACAAGGTGTGATGCTGGAAGAAAGGAAGGTACAAAGTTGCTCCCTTTTCTTAAGAACTCCTGACACAAACATTGAAGCAAGCTCGCCAGATCCATCCCTAATAGCTTTATCCATGCAGGACATTAAAAGCATGGCCGAGTCCTTGTCCGCAGGGGAGGTCTTCTTGCTAAGGGCCCCCAGGCACCAGTCAAGAAAATTGAACATCTCAAAGGCACGAAATACACCCTTTAGGAAGTGGTCTAGATCGGAGAAGGTCCAGCAAACCTTAGAGCGCCTCATTGCTGTTCTACGAGGAGAGTCGACCAAACTTGAGAAGTCAGCCTGGGCAGAGGCAGGTACTCCCAAGCCTGGTTCCTCTCCTGTGGCATACCATACGCCCGCTTTAGAAGTGAGCTTAGTCGGTGGGAACATAAAGGAAGTCTTCCCTAGTTGCTGCTTAGACTGCAACCACTCTCCTAAAATTCTTAAAGCTCTCTTAGAGGACCTTGCAAAGACGAGCTTAGTATATGTTGACTTGACAGGCTGCATGCCCAGCGAAAACTCAGATGGCGGAGAGCGGGGGGTAGCAGAGACAAAATGGTCCGGGTATACCTCTCTGAAAAGAGCCAGGACCTTACGAAAGTCAATAGGTGGAGGAGAAGACTTGGATTCTTCCACGTCTGATGAGGGATCCAGGTGCGCAGCTTCCTCATCAGAAACCTCATCACCAGAGTGTAGCGAAGTGAGAGGTAATGGAACAGTGGTATGCTGAACAGCAGAATCTGAACAAGCGGGTGCCAAAACGCTTGTGGTTTCATCCTCAAGTCTCTGTTGATGAGTTAAAACCTGAGGTTCAGGCTGCAAAGGCTGGTCAAAAAGAGTAGCGGAAGGTAGGCGCATGGGTTGAGGAGGCTGACTCCTGGCATGAGTGTCTTGACTCAAGAGTTGCGCTTGTTGTAAGGGTTGCGGATGCGCAGTAGCAGGTTCCTGAGGAACGAGTTGAGGTTCCTGAGGTGTGAGCTGCGAGAGTTGAGGTAGCGGCTGCGCAGAACGCAGTTCTTGTCTCGCGAGTTGAGGTTCCTGAGGCGCAAGGCTAAGGTGTTGAGGCTCTCGCCTTGAGGAGGGTTGAGGTCGCTGCAGCGAGAGCTGAGGTGTCTGCCTCATGGATGGAAGAGGTTGTCGTACCTCAAGAGAGTGTTGCCTCACTGGTGGAACCGCAAGCGGAAGCGGAGGAAGTAAGGCATAAGCTTCCTGTTCCCATTGCTGAGGTTGCCTTAAGGAAGGCGGAGGTTGCTGCACACCGCTGGAAACTGGCAACTCAGTACGCGGTAAGGTATCCTGAGGAGCCTCAACATCGTACGCCTGGCAGACTGGACTGCGGTTAGGCGGAGCGATCGCAGGAGGAGGTGTAACCTTCTCAGCCTGACACTCACGCATTAAGACCGCAAGCTGTGACTGCATGGACTGCAGTAAAGTCAACTTGGGGTCGGCAGACACTAAGGTCTGCTGAGGCAAAGCCTTAACAGAAGATGAGGTCTGTTGCGGCAGCACCTTACCCCTCTTAGGAGGTGTGCAGTCACCTGATGACTGCGGAGAGTCAGAGCTAATCCAATGACTGCAGCCAGGTTGTAGAGCTCTTGAGGTCTGGACTTTGCGTTTGAGAGGTCTTGAGACCTGAGTCCAGCGTTTTCTCCCTGACAATTCTTCAGCAGACGAGTAAAAGACGGGCTCAATCGTCTGCGGGTGGGAGTGACGGTCTCTGTAAGACACGCCCGCAACCACCGAGGATACTTCTGTGCGCCGATCAAGGCCTGCCGAACCCTTTTGCCCTTCGACATTGCTTCTCCCCTGGGCTTGGGAGCTTGCAAGAGGTCCCGGACTGGGAGGACGACTGGCACGCACAGAAGTACCCTCACGCACCACACTGACACTGACACTAGCACTTGGCACTGCACTGACACTAGCACTTGTCACAGCACTGGCACTATTACCTCCCACTGCACTTTTGACCTTAAGTTCCTTGACTTCGGCCATAAGAGACTTATGATCACTAACCACCGACTCCACTTTGTCACCTAAAGCCTGAATGGCACGCAAAACAACAGACATATCAGGTTGAGGGCAAATAGTAGGTTCGGGGGTAGCCACTACAGGGGGAGGAAAAGGTAGGGGATCATGAGGTGAGGAAAAAAGTGAAGAGCGAGAAGAACTCCTCCTAACTCTCTCTCTCTCTAACTTGGTTGAATATTTCAGGAATCGGACAAAATCAAGTTCCGAAAGTCCGGCGCATTCCTCACATCGATCTTCCAACTGACAGGGTCTTTCCCTACAGTCAGAACAAGCGGTGTGAGGATCTACCGAGGCCTTCGGAATACGCCTATTACAAGACCTACATCGTCTATGGGGTGGGGCTTGTGAAATGTCAGACATCTTGAATCAAAGAGTTAGCCAAGGGGGATTCCAAATCAAGCAAAAAGATCGTTAACCATTAATCAGAACTAAATAAAAGCTATCTAAGCTAATATAGAAGTTTTCCAGTATAGCGACAGCCGAAATCTGAGAGAAATACTTCACCAAAAGCCGTGAACAATACTCCAAGATCATAAGCGTATCCCAGAACGTCTTGCCGGAAGCACGACAGAGGAAAAATTGAGGAGGTGTCAACAAGAAGTACTGTAGTACCTGGCCACAGGTGGCGCTGGTGAGTACACCCCCTTCTAGTATAGTGATAGCTGGCGTATCCCTCCCGTAGAATTCTGTCGGGCAACGGAGTTGACAGCTACATGATTATCGGGTAAGTTTAATATTGAAAATTACGAGTTTCACTTGTTCCGGGGGCGAGCTCGCCATCTCAATTTGCTTGTTCATCAAAACAATTTTCCCCATTGAACATACAGTACTTGAAATTCCCTCAATCAGTACCAACCCTCAAAATGACACCCCAAATTCTCAAGCTGCATGTTATTAAATAAGGAAAATAAATTTCTAAATCACATACATTGTATAAAAACATACTAGAAGGAGTATGTAAAGAAATAAAAAGGTATTGTAGTGTTCTGTACTTACGTTGGAAATGAGACGACTTGAGCTAACGAAAACGTTGGGGGAGGGAGATGGTAGAGGAGATTGACTCAGGAGGATCGAAGGCTGGGTTTTTGCCATCACTTCTTAACATTACGTACGTAACTCTTAACTTGAATATCACTTCACAATTGCTTTTTCTTGTCATCATTTATTTTTTATTTTTTTATTTTTTTTTTTTTTTGCTTACCTTACTTTCCATTACTATCATCACTAATTCTTGGCTCTTTCTGCAGATCATAGACGTTGAACGTTCATATATTTTAGCCAAGTTGTTCACAAGTGCACCTTCTTCGTGCTTCTTAATTATTTCAAGTTTCAATTCTATGGACATCATTCTCCTGCTCTCTGCACTGTCACTAGCCCTTAACTTCTTAGGAGTGATGGTTAAAAGAAAGTTACAATAAGATATTCTCACAAAACACGAGGCAAGAAACAGCGAGCACAACAAATCAGTATTTACTCTATGAGGTGAGCGCACAAAACGAAGAGCGCGTGTTAGAAGCTGGGGGATGCTGTGTCATCACCGCTCACTACACCATCTAAAACTTGTACCTCAAATTCTTGCTCGCATCAAAAAGCAAAAATTTGACGGAGTGATGACTCGTATCTTGGAATATTCATACGCTAACTCACTCCTAGATCAAGGTATTACTCTACTTTGACTATGATAAAAACCAACTAAAATGTTATTTTCATTAGTAAAATGTTATTTTCATTAGTAAAATAAATTTTTGAATATACTTACCCGATGATCATATAGCTGTCAGCTCTGCTGCCCGACAGAAAAACCTACGGGCGGAATACGCCAGCGATCGCTATACAGGTGGGGGTGTACATCAACAGCGCCATCTGTCAAGTAGGTACTCAAGTACTCGATGTCAACAAAGAACCAATTTTCTCCTCTGTCCACTGGGTCTCTATTGGGGAGGAAGGGTGGGTCCTTTAATTTATGATCATCGGGTAAGTATATTCAAAAATTTATTTTACTAATGAAAATAACATTTTTCAATATTAAACTTACCCGATGATCATATAGCTGATTCACACCCAGGGGGGTGGGTAGAGACCAGCATTACATGTTGACATTATTATGAGCTAAGTATTCCGTATTTCATTTTAGCAGTTATTCAAAATAACAAACATAAAATAAATAAGTACCTGGTAAGGAAGTCGACTTGAACAATTACTCTGCCTTTTTAAGTACGTCTTCCTTACTGAGCCTCGCGATCCTCATAGGATGCTGAGCGACTCCTAGGAGCTGAAGTATGAAGGGTTGCAACCCATAATAAAGGTCCTCATCAAAACCTCTAATCTAGGCGCTTCTCAAGAAATGACTTTGACCACCCGCCAAATCAAGTAGGATGCGAAAGGCTTCTTAGCCTTCCGGACAACCCAAAAACAATAATAAAACATTTCAAGAGAAAGATTAAAAAGGTTATGGAATTAGGGAATTGTAGTGGTGGAGCCCTCACCACTACTGCACTCGTTGCTACGAATGGTCCCAGATTGTAGCAGTTCTCGTAAAGAGACTGGACATTCTTAAGATAAAAGACGCGAACACTGATTTGCTCTTCCAATAGGTTGCGTCGAATATCTTTGCAGAGATCTATTTTATTTAAAGGCCACGGAAGTTGCGACAGCTCTAACTTCGTGTGTCCTTACCTTCAGCAAAGCTTGGTCTTCCTCATTCAGATGGGAATGAGCTTCTCGTATTAACAGTCTGATAAAATAGGATAAAGCATTCTCTGACATAGGCAAAGATGGATTCTTAACTGAACACCATAAAGCTTCAGACGGGCCTCGTAAAGGTTTTTAAATAGAACTTAAGAGCTCTTACAGGACATAATACTCTTTCTAGTTCATTTCCAACCATACGATAAGTTTGGAATATCGAACGATATTGGTCAAGGCCGAGAAGGCAGCTCGTGTTTGGCTAGAAAACCAAGTTGTAGAACATGTAGCCGTTTCGGATGAGAATCCGATGTTCTTGCTGAAGGCATGAATCTCACTGACTCTTTTAGCTGTGGTTAAGCATATCAGGAAAAGAGTCTTAAAGGTGAGATCTTTCAGGGAGGCTGATTGAAGCGGTTCGAACCTGTCTGACATAAGGAATCTTAGTACCACGTCTAAATTCCAACCAGGTGTAACCAAACGACGCTCCTTCGTGGTCTCAAAAGACTTAAGGAGGTCCTGTAGATCTTTATTGTTGGAAAGATCTAAGCCTCTGTGACGGAAGACTGATGCCAACATGCTTCTGTAACCTTTGAAAGTGGGAGCTGAAAGAGATCGTTCTTTCCTCAGATATAAGAGAAAGTCAGCTATTTGAGTTACAGAGGTACTGGTCGAGGATACGGATACTGACTTGCACCAGTTTCGGAAGATTTCCCACTTCGATTGGTAGATTCTAAGGGTGGATGTTCTCCTTGCTCTAGCAAACGCTCTGGTTGCCTCCTTCGAAAAGCCTCTAGCTCTCGAGTCTTTCGATAGTCTGAAGGCAGTCAGACGAAGAGCGTGGAGGCCTTGGTGTACCTTCTTTACGCGTGGCTGACGTAGAAGGTCCACCCTTAGGGGAAGTGTTCTGGGAACGTCTACTAGCCATCGAAGTACCTCGGTGAGTCATCCTCTCGCGGGCCAGAGGGAAGCAACTAGCGTCAACCTTGTCCCTTCGTGAGAGGCGAACTTCTGCAGTACCTTGTTGACAATCTTGAACGGAGGGAATGCATATAGATCTAGATGTGACCAATCTAGTAGAAAGGCATCTATATGAACTACTGCTGGGTCCGGGATAGGTGAGCAAACTATTGGGAGCCTCTTGGTCATCGAGGTTGCGAAGAGATCTATGGTTGGCTGGCCCCAGGTGGCCCAAAGTCTCTTGCATACATCCTTGTGGAGTGTCCATTCTGTTGGAATTATTTGTCCCTTCCGACTGAGACAATCTGCTATGACATTCAAGTTGCCTTGGATGAACCTCGTTACTAGTGAAAAGTCTAGACCTGTTGACCAGGTGAGGAGGTCCCTTGCGATCTCGTACCATGTCAGAGAGTAGGTCCCTCCTTGCTTGGAGATGTACGTCAAAGCCGTGTGTTGTCCGAGTTCACCTCCACCACTTTGCCTTGAAGGAGAGACCTGAAGCTTTTCCAGGTCAGACGTACTGCCAGCAGCTTCTTGCAGTTGAAATGCATTGTCCTTTGACTCGAGTTCCATAATCCCGAGCATTCCCTACCGCCTAATGTCGCACCCCAGCCTACGTCCGATGCGTCCGAGAAGAGAACGTGGTTGGGAGTCTGAACAGTCAGGGGAAGACCCTTTCTAAGGTTGAAAAAGTCCTTTCACCAAGTCAGACCAGACTTTAACTTTCCGGAAATCGGGATCGAGACCGCTTTTAGCGTCTTGTCCTTTTTCCAGTGAAAAGCTAGATGGTATAGAAGAGGACGGAGGTGTAGTCTTCCTAGTGACACAAATTGAACCACGGATGACAGTGTCCTTACCAGACTCATCCACAGCCTGACAGGGCAGCGTTCCTTCTTCAGCATCTTCTGGATGGATAGCCGGGCTGGGGGTTGATCGTCTTGTTCAGCAACGTCCTCATCAGAGGGTTCCTCATCCGAAACTGATGAGGAAACGGCAAGGGAGTGGGCAACGTCTGACTCGCTGAATCCGGTCGCACTGGTGGAAGCGTGACGGAGCCGGACGCAATATCATGGTACTGCTGCACAGTCTGTGAACTGTCAACCATGGGGACGCGAGGAAGTACAGCGTCAACCTGAAACTGTCTAGACTGTCTGGGTTGTGCAGTCAACACCCTACCAGGTTGCTGAGGTTGACGCACTGCGTCACAACAAGTCACCTCTGCTGGTTGTTGAACGTCTTCCTAGTGACACACTGAACGTCAACAACCACCTCCGAGCGTCGCTTAACGTCAACGTGCGACTGGCAACCCACACTGGGTCGCATCGGTGGAGGAACCACCTCAACTGGCGGACGCGAGTAGGATACCTCAGCGTCAACAGGGCGCACAACCAACCGGTAGGAAGGTTGTTGGCCAGAAGGTTTTTCTCCGTATTAAGTCCTCTATCAAGGACACAAGCTTGGACTGCATGTCTTGCAGCAAAGCCCATTAGGGTCTACGGGAGCAGGTGTGGCAACAGACGGGGTTAGCGACTTAAGCGGAACCATTTACCATCCCTGGAAACCTTGTTATGTGTGACATATTAGTACAGCAAAACTTCAAAGGCTAAGCAGCTTAAGGCTCCTCTCCAAATGACAGAGTCCTCAAAGGAATATCAGTAGGAGGGAGAACAGCACTTTCTCATCTACAGGAACCTTGTCCGAGAAAAGCTAGGTTATCTCAGTGAGGGTCTCACTGGTGCATTAGCAGCAGACCAGAAGGCAACGTTATGTAACTGCATGACAGTCTGTAAACTGTCAAAAACTGAACTGTCAACCACAACAGGTGCGTGAGGACATGCAGCACTGGTGCATTAGCAGCAGACCAGAAGGCAACGTTATGTAACTGCAGACAGTCTGTGAACTGTCAAAAAACTGAACTGTCAACCACAACAGGCGCGTGAGGACATACAGCACTGGTGCATTAGTAGCAGACCAGAAGGCAACGTTACTGCTAGACAGTCTGTGAGCTGGCAACAACCAAAGCTGTGTGGGGAAGCCTCAACTCCTGACTGACTAGTCTGCTGCGGGCGAGTGGCGGTAACCACAGTGGGTTGCGGAGGCTAACGCACCGTGTCAAAACACGGCAGCTTAACTCCACCCTCCTGTTGTTGTGGTAGCACACGCACGTCAACGGAGTGCTCCGTGCGTCTGTGGGAGTCAGTATGCGTCTGGCAGGGTCGACTGCGCATGGGTGGAGGAGCTCTCACAGCCAGAGTGTGGGAGCAGGCAGCCGCAGCGTCTGCTGGGCGCACAACCGTGGCAGGTTGTAGGCAAACGGGTGCATCGTCAACCTTCTCCGCAGTCGGAGTGTGGGAGCAGGCAGCCTCAGCGTGAGCTGGGTGCACAACCGTGGCAGGTTGTAGGCAAACGGGTGCATCGTCAACCTTCTCCGCAGTCGGAGTGTGGGAGCAGGCAGCCTCAGCGTGAGCTGGGCGCACAACCGTGGCAGGTTGTAGGCTAACGGGTGCAGCGTTAACCTTCTCCGCACGAAACTCCTGCATAACCGCAGCTAATTGAGTCTGCATAGACTGCAGTAAAGACCACTTAGGGTCTACAAAAGCGGCAACAGACGGAGCTACTGTCCGTTGTGACTGAGGGTCTAAAAAAGCGGGTGCGGCAACAGACGGAGTTACTGCCTGTTGCGGTACCACCTTGCCTCTCTTGGGAGGTGTGCAGTCGTCGGATGACTGCAGCGAGTCCGAACTGACCCAGTGGCTACACCTGGGCCGTTGGACTTGCGCGGAAGGGACCGACTTGCACTTAATAAGCTGCGAGACCTTGGTCCAAGGTTTCTTACGAGAAACCTCTTCCGCAGACGAGAAGTAAATGGGCTCTCTCGTCTTTGTGTGGGTGGGGCGATCTTGGTAGATACGCCCGAAACCACGGAGGGAAAAACGTCTGTTCGTTGATCAAGGCCTGAGGAACCCATAAGTCGTTCGACATTACTTCTCTCCTGGGCTTGGGAGCTTGCAAGAGGTCCCGGACTAGGTGAACGACAGGCACGAACAGACGAACCCTCGGACGCAACACTGTAACACTTTGCGCATATCACTTTATCACTTTGATTTTCTGTTTTGCACTTATTTCACTGAAATCGAAACTTTTACTGATTTCTACCTGAAACACGCAATCCTACCCTTCATTAAAAGGTAGTAATTGCGAAAACAGTCGTATAATGCAACAGAAAATATATATAAAGATAAAGAATTCAGTGGCTGGGAAAGAGACTAAACACTAGATCAAATAAACTACGTTTACAATCTCTCACCGCACATAGCCTGGGAACAAGAATAAAACCCTAAAAACGTTTTACCTTCTTCCCCTACAGCGACTAGGGAGGAGAGTAAAACGAGAACAACGTTACCCGCTTGAACGAAACGTTTTTTCTCCTCTCTCTCCCTCCGTCTCTATCTCTCTCTCTCTTTCTCTCTTGATTTCGCACCTGAGAGAAGAGCCCAATTATATATCGTCAAAACATGTTATTTGCTAAAGGAAAAAAACTGAAAGGTTTTCCAAATAAAAAGTTCCTTTAATTTAGAATTTAAACCATTTAAGCTAAGAAAGAATGAACGAAACGCCAGAATCGGTTTACTCTTACTGCAACGTGAAACCGTGAAACACTCTCTCTATCGTAACGATAGAGCGCATGTTGAACGTCCTGAACGTCAACAACTGCGTAGACTAAAAAAAACTAAACGTTAGTTCATCTTTGAAAACAGTACGAGACTATCAAAGAAATTCTTTCATAAAACATTAAATTTAAAAAGTTATAAATTCTTTAAAGGTAAAATATGATATAACGGGCTCAACGTTGATTAACTTCGGTTCCAAGTTAGGACCGCCTACTATCAGGAAAGGTAGCATATAAACAAACATAAAAATTTATTTTTATATGTTGAAAATAAATGGAAAGTTAATCGAAGAGGCCTAATAAAGGCGGAGAGATATAAAATATATAGATCTATAACGTGGTAAGCAAAATTACTAAAACCTAAACACACTTCCGTCTAAGGGAAGGGTCGGCCATTTAAAAGTGAAAGAGAGTCCATACTCTCTTTGTCACCATAATTAAATCTATCCAAAACGAGTTCAAGTTTTGAAATGAAGATAAAACCCCTGCAAAGCGAAAGCTCAAAACTGGAATAGTGTACTTCACCAAATAGTTGTGAAAACAAATCCAGTTAGTAACAGCGTATTTAGTAGGTCTTGCCAGTGGCACGACAGAGAGAAAATTGGTTCTTTGTTGACATCAAGTACTTGAGTACCTACTTGACAGATGGCGCTGTTGATGTACACCCCCACCTGTATAGCGATCGCTGGCGTATTCCGCCCGTAGGTTTTTCTGTCGGGCAGCAGAGCTGACAGCTATATGATCATCGGGTAAGTTTAATATTGAAAAATAAATTTTTGAATATACTTACCCGATGATCATATAGCTGTCAGCTCTGCTGCCCGACAGAAAAACCTACGGGCGGAATACGCCAGCGATCGCTATACAGGTGGGGGTGTACATCAACAGCGCCATCTGTCAAGTAGGTACTCAAGTACTCGATGTCAACACAGAACCAATTTTCTCCTCTGTCCACTGGGTCTCTATTGGGGAGGATGGGTGGGTCCTTTAATTTATGATCATCGGGTAAGTATATTCAAAAATTTATTTTACTAATGAAAATAACATTTTTCAATATTAAACTTACCCGATGATCATATAGCTGATTCACACCCAGGGGGGTGGGTAGAGACCAGCATTACATGTTGACATTATTATGAGCTAAGTATTCCGTATTTCATTTTAGCAGTTATTCAAAATAACAAACATAAAATAAATAAGTACCTGGTAAGGAAGTCGACTTGAACAATAACTATGCCTTTTTAAGTACGTCTTCCTTACTAAGCCTCGCGATCCTCATAGGATGCTGAGCGACTCCTAGGAGCTGAAGTATGAAGGGTTGCAACCCATACTAAAGGTCCTCATCAAAACCTCTAATCTAGGCGCTTCTCAAGAAATGACTTTGACCACCCGCCAAATCAAGTAGGATGCGAAAGGCTTCTTAGCCTTCCGGACAACCCAAAAACAATAATAAAACATTTCAAGAGAAAGATTAAAAAGGTTATGGAATTAGGGAATTGTAGTGGTGGAGCCCTCACCACTACTGCACTCGTTGCTACGAATGGTCCCAGAGTGTAGCAGTTCTCGTAAAGAGACTGGACATTCTTAAGATAAAAGACGCGAACACTGATTTGCTTTTCCAATAGGTTGCGTCGAATATACTTTGCAGAGATCTATTTTGTTTAAAGGCCACGGAAGTTGCGACAGCTCTAACTTCGTGTGTCCTTACCTTCAGCAAAGCTTGGTCTTCCTCATTCAGATGGGAATGAGCTTCTCGTATTAACAGTCTGATAAAATAGGATAAAGAATTCTCTGAAATAGGCAAAGATGGATTCTTAACTGAACACCATAAAGTTTCAGACGGGCCTCGTAAAGGATTTTAAAAAGAACTTAAGAGCTCTTACAGGACAAAATACTCTTTCTAGTTCATTTCCAACCATACGATAAGTTTGGAATATCGAACGATATTGGTCAAGGCCGAGAAGGCAGCTCGTGTTTGGCTAGAAAACCAAGTTGTAGAACATGTAGCCGTTTCGTATGAGAATCCGATGTTCTTGCTGAAGGCATGAATCTCACTGACTCTTTTAGCTGTGGTTAAGCATATCAGGAAAAGAGTCTTAAAGGTGAGATCTTTCAGGGAGGCTGATTGAAGCGGTTCGAACCTGTCTGACATAAGGAATCTTAGTACCACATCTAAATTCCAACCAGGTGTAACCAACCGACGCTCCTTCGTGGTCTCAAAAGACTTAAGGAGGTTTGTAGATCTTTATTGTTGGAAAGATCTAAGCCTCTGTGACGGAAGACTGATGCCAACATGCTTCTGTAACCTTTGAAAGTGGGAGCTGAAAGAGATCGTTCTTTCCTCAGATATAAGAGAAAGTCAGCTATTTGAGTTACAGAGGTACTGGTCGAGGATACGGATACTGACTTGCACCAGTTTCGGAAGATTTCCCACTTCGATTGGTAGATTCTAAGGGTGGATGTTCTCCTTGCTCTAGCAAACGCTCTGGTTGCCTCCTTCGAAAAGCCTCTAGCTCTCGAGTCTTTCGATAGTCTGAAGGCAGTCAGACGAAGAGCGTGGAGGCCTTGGTGTACCTTCTTTACGCGTGGCTGACGTAGAAGGTCCACCCTTAGGGGAAGTGTTCTGGGAACGTCTACTAGCCATCGAAGTACCTCGGTGAGTTATTCTCTCGCGGGCCAGAGGGAAGCAACAAGCGTCAACCTTGTCCCTTCGTGAGAGGCGAACTTCTGCAGTACCTTGTTGACAATCTTGAACGGAGGGAATGCATATAGATCTAGATGTGACCAATCTAGTAGAAAGGCATCTATATGAACTACTGCTGGGTCCGGGATAGGTGAGCAAACTATTGGGAGCCTCTTGGTCATCGAGGTTGCGAAGAGATCTATGGTTGGCTGGCCCCAGGTGGCCCAAAGTCTCTTGCATACATCCTTGTGGAGGGTCCAATCTGTTGGAATTATTTGTCCCTTCCTACTGAGACAATCTGCTATGACATTCAAGTTGCCTTGGATGAACCTCGTTACTAGTGAAAAGTCTAGACCTGTTGACCAGGTGAGGAGGTCCCTTGCGATCTCGTACCATGTCAGAGAGTAGGTCCCTCCTTGCTTGGAGATGTACGTCAAAGCCGGGTGTTGTCCGAGTTCACCTCCACCACTTTGCCTTGAAGGAGAGACCTGAAGCTTTACCAGGTCAGACGTACTGCCAGTAGCTTCTTGCAGTTGAAATGCATTGTCCTTTGACTCGAGTTCCATAATCCCGAGCATTCCCTACCGCCTAATGTCGCACCCCAGCCTACGTCCGATGCGTCCAAGAAGAGAACGTGGTTGGGAGTCTGAACAGTCAGGGGAAGACCCTTTCTAAGGTTGATAAAGTCCTTTCACCAAGTCAGACCAGACTTTATCTTTCCGGAAACCGGGATCGAGACCGCTTCTAGCGTCTTGTCCTTTTTCCAGTGAAAAGCTAGATGATACAGAAGAGGACGGAGGTGTAGTCTTCCAAGTGACACAAATTGAACCACGGATGACAGTGTCCTTACCAGACTCATCCACAGCCTGACAGGGCAGCGTTCCTTCTTCAGCATCTTCTGGATGGATAGCAGGGCTAGGGGTTGATCGTCTTGTTCAGCAACGTCCTAATCAGAGGGTTCCTCATCCGAAACTGATGAGGAAACGGCAACGGAGTGGGCAACGTCTAACTCGCTGAATCCGGTCGCACTGGTGGATGCGTGACGGAGCCGGATGCAATATCATGGTACTGCTGCACAGTCTGTGAACTGTCAACCATGGGGACGCGAGGAAGTACAGCGTCAACCCGAAACTGTCTAGACTGTCTGGGTTGTGCAGTCAACACCCTACCAGGTTGCTGAGGTTGACGCACTGCGTCACAACAAGTCACCTCTGCTGGTTGTTGAACGTCTTCCTAGTGACACACTGAACGTCAACAACCACCTCCGAGCGTCGCTTAACGTCAACGTGCGACTGGCAACCCACACTGGGTCGCATCGGTGGAGGAACCACCTCAACTGGCGGACGCGAGTAGGATACCTCAGCGTCAACAGGGCGCACAACCAACCGGTAGGAAGGTTGTTGGCCAGAAGGTTCTTCTCCGTAAAAAATCCTCTATCAAGGACACAAGCTTGGACTGCATGTCTTGCAGCAAAGCCCATTAGGGTCTACGGGAGCAGGTGTGGCAACAGACGGGGTTAGCGACTGAAGCGGAACCATTTACCATCCCTGGAAGCCTTGTTATGCTTTAATTAAAGTCCATAGGAGGCTAAGCAGCTTAAGGCTCCTCTCCAAATGACAGAGTCCTCAAAGGAATATCAGTAGGAGGGAGAACAGCACTTTCTCATCTACAGGAACCTTGTCCGAGAAAAGCTAGGTTATCTCAGTGAGGGTCTCACTGGTGCATAAGCAGCAGACCAGAAGGCAACGTTATGTAACTGCTTGACAGTCTGTGAACTGTCAAAAACTGAACTGTCAACCACAACAGGTGCGTGAGGACATACAGCACTGGTGCATTAGCAGCAGACCAGAAGGCAATGTTATGTAACTGCCTGACAGTCTGTGAACTGTCAAAAAAACTGAACTGTCAACCACAACAGGTGCGTGAGGACATACAGCACTGGTGCATTAGTAGCAGACCAGAAGGCAACGTCATGTAACTGCTTGACAGTCTGTGAGCTGGCAACAACCAAAGCTGTGTGGGGAAGCCTCAACTCCTGACTGACTAGTCTGCTGCGGGCGAGTGGCGGTAACCACAGTGGGTTGCGGAGGCTGACGCACCGTGTCAAAACACGGCAGCTTAACTCCACCCTCCTGTTGTTGTGGTAGCTCACGCACGGCAACGGAGTGCTCCGTGCGTCTGGGGGAGTCAGCATGCGTCTGGCAGGGTCGACTGAGCATGGGTGGAGGAGCTCTCACAGCCGGAGTGTGGGAGCAGGTAGCCTCAGCGTCTGCTGGGCGCACAACCGTGGCATGTTGTAGGCTAACGGGTGCAGCGCCAACCTCTCCGCAGCCGGAGTGTGGGAGCAGGCAGCCTCAGCGTGAGCTGGGCGCACAACCGTGGCAGGTTGTAGGCTAACGGGAGCAGTGTCAACCTTCTCCGCACGAAACTCCTGCATAACCGCAGCTAACTGAGTCTGCATAGACTGCAGTAAAGACCACTTAGGGTCTACAAAAGCGGCAACAGACGGAGCTACTGTCCGTTGTGACTGAGGGTCTAAAACAGCGGGTGCGGCAACAGACGGAGTTACTGCCTGTTGCGGTACCACCTTGCCTCTCTTGGGAGGTGTGCAGTCGTCGGATGACTGCAGCGAGTCCGAACTGACCCAGTGGCTACACCTGGGCCGTTGGACTTGCGCGGAAGGGACCGACTTGCACTTAATAAGCTGCGAGATGTGGTCCATGGTTTCTTACGAGAAACCTCTTCCGCAGACGAGAAGTAAATGGGCTCTCTCGTCTTTGTGTGGGTGGGGCGATCTTGGGTAGATACGCCCGAAACCACGGAGGGAAAACGTCTGTTCGTTGATCAAGGCCTGAGGAACCCATAAGTCATTCGACATTACTTCTCCCCTGGGCTTGGGAGCTTGCAAGAGGTCCCGGACTAGGTGAACGACAGGCACGAACAGACGAACCCTCGGACGCAACACTGTAACACTTTGCGCATATCACTTTATCACTTTGATTTTCTGTTTTGCACTTATTTCACTGAAATCGAAACTTTTACTGATTTCTACCTGAAACACGCAATCCTACCCTTCATTAAAAGGTAGTAATTGCGAAAACAGTCGTATAATGCAACAGAAAAATATATAAAGATAAAGAATTCAGTGGCTGGGAAAGAGACTAAACACTAGATCAAATAAACTACGTTTACAATCTCTCACCGCACAAAGCCTGGGAACAAGAATAAAACCCTAAAAACGTTTTACCTTCTTCCCCTACAGCGACTAGGGAGGAGAGTAAAAACGAGAACAACGTTACCCGCTTGAACGAAACGTTTATTCTCCTCTCTCTCCCTCCGTCTCTATCTCTCTCTCTCTTTCTCTCTTGATTTCGCACCTGAGAGAAGAGCCCAATTATATATCGTTAAAACATGTTATTTGCTAAAGGAAAAAACTGAAAGGTTTTCCAAATAAAAAGTTCCTTTAATTTAGAATTTAAACCATTTAAGCTAAGAAAGAATGAACGAAACGCCAGAATCGGTTTACTCTTACTGCAAAGTGAAACCGTGATACACTCTCTCTCTATCGTAACGATAGAGCGCATGTTGAACGTCCTGAACGTCAACAACTGCGTAGACTAAAAAACTAAACGTTAGTTCATCTTTGAAAACAGTACGAGACTATCAAAGAAATTCTTTCATAAAACATTAAAATTTAAAAAGTATTAAATTCTTTAAAGGTTAAATACGATATAACGGGCTCAATGTTAATTAACTTCGGTTCCAAGTTAGGACCGCCTACTATCAGGAAAGGTCGCATATAAACAAACATAAAAATTTATTTTTTTATATGTTGAAAATAAATGGAAAGTTAATCGAAGAGGCCTAATAAAGGCGGAGAGATATAAAATATATAGATCTATAACGTGGTAAGCAAAATTACTAAAACCTAAACACACTTCCGTCTAAGGGAAGGGTCGGCCATTTAAAAGTGAAAGAGAGTCCATACTCTCTTTGTCACCATAATTAAATCTATCCAAAACGAGTTCAAGTTTTGAAATGAAGATAAACCCCTGCAAAGCGAAAGCTCAAAACTGGAATAGTGTACTTCACCAAATAGTTGTGAAAACAAATCCAGTTAGTAACAGCGTATTTAGTAGGTCTTGCCAGTGGCACGACAGAGAGAAAATTGGTTCTTTGTTGACATCAAGTACTTGAGTACCTACTTGACAGATGGCGCTGTTGATGTACACCCCCACCTGTATAGCGATCGCTGGCGTATTCCGCCCGTAGGTTTTTCTGTCGGGCAGCAGAGCTGACAGCTATATGATCATCGGGTAAGTTTAATATTGAAAAATAAATTTTTGAATATACTTACCCGATGATCATATAGCTGTCAGCTCTGCTGCCCGACAGAAAAACCTACGGGCGGAATACGCCAGCGATCGCTATACAGGTGGGGGTGTACATCAACAGCGCCATCTGTCAAGTAGGTACTCAAGTACTCGATGTCAACACAGAACCAATTTTCTCCTCTGTCCACTGGGTCTCTATTGGGGAGGATGGGTGGGTCCTTTAATTTATGATCATCGGGTAAGTATATTCAAAAATTTATTTTACTAATGAAAATAACATTTTTCAATATTAAACTTACCCGATGATCATATAGCTGATTCACACCCAGGGGGGTGGGTAGAGACCAGCATTACATGTTGACATTATTATGAGCTAAGTATTCCGTATTTCATTTTAGCAGTTATTCAAAATAACAAACATAAAATAAATAAGTACCTGGTAAGGAAGTCGACTTGAACAATAACTATGCCTTTTTAAGTACGTCTTCCTTACTAAGCCTCGCGATCCTCATAGGATGCTGAGCGACTCCTAGGAGCTGAAGTATGAAGGGTTGCAACCCATACTAAAGGTCCTCATCAAAACCTCTAATCTAGGCGCTTCTCAAGAAATGACTTTGACCACCCGCCAAATCAAGTAGGATGCGAAAGGCTTCTTAGCCTTCCGGACAACCCAAAAACAATAATAAAACATTTCAAGAGAAAGATTAAAAAGGTTATGGAATTAGGGAATTGTAGTGGTGGAGCCCTCACCACTACTGCACTCGTTGCTACGAATGGTCCCAGAGTGTAGCAGTTCTCGTAAAGAGACTGGACATTCTTAAGATAAAAGACGCGAACACTGATTTGCTTTTCCAATAGGTTGCGTCGAATATACTTTGCAGAGATCTATTTTGTTTAAAGGCCACGGAAGTTGCGACAGCTCTAACTTCGTGTGTCCTTACCTTCAGCAAAGCTTGGTCTTCCTCATTCAGATGGGAATGAGCTTCTCGTATTAACAGTCTGATAAAATAGGATAAAGAATTCTCTGAAATAGGCAAAGATGGATTCTTAACTGAACACCATAAAGTTTCAGACGGGCCTCGTAAAGGATTTTAAAAAGAACTTAAGAGCTCTTACAGGACATAATACTCTTTCTAGTTCATTTCCAACCATACGATAAGTTTGGAATATCGAACGATATTGGTCAAGGCCGAGAAGGCAGCTCGTGTTTGGCTAGAAAACCAAGTTGTAGAACATGTAGCCGTTTCGTATGAGAATCCGATGTTCTTGCTGAAGGCATGAATCTCACTGACTCTTTTAGCTGTGGTTAAGCATATCAGGAAAAGAGTCTTAAAGGTGAGATCTTTCAGGGAGGCTGATTGAAGCGGTTCGAACCTGTCTGACATAAGGAATCTTAGTACCACATCTAAATTCCAACCAGGTGTAACCAACCGACGCTCCTTCGTGGTCTCAAAAGACTTAAGGAGGTTTGTAGATCTTTATTGTTGGAAAGATCTAAGCCTCTGTGACGGAAGACTGATGCCAACATGCTTCTGTAACCTTTGAAAGTGGGAGCTGAAAGAGATCGTTCTTTCCTCAGATATAAGAGAAAGTCAGCTATTTGAGTTACAGAGGTACTGGTCGAGGATACGGATACTGACTTGCACCAGTTTCGGAAGATTTCCCACTTCGATTGGTAGATTCTAAGGGTGGATGTTCTCCTTGCTCTAGCAAACGCTCTGGTTGCCTCCTTCGAAAAGCCTCTAGCTCTCGAGAGTCTTTCGATAGTCTGAAGGCAGTCAGACGAAGAGCGTGGAGGCCTTGGTGTACCTTCTTTACGCGTGGCTGACGTAGAAGGTCCACCCTTAGGGGAAGTGTTCTGGGAACGTCTACTAGCCATCGAAGTACCTCGGTGAGTTATTCTCTCGCGGGCCAGAGGGAAGCAACAAGCGTCAACCTTGTCCCTTCGTGAGAGGCGAACTTCTGCAGTACCTTGTTGACAATCTTGAACGGAGGGAATGCATATAGATCTAGATGTGACCAATCTAGTAGAAAGGCATCTATATGAACTACTGCTGGGTCCGGGATAGGTGAGCAAACTATTGGGAGCCTCTTGGTCATCGAGGTTGCGAAGAGATCTATGGTTGGCTGGCCCCAGGTGGCCCAAAGTCTCTTGCATACATCCTTGTGGAGGGTCCAATCTGTTGGAATTATTTGTCCCTTCCTACTGAGACAATCTGCTATGACATTCAAGTTGCCTTGGATGAACCTCGTTACTAGTGAAAAGTCTAGACCTGTTGACCAGGTGAGGAGGTCCCTTGCGATCTCGTACCATGTCAGAGAGTAGGTCCCTCCTTGCTTGGAGATGTACGTCAAAGCCGGGTGTTGTCCGAGTTCACCTCCACCACTTTGCCTTGAAGGAGAGACCTGAAGCTTTACCAGGTCAGACGTACTGCCAGTAGCTTCTTGCAGTTGAAATGCATTGTCCTTTGACTCGAGTTCCATAATCCCGAGCATTCCCTACCGCCTAATGTCGCACCCCAGCCTACGTCCGATGCGTCCAAGAAGAGAACGTGGTTGGGAGTCTGAACAGTCAGGGGAAGACCCTTTCTAAGGTTGATAAAGTCCTTTCACCAAGTCAGACCAGACTTTATCTTTCCGGAAACCGGGATCGAGACCGCTTCTAGCGTCTTGTCCTTTTTCCAGTGAAAAGCTAGATGATACAGAAGAGGACGGAGGTGTAGTCTTCCAAGTGACACAAATTGAACCACGGATGACAGTGTCCTTACCAGACTCATCCACAGCCTGACAGGGCAGCGTTCCTTCTTCAGCATCTTCTGGATGGATAGCAGGGCTAGGGGTTGATCGTCTTGTTCAGCAACGTCCTAATCAGAGGGTTCCTCATCCGAAACTGATGAGGAAACGGCAACGGAGTGGGCAACGTCTGACTCGCTGAATCCGGTCGCACTGGTGGATGCGTGACGGAGCCGGATGCAATATCATGGTACTGCTGCACAGTCTGTGAACTGTCAACCATGGGGACGCGAGGAAGTACAGCGTCAACCCGAAACTGTCTAGACTGTCTGGGTTGTGCAGTCAACACCCTACCAGGTTGCTGAGGTTGACGCACTGCGTCACAACAAGTCACCTCTGCTGGTTGTTGAACGTCTTCCTAGTGACACACTGAACGTCAACAACCACCTCCGAGCGTCGCTTAACGTCAACGTGCGACTGGCAACCCACACTGGGTCGCATCGGTGGAGGAACCACCTCAACTGGCGGACGCGAGTAGGATACCTCAGCGTCAACAGGGCGCACAACCAACCGGTAGGAAGGTTGTTGGCCAGAAGGTTCTTCTCCGTAAAAAATCCTCTATCAAGGACACAAGCTTGGACTGCATGTCTTGCAGCAAAGCCCATTAGGGTCTACGGGAGCAGGTGTGGCAACAGACGGGGTTAGCGACTGAAGCGGAACCATTTACCATCCCTGGAAGCCTTGTTATGCTTTAATTAAAGTCCATAGGAGGCTAAGCAGCTTAAGGCTCCTCTCCAAATGACAGAGTCCTCAAAGGAATATCAGTAGGAGGGAGAACAGCACTTTCTCATCTACAGGAACCTTGTCCGAGAAAAGCTAGGTTATCTCAGTGAGGGTCTCACTGGTGCATAAGCAGCAGACCAGAAGGCAACGTTATGTAACTGCTTGACAGTCTGTGAACTGTCAAAAACTGAACTGTCAACCACAACAGGTGCGTGAGGACATACAGCACTGGTGCATTAGCAGCAGACCAGAAGGCAATGTTATGTAACTGCCTGACAGTCTGTGAACTGTCAAAAAAACTGAACTGTCAACCACAACAGGTGCGTGAGGACATACAGCACTGGTGCATTAGTAGCAGACCAGAAGGCAACGTCATGTAACTGCTTGACAGTCTGTGAGCTGGCAACAACCAAAGCTGTGTGGGGAAGCCTCAACTCCTGACTGACTAGTCTGCTGCGGGCGAGTGGCGGTAACCACAGTGGGTTGCGGAGGCTGACGCACCGTGTCAAAACACGGCAGCTTAACTCCACCCTCCTGTTGTTGTGGTAGCTCACGCACGGCAACGGAGTGCTCCGTGCGTCTGGGGGAGTCAGCATGCGTCTGGCAGGGTCGACTGCGCATGGGTGGAGGAGCTCTCACAGCCGGAGTGTGGGAGCAGGTAGCCTCAGCGTCTGCTGGGCGCACAACCGTGGCATGTTGTAGGCTAACGGGTGCAGCGCCAACCTCTCCGCAGCCGGAGTGTGGGAGCAGGCAGCCTCAGCGTGAGCTGGGCGCACAACCGTGGCAGGTTGTAGGCTAACGGGAGCAGTGTCAACCTTCTCCGCACGAAACTCCTGCATAACCGCAGCTAACTGAGTCTGCATAGACTGCAGTAAAGACCACTTAGGGTCTACAAAAGCGGCAACAGACGGAGCTACTGTCCGTTGTGACTGAGGGTCTAAAACAGCGGGTGCGGCAACAGACGGAGTTACTGCCTGTTGCGGTACCACCTTGCCTCTCTTGGGAGGTGTGCAGTCGTCGGATGACTGCAGCGAGTCCGAACTGACCCAGTGGCTACACCTGGGCCGTTGGACTTGCGCGGAAGGGACCGACTTGCACTTAATAAGCTGCGAGATGTGGTCCATGGTTTCTTACGAGAAACCTCTTCCGCAGACGAGAAGTAAATGGGCTCTCTCGTCTTTGTGTGGGTGGGGCGATCTTGGGTAGATACGCCCGAAACCACGGAGGGAAAACGTCTGTTCGTTGATCAAGGCCTGAGGAACCCATAAGTCATTCGACATTACTTCTCCCCTGGGCTTGGGAGCTTGCAAGAGGTCCCGGACTAGGTGAACGACAGGCACGAACAGACGAACCCTCGGACGCAACACTGTAACACTTTGCGCATATCACTTTATCACTTTGATTTTCTGTTTTGCACTTATTTCACTGAAATCGAAACTTTTACTGATTTCTACCTGAAACACGCAATCCTACCCTTCATTAAAAGGTAGTAATTGCGAAAACAGTCGTATAATGCAACAGAAAAATATATAAAGATAAAGAATTCAGTGGCTGGGAAAGAGACTAAACACTAGATCAAATAAACTACGTTTACAATCTCTCACCGCACAAAGCCTGGGAACAAGAATAAAACCCTAAAAACGTTTTACCTTCTTCCCCTACAGCGACTAGGGAGGAGAGTAAAAACGAGAACAACGTTACCCGCTTGAACGAAACGTTTATTCTCCTCTCTCTCCCTCCGTCTCTATCTCTCTCTCTCTTTCTCTCTTGATTTCGCACCTGAGAGAAGAGCCCAATTATATATCGTTAAAACATGTTATTTGCTAAAGGAAAAAACTGAAAGGTTTTCCAAATAAAAAGTTCCTTTAATTTAGAATTTAAACCATTTAAGCTAAGAAAGAATGAACAAAACGCCAGAATCGGTTTACTCTTACTGCAAAGTGAAACCGTGATACACTCTCTCTCTATCGTAACGATAGAGCGCATGTTGAACGTCCTGAACGTCAACAACTGCGTAGACTAAAAAACTAAACGTTAGTTCATCTTTGAAAACAGTACGAGACTATCAAAGAAATTCTTTCATAAAACATTAAAATTTAAAAAGTATTAAATTCTTTAAAGGTTAAATACGATATAACGGGCTCAATGTTAATTAACTTCGGTTCCAAGTTAGGACCGCCTACTATCAGGAAAGGTCGCATATAAACAAACATAAAAATTTATTTTTTTATATGTTTATAATAAATGGAAAGTTAATCGAAGAGGCCTATAAAGGCGGAGAGATATAAAAAATATAGATCTATAACGTGTTAAGCAAAATTACTAAAAACCTAAACACACTTCCGTCTAAGGGAAGGGTCGGCCATTTAAAAGTGAAAGAGAGTCCATACTCTCTTTGTCACCATAATTAAATCTATCCAAAACGAGTTCAAGTTTTGAAATGAAGATAAAACCCCTGCATAGCGAAAGCTCAAAACTGGAATAGTGTACTTCACCAAATCGTTGTGAAAACAAATCCAGTTAGTAACAGCGTATTTAGTAGGTCTTGCCAGTGGCACGACAGAGAGAAAATTGGTTCTGTGTTGACATCGAGTACTTGAGTACCTACTTGACAGATGGCGCTGTTGATGTACACCCCCACCTGTATAGCGATCGCTGGCGTATTCCGCCCGTAGGTTTTTCTGTCGGGCAGCAGAGCTGACAGCTATATGATCATCGGGTAAGTTTAATATTGAAAAACAATATTATTACTAGCTAAGCTGCAACCCTAGTTTTAAAAGTAGAATTCTACAAGCCGAAGGGCTCTAACAGGGAAAAATAGCCCAGTGAGGAAAAGAAACAAGGAAATAAATAAACAGTAAAATTCTCTCACCTCAGGAACTGCATACACATACACACGAGGAGGACCGTCAGCATCAACAACATATAGAGAAAATCAGTTCACCTAATCACCTTTTCTTCTTTGTGAAAGCTATTTTATCAAAATGCTGGTTTTTTGGGAAAGAAGTAGCCTATTATAAAATTTACAATGCTTCCAGATGGCTAAAATCATTGTCAACAACATCACTTGCACTCACGGCATGATGATTTTGACGAATCTGACATAATAATTCACCGTTGTTTTTGTGTCACTTTTACTTGGTTTCTATCACAGTATACTTGTTACTTTCTAGTAATACTGTATAACACTCTCTGATACTGTAGTGTATATTACTGTAATATACTACTACAGTATCGCTACAGTAAAGCTTAACTGTACGGTATGTGTTCGCTGTTTACGTTTGGACGCCTTGGCTCGCCACACACGTAGCCTACATTTACAATACTGTAAGTCTGTTTTATACAATATGCATACGATTAAAGGTTACCTAAGTGTACATATTTTATATAACCATTTTATAATAACCATTTTCGTATGAAGCTCTAAGCACTAAGCAGCTATCTTGAAACATGGTGCAATTCCTGATGCATTGTCTCTTGCACAGTAATCCGACAATATTTACAGTAACCCGTTAATAATATTCATCCCATCTTCTAGAATCTTCCACTTCAACATGTTAGAAAAGTATCGTTAGTAACGTTATAATCAATGTGTGAACAAAAAAAAAAAAAAAAAAAAAAAAAAAAAAGCCGTTTTGCTTATATTTCAATCATCGTACATTTTTTTTTCTATCAATTATAAAATGTCTTGTCTTGTAAGAAATCATAGATCATATGAAAATATATGGTGGTTGCAGTGAAGCTACTATGAGAAATATTTTTTGTCTGACATGAATAATCAAAACACTAGGAATAGTCAAGCTTGTAATTATTCAGAGCATAACTAATGCGTAATAGCTATATCACATTTGGAAAAGCGGCTTCTCGTGTTTAATTTTGTAGATCATTCATTAAATTTGGAGTATTACTAGGGAAAATATGATGAGGACCACGGTGGGAGACATACTATGGAGATGGAGGGTCAGGGAAGAAGAAGAAGAAGGAGACCAAGAAAGAGATGGAGGGACTGTGTGAGAGGAGACCTACAGGAGAAGGGAACTGATGAGGCAGAAGCGCAGAATAGAAAAAGATGGAAACGGCTCACCCGCAACGGCGACCCAATATAAAAATGGGAACCAGCTGGGAAGAAGCATAGGGAAAATATTGCAAATCTAACAATATGCTGTCTGCGAAAAATCCAATTTGGATCAGACCAGATACAACTGTGACCACATCAAGTTGCCACCAATAGTTACGGTTTATTGCTATGATGTGAAAGCTCAATTTGTCTGGAGTTGATCGCTGTGAGTTAGCAGTTTCCCTTCCTGTGTACATAAAATAAAGGTTTTGATACCAGTGCCTAAAGTTTCTGTTGTGATTGAATGACTTCATTTTCAGGTGGAAAAGATAACCTAACCCGTTCAATTTTCAAGGACAAAATATGTTCTTCTATTTCAGGTAATTAATTGTTTGAGGGTACACTAGGGCACATTATTCTATCTTATTTCTCTTCCTCTTGTTTTGTTAAGTTTTTATAGTTTATGTAGGAGATATTTATTTTAGTGTTGTTACAGTTCTTAAAATATTTCATTTTTTTCCTTATTTCCTTTCCTCACTGTGATATTTTTACAGCTGGGGCCCCTGGGCTTATAGCATCCTGCTTTTCCAACTAGGGTTGTGGCTTAGTAAGTAATAATAATAATAATAATAATAACTCATATTTAAGAAAATATTCAAGTACTGTATATAAGTAATAACATAGGTAACTAGAGGGGCACCCAGTAAAGCGCAGATATCGCCCCTGCCGCTAATTTCTTGATTTTTTTGCTCGAACTTGACCTTTGATCTTAACATGTAATAATTGGCATGGATTTTCATAGACTCAAATATGAACCAAGTTTGAGGTCTCTGTGACAAGGATATCCAAACTTATGGCTGATTACGAGATATGAACGTATTGCTCGTCTGTGACCTTGACCTTTGACCTTCCAAAATTTAATAATTTCCAGCCCTTTACATAAGTTTAAAATCCCTGCAAGTTTCATTACATTAAGATTAAAATTCTGGCCGTATGGTTGATGACAAGAATTTAACCTTTTACTTGACCTTGGACCCGACCTTGACCTTAACATGTATTAAATGGCGTGGATTTTCAGACACTCTAATAAAAACCAAGTTTAAAGTCTCTGTGACGAGGATGTCCAAACTTATGGCAGATAACGTGATATTGACGTTTTGCTCATCCGTGACCTTCCAAAATTTAATTATTAACAGCTCTTTACATAACAGTTTAAAATCCCTGCAAGTTTCATTACTTTACGATCAAAATTGTGACCGTATGGTTTATGACTGGAATTTTACCTTTTGCTTAACCTTGACCTTTGACTCGACCTTGACCTTCAAAATTAACATGTATTAAATGGAGTGGATTTTCATACACTCAAATATGAACCATGTTTGAAGTCTGTGACAACAATATCCAAACTTATGACTAATTACATGAATTTGACATTTTGCTTGACCGTGACCTTTGACCTTAACCTTCCAAAATTTAATAATTCCCAGCTTTTTACATAACAGTTAATACCTGCAAGTTTCATTACTCTACGATTAAAATTGTGGCCAGGAAGGTGTTCACTAACACACACACACAAACAGGAGGTAAAACATAACCTCCTTCCAACTTCGTTGACGGAGGTAACTAGAGGTGCGCTTAGTAGAGTGCAGACCTCCACCGCGACAGTTTATTTCTCAACCTTGACCTTGACCTTAGACGAAACGTATTAATTAGCGTGGATTTTCATACACTCATATATGAACCAAATTTGAAATCTGTGACAATGATGTCCACACTTATGACTGATTACGTGATATGGACGTTTTGCTCATCCGTGACCTTGACATTTGACTTTCCAAAATTTAATCATTTCCAGCCCTTTGCATAACAGTTTAAAATCTCTTTACGTTTCATTACTTTACGATTAAAATTGTGGTCGTATGGTTGATGACCGGAATTTGACCTTTTCCTTGACCTTGACCTCAACCTTAACATGCATTAATTGGTGTGGATTTTCATACACTCAAATATGAAAGAAACTTGAAGTCTCTGTGACAACAACGTCGAAATGTAAGGCTGATTCCATGAATTGGAAATTTTGCTTGACCGTGACTTTTGACCTTCCGAAATTTTATCATTTCCAGTTTTAACAGTTAATCCCTGCAAGTTTCATTACTCTATATTTAAAATTGTGGTCAGGAAGGTGTTCACTAACAAACATACAAAAAAGGGGTGAAACATAATCTTCCAATTTTGTTGGCGGAGGTAATAATATTTAAGGAAATTGCTTTCATGTTTACATTGGTGAAAGACTTGACTGTGAACACCTTAGTTACGCGTTGGCAAGCGTTGGGCGGGTGAGTGTCATCTGGCACGAGACCATCTAGGCGGAGGACGAGATGACAAACGGCGAGCTGCAGGGCTGCGCGCTGACGAACGATAAGCTGTCACCTTGTGATCGCGAACTGGAGAGCAACTAGCAGAGGTTGAGTGTCCAGCAGGCAAATGACGATCACGAGCAAGCGAATGACGATCAGCAGCGTGTTGATCATAAGTTGGCAAGTGACGAGCATGAGCTGACAGATGATGATCAAGAGCAGGAGAATGGCGAGAAGATTGGAGTGCTGCCTGACGGAAGGTGAGGATGAACGTCTGGGGGCACGAAGATAACTACGGTCCCAGGAGGACAAAGCGATCCGAGAATGGCAGACTTCTTTGTTAGCGGAAGGTCAAATTTGTTGGTGTGTAAAACTAGCAGGAGCATGAGAAAGCGAGAGGTGGGCCTTGCAAGCAGCAAGAACGTCAATCACACGCTGAAGAAAGGACTTATACCTCGGAGGACACCAGAGAGGGAACCCTCTAAGCCCCCCGCTGCAAAAGTTCTACCAGAACATCCTTGGAAGGAGGCCCTGCAACACCCAGCGACGGCTAAACCTGCAACACATCAGAAAGTGAGAAGGACTCGCCCAAGGGCGAGAGCGAAGCCGCTTCCCTGAGGGAAGCAGCAACATCCCCAGAACCTCAAGGTTGCCCTGGCGTTAGTTGGTCTACGCTCCTACTCAACCGCCCCTCGTTAGGAGGTCGAGCAAGCAGGAGCTACGGGAAGAGACAAGGGAGTCAAGGAAGATGTCAGAGGTTTCTTCGCCCTTGAGGAAGAACAGAAGGCGAAAAATCCCCCCTGAACTACTGTACTTCTTGCGCCGACGCCCAAATCTCTCCCACTGGGAGGCAGTTCACTCCGTAGACTCTACACAGGTGTAAACCTGCTCACAGGTGCATCCCTCGCAGGTCGGACACAACGAATGGGGGTCGGTCTCAATGTGACCAAGGACAAGAATGTACCGCAAGAGCAGCCCTTAGGGCCTGGATAAGTATGCAGAAGGAACAGGCACACCTGAAAGTTAAAGAATCTGAAAAACAATTAATGGTCAAGTCTTTTGAGGGAATAGAGAACGGACTTGTCCGTTCTCCTCAAAGCCAAAAGAAAAAGTGGTTCGGATTCATGAGTGTGTGAGTGAGAGGGGTAGCTGGCAAATCCCATTACCCCTCACGAACCACCCTGCTAACTAGCGTATTGGGTAGTTGCCACCTCGCTCAAAGTCTTGATGGCTAGTCTTCTAGCTTCGCCGAAAAATAATCCCTAATAAATAGCGTAAGATTTGTAGTGTCGGAAAAAATTATAGTTCTGGTCAGGGCAATGACTTATACTGTAGTGTTCCATACTGTACTGTAGCCTTGCCCTGTCCAGTACAGTACGTCATGTGCACATGTACTATACACTTACTGATATGTACTCATTTAATTACAACCTACTAATACTGTGATGGAAACCAAGTAAATACAATATTAGGCAGTACTTAGTGTGTTAATCATCCGAGCGTAGACAACAGACAATGAGATGTTAGATTAGGTTAAGAGTTATCCCAACAGAGGGCAGTAAATATTTGCGAAATTGCGCTTTTCGCGCCTGTCTCTGTTACCTAACCCTCGTAAAGAGTAGGGGCTGACGGCACTACAATAAGTTACAATACAGTACTGTAACATTAATTATGGCTGATTAGCAAATTGCTAGTGGTAGTGCAATGAAGCGCAAGATTAGTGGTGACAGTGGTAGCGTAAAGAAATTACAAGCCATTATCAAGAAACTAGATAGCGGTGAGACGGCAAATATTGCGCGTGCATATCAAGTAAATCGTTCTACAATTGGCCTTATCCATAAGGCAACAACAAGTTATCCGCAGACAGAGAATTATCCCAGGTGTTGGCTAACTCGTGTCCCTTCATCATATCTCCGTCACCACAAGAAAATTGTTTAAAAACACAATTAACGGTATTTAATTGTTTTCTTTACCTAATATTTACAGTACAATGCACTAGAATATATATTACACTGCAATGTGTAATGTAGATGAGAGAGAGAGAGAGAGAGAGAGAGAGAGAGAGAGAGAGAGAGAGAGAGAGAGAGAGAGAGAGAGAGAGAGAGAGAGAGAGAGAGAGAGAGAGAGCATATGTAAAAGTACAGGTACGCAATGTTTTATCATGATAATCTTTTCGTAATTACAGCAAAGTAAACCATTTCATACTCTAAATCAAATATACAATACTTAATTTGTTGAGCTCTACCGGTCTACTTTACCTAGCAGTACATTACAATATTAATTTACCAACGAATATTTCAGTATTGTACACTATTACATCAGAAAAGGTTTAAAAACGTAAGTTAGTCTACGGCATTTCATCGTTTACTTTACCTAATACTTACAATAAATACCTCCCATAAGAACGGTTAATTTGCAACAGAAAAAGCTCAAATTCACTGAAACCATATTATTAACTAAAGGAGAAACTAATTTTTTTCTATTAGAAAGGTGACCTATCCGAAACTACAATTTTACCGCTCAGAATTAGCCTGAGTAAGGGAAATTTTTTTTTCTTTACAGATATCATAGAACAAAAACCTTTCATGGCTTAGAATTTAAATACCAATTTATAGACAATGATTTTGAATTACTTTTACTTTTACGATTAGCCTACAGACAACAAAAACTCTGGCCGCAAATTCTGAGCACATTCAGGCATGAGTGAACGATGAGAGAACGTCTACTAAGAATGATATATTTTGACACGGGATTTCTAAAATGACCACCAGAAATTGAACGAAAACATATGAACTGCGACCAGGCTCAATGCTCAAGTTAGTGGTTGGAATTTAAAAAAAAAAAAAAAAAAAACATGCAAAATTTAAAATATACGTTCACCTCAGAAAATCTAATACTCGGCCTCGACCCTGGTATGCATGTATATTATTTATCAACTTACTGTAGTTATGCAATGTGAAATGCAGATGAGAGAGAGAGAGAGAGAGAGAGAGAGAGAGAGAGAGAGAGAGAGAGAGAGAGAGAGAGAGAGAGAGAGAGAGAGAGAGAGCATATGTAGAAGTACAGGTACACAACGTTTCATTATGATAATCTTTTCGTAAATACAGCAAAGTAAACCATTTCATACTCTATATCAATATATGATATTTACTTTGTTGTACCCTACCGGTATCCTTTACCTAGCAGTATATTAAAATATTAATTTACAAACGAATATTTCAGTATTGTACACTATTATATCAGAAATGGTTTAAAAATGTAAGTTAGTGTAGGGCATTTTATCGTTTGATTCAACTAGTACTTACAATAAATACCCACCAAGGAGAACAGTTTATTTGCAACAGAAAAAAAAAAACTTAAATTCACTGAAAAAAATATCATTAACTAAAGGAGAAACCCTTTTTTTCTATTAGAAAGATGACCCGTCCGAAACTATAATTTTACTGCTCAGAATTAGCCCAGGTTCATAGGGAAATTTTCATTTTTTTTTACAGATATCACAGAACAAAAACCTTTCATGGCTTAGAATTTAAATACCATTTTATAGACAATGATTTTTAATTACTTTTACTTTTACGATTAGCCTACAGACAACAAAAACTCTGGCCGCAAATTCTGAGCACATTCAGGCATGAGTGAACGATGAGAGAACGTCTACTAAGAATGATATATTTTGACAAGGGATTTCTAAAATGACCACCAGACATTGAACGAAAACATGTGAACTGTGACCAGGCTCAATGCCCAAGTTAGGGTAATTTTGTATATTATTACATCGTGTGACTACGCACAAGAAATATATGATTTCCTATAGCAAATAACGAGATTTAACCGATTTTGATGACCATTTCAATCGCAAACAAACAGATCAACCAATTCGGTTAGTTATAAGTTGACGAATTGGTTGAAAAGTAGTTGGAATACTAGGATACATTGAGATGTAATAATAT
>NC_090728.1:81356844-81371844 GCF_036898095.1 Palaemon carinicauda
AGTAAACTATCAAAACTTTAACAAAACAAGAGGAAGAAAAATAAGATGGAAGAGTGTGCCCAAGTGCACCCTCAAGCAAGAGAACTCTGACCCAAGACAGTGGAAGACCATGGTACAGAGGCTAGGGCACTACCCAAGACTAGAGAACAATGGCTTGATTTTGGAGTGTCCTTCCCCTAGAAGAGCTGCTTACCATAGCTAAAGAGTCTCTTGTACCCTTACCAAGAGGAAGGTAGCCACTGAACAATTACAGTGCAGAAATTAACCCCTTTGGTGAAGAAAAATTGTTTGGTAATCTCAGTGTTGTCAGGTGTATGAGGAGAGAGGAGAATCTGTAAAGAATAGACCAGACTATTCGGTGTATGTGTAGGCAAAGGGAAAGTGAACCGTAACCAGAGATAAAGATCCAATGTAGTACTGTCTGGCCAGTCGAAGGACCCCATAACTCTAGCGGTAGTATCTCAACAGGCTGCTGGTGCCCTGGCCAACCTACTACCTTGGTAATGGAATTCTATCCCATTCGTATTTGCAGGAGCCTATAACCTCATTTATTTCCAGATGTAACCTATCACTTATAACTAGATTAGGGTCTAATAATTCACTCTTCGTGTGTAGTTCATTACTCGAGCTCTAATTAGATGATAGCATTAAGTTTCTGTCTCCATTTCATTTTCAGGAATGGTAGTTTTATCATACATGCATACAGTTACACACACACACACATATATATATATATATATATATATATATATATATGTGTGTGTGTGTGTGTGTGTGTGTGTATAATTTCAGCTAGATAAGTGCACACGCACCACCCTCTCACCAGGGAATGACTACTTCTTCTTCCCCCTACACAAGGGAAGGGGGAGAGCTGAGAGTGACCAGAAAGATATATATATATATATATATATATATATATATATATATATATATATGTGTGTGTGTGTGTGTATATATATATATACATACTGTATATATATATATATATATATATATATATGTATATATATATATATGTATGTATATATATATATATATATATATATATATATAACCAGACACTTGCTTATTATAAAGGGAAGATATGTACGTATATATAAGTAGCTATATACATAAATAAATATATGAATACATGTTTACATAGCCTCCCAAAAATCCTTTCACTAACCATAATCCATTATCCCCTCCCTCAAGAGCCTTTTCCCCTTGCAATCTCTCCTACACCATAAACCCTATTTTCCTTCGAACACATTCGTAAAATCCTTTATCCACTTTCGTAAGCCAACACCATTAATCCTTTATCTGTCTCTTTGCAGCCTCTCTCACTCCTTTTAAAGATCCTTCTTCAATCTCATAACTGTAATTAAAACGATCTTTTTATGAGGAATCCGATCGTTTGCCACGATGGCAAATCTGGGATCTCATTAAGAGGAACTTTTAGGATTCGGATGAAGTGTGTCAGGAGTCGAAATGATATGTGATATGGAATTTATATCTCGGCGAAAGGGAGAGGTTGAGAAGGTTATTTTTTTTTGGGGGGGGGGGGGCGAGTTAACTTGATAATGTTGATAACGGTAATACTATAATTATTTTGTTGTCGTTGTGATTATTATTATTATTATTATTATTATTATTATTATTATTGATATTATCACTATTATAATAATGATAATAATAATAATGATAATAATAATTATAATATAACCACTTTTAACAAAAAGACAACAACAACAACACCAATAATAATAATAAGAAGAAGAAAAATAATAATAATAATAATAATAATAATAATAATAATAATAACAATTATTCAAGCACTTTTAACATAAAAGAAAATTTAATCGCCAATACTACGAAACTACGCACTGCTATTGCGTAAAAATGTATAAATGTTGAGTACAGTGCAATATCTTTATCTGATAGATACGCTTTATCCTACGCACAAGATTTTTAATCTATACCTTTAACACTTTTAAGGTAGTAGGTTGGCCCGGGCACCAGCCGGCTGTTGAGATACTACCGCTAGAGAGTTATGGGGTCCTTTGACTGGCCAGACAGTACTACATAGGACCCTTCTCTCTGGTTACGGTCCTTTCCCTTTGCCTACACAGACACCGAATAGTCTGGCCTATCCTTTACAGATTCTCCTCTTTCCTCATACACCTGACAACACTGTGATTACTAGACAATTCTTCTTCACCCAAGGGGTTAACTACTGCACTGTAATTGTTCAGTGGCTACTTTCCTCTTGGTAAGGGTAGAAGAGACTCTTTAGCTATGGTAAGCAGCTCTTCTAGGAGAAGGACACTCCAAAATCAAACCATTGTTCTCTATTCTTAGGTAGTGCCATAGCCTCTGTACCATGGTCTTTCACTGCCTTGGGTTAGAGTTCTCTTGCTTGAGGGTACACTCGGGCACACTTTTTTATCTATTTCCTCTTCCTCTTGTTCTCTTGAAGTTTTTATAGTTTAAATAGGAAATATTTATTTGAATAATGTTACTATTCCTAAAATATTTTATTTTTCCTTATTTCCTTGTTTCCTCACTGGGCTACTTTCCCTGTTGGGGCCCCTGGGCTTATAGCATCCTGCTTTTCCAACTAGGGTTGTAGCTTA
Organism: Palaemon carinicauda; assembly: GCF_036898095.1. Taxonomy (NCBI): domain Eukaryota; kingdom Metazoa; phylum Arthropoda; class Malacostraca; order Decapoda; family Palaemonidae; genus Palaemon; species Palaemon carinicauda. The sequence continues at coordinate 81,359,460 of NC_090728.1, forward strand.
GCAATTAATAATAATAATAATAAAAAGGACGCACTGGTACGTTTCACAAAACTCATCCCTTTACCCCATGGACGTACTGTTACGTTCTTGCAAAAAACTGCTATTTACATTTTTTTTTTTTTGCATATTTTTTATAATTTTATGAAAATCTTCAGGCATTTTCCAAAAGAATGAGACCAACCTGACCTCTCTATGACAAAAATTAAGGCTGTTAGAGCAATTCAAAAAATAAATATTGCAAAATGTGCTTGAAAAAAAAAAAAAAACCCTGGGGGTTAAGGGGTGGAATTAAAGGTTCCCTGATGGATAGCCAAAGTTCACGTCAAGAATAAAGTGATCAATCTTGCTACTGTAAACACCTTTTTTTGACATAATTTCCTGTTAACAAAATGGGAAGATTTATTTTTTAATCGCGCTGGTTTTCCTCATCGAATTATTCCATTTCATTTTCACTTGAGTGTTATTCTCCTTAACCATCAGTTTTAATTTATTCATGATTTTCTATTCTAATTTTCATAAACGGTTAATGTCAGGGCACCAGCCACCCGTTGTGATACTACCGCTAGAGAGTCATAGGATAGTTTGACTGGCCAGATAGTACCACCTTGGATCCTTCTCTCTGGTTGCGGTTCATTTTGCCTTTGCCTACACATGCATCGAATAGTCTGGCATATTATTTACAGATTCTCCTCTGTTCTCACACACCTGACAACACTGACATTACCAAACAATTCTTCTTCTCTCAAGGGGTTAACTACTGCACTGTAATTGGTCAGTGGCTACTTTCCTCTTGGTAAGGGTAGAAGAGACTCTTTAGCTATGATAAGCAGCTCTTCTAGGAGAAGTACACTCCAAAATCAAACTATTGTTCTCTATTCTTGGGTAGTGTCATAGCCTCTGTACCATGGTCTTTCACTGTCATAGGTTGGAGTTCTCTAGCTTGAGGGTACACTCGAGCACACTATTCTATCTTATTTCTCATCCCTTTGTTTTGTTAAAACTTTTATAATTTACATTGGAAATATTTATTTTGGGATTGATAATGTTTTTAAAATACTTTATTTTTCCTTGTTTCCTTTCCTCACTGGGATATTTTCCCTGTTGGAGCCCTTGGGCTTATAGCATCTTGCTTTTCCAACTAGGGTTGTAGCTTAGCAAATAATAATAATAATAATAATAATAATAATAATAATAATAATAATAATATGATCTTTGTAAATATTTCACATATTACTTTGTGAATTAGCGTAATGATAACGTTTTTCCAAGCTTTAGGTATAGAGCATTCTTGTAGATATTTTCTGTAGAGTTAATTGAGTTTTACTGCTATGAAATCTCCATCTTATATATATATATATATATATATATATATATATATATATATATATATATACATATATATATATATATATATATATATATATATATATGTATATATATATATATATATATATATATATATATATATATACTGTATGTATATATATATGTATGTGTGTTTACATATACACACATACATACATACACACACACACACACACACACATATATATATATATATATATATATATATATATATATATATATATATATATACATGCATATATACATACATACATACATACATGCATATATATATATATATATATATATATATATATATATTGTCCAATATTCTAGTATTCTAATACAATCGATGAAGACAAATTATTTTTAGATTTAATACTGCGGTAAATTTCAGCCGTTCTCTCTCTCTCTCTCTCTCTCTCTCTCTCTCTCTCTCTCCCCCCCCCGGGTATAGGCCTATGTATGTATCAACGTCAGATGTGAATCTCAGTATAATTTTTTTCCTGTTTATTCATGCTCTGTTGATGTGCATATTGCATATTCCTGTTGGTAAATTAAGTGCTTTTGTTTACTTAGCTGAATCTATTTCGACATTCGATATTACCTTTTTAAAGAGATTAAACCATTTGTTAGAATGGGTCACGTGACTAAAATTTTCGAGGGCGTGAGATCAATTCTCAGAAATCCCTGATATTACTGTGTTTTTTTTTTTTGGTCAGCTTTTACTCTGTTTAATATCAGAGACAAAACTATTTATTAAAAGTGGAAATCTAAATAATATTACAGAATTAATTGTTATTACAATTTTTGTTCAATATTTGTAATACTGAAATGTGATATGATTACAAAATCTATCAAATCTATGAGGCATGATAACTCCATAGATCTATAATTGTTCAATGAGTTTATCGGTTCTAAATGTAATATATGTTGCGAACAAAGCTGTTTTAATTTGGGACATAACTCGTTTTTTATAGAAAACTAGTAGGCCCACATTAGATAGGATAACAAAGGGGAAAAAGGAAAACCTTCAAAGAAACAAAAACCAGGCTTTTCTTCGGAGAAATTTCAAATATGAAGAAATTAAAAAAAAAGTTTCATGATAAAAAGCTTGGATTTTACGGAAACCTTCAAACTTTCATAAAACTAAAACAATAATAAAGATCTTCCGGTCAATGTTGCTACAAGAAGAATGCAGCGAAAGATAGATGGAAGGTTGAAATCATCCTCTCTCTCTCTCTCTCTCTCTCTCTCTCTCTCTCTCTCTCTCTCTCTCTCTCTCTCTCTCTCTCTCTCTCTCCTACGTGGTAAAAATTCATTATATATACAATCGGGCACACTATTCTATCTGCTTTCTCTTTCTCTTGTTTTGTTAATTTTTTTATAGTTTATATAGGAGATATTCATCTTAATGTTGTTACTCTTCTTAAAATATTTTATTTTTCCTTGTTTCCCTTTCCTCACTGGGCTATTTTCCCTGTTGGAACCCCTGGGCTTATAGCATTATGCTTTTCCAACTAGGATTGTGGCTTAGCAATTATTAATAATAATAATAATAATAATAATAATAATAATAATAATAATAATAATAATAATAATAATAATAATAATAATAATAATAGGTTGATAGTTGAACAGAAGGATAAGGACACTTCAATAACTTTAGATTTAACCAAGGCCAATAGAATTCTATTGGCCTTGGATTTAACTCTGAGGTTGTCGTCAGCTGATGACGTTTTCCGGGAATGTATAGTCATAAACTAAAAGTAATTGTGGAGAGTAGGCCTACTGCTGAAATACTTTTTACGTTTTTTTTCTGGATTCTGTTATTGTATAAGGCCTATTCACTTTATAAATGCAATTATAAGGAGAAAATGGTTTCAAATACATGAAAAATAGCTGATTTGATTACTTTTTCGGACCACCTCCCTTTTGAACTTGCTTGGGAGGGTGAGGTTGCACATATACACAAGTAAATACTTTGATATATAAAGACACTCACTATATAATATGGATATAAAATACATTACTGACAAAGACATATAAGACACAGACACACAAATACACAATATACAAATGCATGAAAATAAATGCAGTGAAATTTATGAATTTGCAACCAGAGAAAAAGAAGAAACGCCATCTGGTTACTTTTTGAGATCAGTTGTTGACAACGCGCCATTTATCTTTAAAAGTTACCGTGTGGGAACTTTTCAAGTTTTCAGTGTATTCATGTAATTTTAGCGTGGTAGAGTTGCTGTTGAATCCGCATTTTCGCCATGCAATTGCTCCAGGTAAATTTTTACAGTAGTTCCAACTCCATTTTTGTAGAGTAATTATATATTTTCGTGTGTGTTTTAATGTGTTGTGAATGGTTACGATAGTAATAGTTCGGGGAAATAAGTTGTTTTTCAGTTAGTAGCTTATACCCCCCTACTACATCCAACAAGGTTGGGGACCCTTTGGGAACACGGGGTTTTGGGTGGGGTAAATCACCATGGATACAAAACAGCATATGAATTAATGAATTAGGAGCACCTACAGATCAAACAAACCTAACCTAACCTAGGACACAGAGCCCTGACCGGGGTGCTCTGCGCCCCTGTACCTCCCCGGATAGTGTTTAAATGACCTAACCAGATCAAACCAACCTAACCTAACCTAACTTGGGAAGTATATTATGTTACAATACTAATTGAAATACAATTAAAAATTTACCTTAATTGGATGGACACAAACGTTTTGATGGTTTATATCCAGAACAAGAAGGTTGTGGCTCATCTACAGTGTCGTCGTCGTCGTCATCAGAAAAGGATTCCCTAGGTGGTGATGGTGGGTGAGTGTCACTTAAAGGTGGATACAGTTTAGCAGCTTCAAGTAAAAATTGGTGCAAAACTGAATCCTGGTAATGCTTAATAAATAAATACCTAGCAAGGTATTGTTTCAAATAGTCTTTTTTAATACCAGGCCTTTTAATCCACTCCTTAATATCACGCCACAAGCGTTCAATATTTTGAGTGTGAATATTAGGATTGTTGGGATCAACAAAATTTTCTGAGTGGTTTACTTGAAAATGAGTGTATCCACTCTCACTGATTTTATTATAACCTCGCCACGAATCACTGTAAATAATAGAGCCTGGTTTAATGTAGCGATTAATTAAAGGAATTAAAGTTTCACTTTTCCGATTGTCAGCACCAGGATCAATTAATGCCTCAACAAAGAATTTTTTTGATGTTCTCTCTATACCACCAAACAACCAACACTGGGTAAGAGGGCGACCTTTATGGTATTTACTATGAGTAATTAGTGTTTCATCAATTTCCACTTCAACATCAACACCACCAATGGGCTCCTGATTATTGTACCAAAACTGACTCACCTCACTACAAAAACTTCTCCAATCAACACTGGTCTTTGATGAAATATTTAAATACTTGATAATTGGGCGATGTTTCCAAAATTCACTCAAAAATTGGCAAAGAAAAATCATCAACTTCCATACTGGCAATTTAACTTTATCTATAAATGTGCCTTTCCGATCACTTACAGTAAAATTACAATATTTTCTCTTTTTGTGTCTTTTGTCTAAAACATAACCCGTACAGCGCCAAACGTTTCTATCGTTTCTGAATTGACAGGGTTTTCCACAATTTAAACACTGTACTGCTGCAGGTAGCACTCCATGTTCTCTTAAAAATTCAATGCACCGTGTTTCATTTTCATAAAAATCATGAATTAATCGAAAATAATCAAAATTGCAAGACAAACACAGAGACATAGCTTAATTCTATGAGAGACTTCAACCAAATGACAAGCAAATATGGCTGACAGCTGTCAGATTTTCACCAGGTCACGTGACTCCTAGACATACGATGTAACTACCCACAATGCAATTTTAAGAGGGAAAAATTCGCATCAGAACCACAATGCAGTTCCAAACAAAAACAAATTCGCATCACAGCACAAACTGCAAACTGTGTCTGTGATAAAGTAAACAAAACACTTCGAAATTTTTCGAGGATAGGAATTCTATAACCATTCATATCTCGCATATGGTGACTTTCCCCAAAAAGTGTTCAGAGACAAAGTTTAACAATTTCTTATGCAAAATGCATCTATAATACTATAATTATTATAGAAAGAGTTGGAACTATAGTAAAATAATACCTTGCTCCAATGTCTAGCGATGACAGGAGTAATGGTAAATGAAGCGAGGATGTAAATAGACCTTTAAAAAACATATTTTATTTATGTGGCGAAAAATCTACCGCGTGATCTGTTATGGCTCCTTGATATCGTTTGTGTAAAGATTGCGGATGGCTTCTACACATTGTGCCAGTGCTGGTTCATTGATGAGGATTATGGTAGAATGGACAGCCATCGCCTCGCCTGGCTGTTGGTGAGTGTTCCAATAATTCATTTTAACATGACAGCGATTGTCGGAAGGCTGGCGTGATAACCGCCTTGTTATAAAAAAACGGTGTTGAAAGACTTCGTAAAATTTTTAGTTTATGTACGTTGGAATAATTGGTAATTTTGTATTGTATTACAGGGTGAGATTTCGAAGAGAAAATATATGTTTTCCTATAGTAAGTAACGTGATTTTACCGAATTTGATGTTCATTTCAATCGAAACAAACAGATCAACCAATTCGGCTAACTTTAAGTTGCCGAATTGGTTGCTGTTATTACGGATGAAGTGAAGGAGAAAACCGGTTAGATCACTTTATTTCCCACAGGAAAACATATTTTTGTTAAAATGGTTAAATATAATCACTGATGACATATATGTTGTGTTAAAATATTTAAATATAAGCATTTCTTCAACGGTGTCACTTCTCTTAAACGAATGTACTGCGAACGATAACATTAGCAACGTTGCCAATAATACACAGTGGTACCAACGATGACGTATGGTACACAGTTACCAACGACACGACATTACCAACGATAGAAATAATAGATATTTCCATACGAATTTTGAATAATTAATCCATATAAGTTTTATTCAATATATAAAAAGTACAAAAAGGGCACAGAACCTAACAAACCCACCTAACCTATCCTAGTAGTATGACAGGTCACAAACTTCAGGTATTTACTAAAAATGGTAAAATTCTCCACTTACCTTTACGAACGAGACGACGAAACTTGCTGGTCACGGGAGTCTTCCATGGGGGTACAGTGAACCCTCGCTACTTCGCGGTTCGACAATCGCGGATTCACCACTTCGCGGGGTTTTCCCATAACCCATATATATATACATATCGCGGATTTTCCGGAAAATTCGAAAATACCGCGAAATCTGAAGATAACCAAATACGATATTTTGTTACCTGTAATTCCATTAATACTGTAATTAGTAATATCTGCTCTTACTGATTGTTCATTGCATTACATATGATATATAATTCAGCACAGAAAGAAATAAAACACGAAAAGAGAATGTGATCATACGATAATTCAGTACGTAGTAAAATTAAATCGAACGTGAAACGCAAATCAGATGCAGTCATACCATATTAGAATGGTGTGTACTGTAATGGATGTGCTTCTTTTCCATGAATCTTTTGTATGTATACGTACGTAGTACAGTACTGCATCCAATAATATTCTTTGTTGCAAAAATCACATTTCGAATACTGTAAGCGTACGAGAGAGAGAGAGAGAGAGAGAGAGAGAGAGAGAGAGAGAGAGAGAGAGAGAGAGAGGCGTAAAATAGCGTACGTAAATTTTTATTATTATTGTTATTATTATTATTATTGTTGTTGTTGTTAATAAAATTATTATTGTTATTATTATTAATCATTATTATTATTATTATTACTGTACAGTATTATTATCATTATTTATTATTATTACGGTATTGTACTTAATCTACGTACATTCAGTATGCGCGGGGGCATCTTCTATGAGTAACCAACGCGCCATAGTACTAAGACGGGTTGTGATTGGTTCAAGCGCTGATAGATGACGAATCAAAACTCAAGTTTTGTTATCTAGCCTGTGATTGGTGTTTTGCCCGCATCTTCTACCCGCAGCATCAAAGTTCTCGCGGGGCTGCATCGTTCACTTTCTCTTTCCGCGTATTGCTGAGTAGACGTTCTTAACTTTGTGAAGTTTAATCTGTGCTGTGTGCGACTGTTTTAAGTTGAACTTTTTGTTGAACTTTCTGTTACAATGCCTCCCAAGCGTTCTGCTTCTAGTAAGGCTGGTAGTGAGCCTAAACGCCACCGAAGGATGATGACGATAGCTGAGGTTACGCTTCTCGACATGTTAAAAGATGGTAGAAGTTACGCGGCCGCCGGCCGCCATTTTGGCATCAACGAATCCACCGTTCGCTACATCAAGAAGGACGAGGCGAACATTAGAAAGACTGCTGCAATCACCTTTAGCAGATCAGCGAAGCGAGTCGTTACAACGCGTAATAAAACGATCGTACGCATGGAAGGTGCTTTAGCTGTGTGGATTGCCGACTGCCGGAAGAAGAACATAGCGTTGGATACGAACACCATCCAAACAAAGGCTTTGAGCTTATATAAGAATTTTGCTGCAAAGGAACCTAAAGAGGACGACGGCAACCATGCTGAAGATGATGATGATGCAGATGATCCTCAACCAGGGACATCCACTGATTCCCAGCCTCAGAAACGTTTTTCCGCAAGCAAAGGATGGTTCGCGAAGTTTCAGAAACGCTTCGCCCTGAAAAGCGTTTCCCTGCATGGGGAGTCTGCTTCCGCTGACACTGCCGCTGCTGAAACTTACGTGAACCAGACTTTCAAGAACATTATCGCTGAAGGTGGATACAAGCCGGAACAAGTCTTTAATATGGATGAAACCGGCTTGTTTTGGAAGAGAATGCCGTCGCGAACTTTCCTGTTCAAAGAGGAAGCCAAAGCCTCTGGCTTTAAGGCATTCAAGGATCGCGTTACCCTCGTGATGTGTGGCAATGCTGCTGGATTTTTGTTAAAGCCGGGGCTTATTTATAAGTCGAAAAATCCTCGCGCTTTGAAAAATAAAAATAAGAATCTCCTTCCCGTGTACTGGATGCATAATCAAAAAGCATGGATTACGAAGATGCTGACCTCCAACTGGTTCCACCAGTGTTTTATCCCGCAAGTCCATGAATATCTCTTAGAGAAGGGCTTGCCATTCAAGATCCTTCTCCTTATGGATAACGCTGGTGGACACGCAACTGACCTGTCGCGTGAGGGCGTTCAGGTTGAGTTCCTGCCACCCAACACCACGTCATTAATTCAACCAATGGACCAGGGGGTTATCAGGGCGTTCAAGGCCCTCTACACAAAGAATACCTTGGCGGACCTCGTTGCGTGTGTGGATGCTGCCCAAGATGACGAGGATGAAGACTTCAACTTGAAGGCGTACTGGCGGCAGTACACCATAGCCACGTGCCTGCAGAATATTCAAAAGGCACTTCAAGAGATGAAACCTGCAACCGTAAATGCGAGCTGGAAGAAGCTGTGGCCCGATATTGTTTACGACGACAAGGGATTTACTCCGTTGGAAATCCAACACTCTGCAATACGGAAATCTGTGCAGTTGGCTGCCATAATTGGGGGTGACGGGTTTGGCGACATGACGACTGAAGACGTCGACGAGTTGTTGGACTGCCATTCCCAGCCCCTAACTGACGCAGACCTCGAAGACCTGACGAAATCGGCAAGTGAGGAAGAGAGTGAGGGTACCCAGGAAGAGACCCAAGAAAATGTCGAAGAAACGGGCTTAACATTAGAACGGCTTGCCAAGTTCTGCAACCATATGAAGGAGGCGAAAGAAATGTTACAAGAGTGGGACGAGGATATGGTTCGCTCGATGCAATTCTGCAACAAGGTTGATGACATCACGACTCCCTACAGGATGCTCTTGGATCGAAAAAAGAAGCAGCGGCAACAACTTCCGATCACAATGTTTTTTCAGCCTCGCAAAAAAGAGCCAGTTCCTCCTGCTAGTACGCCTTCGGAAGAAATTGAAGAAGTTGAAGAGGTGTCCCAGGAAAAGACACCTCCGTCTGAAGAGACGTAAAATACTATCATTGACTGCACAGTAGAACACATCATCAGCTTCATCATCATCATTTCTACTGTGCAGCAAATTCATCGCCATCGTCATTCAAGTTTTTCTTGAACTTCTTTCGTGGTGAGTACAGTAACAATCTTTATTTTTTACTTTAACCTGTTTTATAGTTTAGTAATGTACGTACTGTATGCATTAAGTTAAAGGGAAGGTTTTAAAAGTCTACATGTTGTAACCTATCATATTTTTTTTGTTTAAAATTTACATTTACGTACGTAAAACAATCTCTCTCTCTCTCTCTCTCTCTCTCTCTCTCTCTCTCTCTCTCTCAAATTGTTTTCCTGCTTTGCTACGTACAAGTACTGTATAATTTATATTTGTAAGGTAACATATTTTGTAAATGCTTTTACTGTAAATACTGTATGTACTGTATCATTATTTATCACTATCATCATGCGCGTTAAATGCCTTGTTTGTTCTGAGCGTGGTTGTTTACTGAGCGTACACGCCGTCGTTTCAGGCGGCGTCATAAAGAAAAAGATTTCATTTGGAAGTCCTAAGAAAAATACGTAAACTAAAACATTGGTAATAAAAAAATCAACATACAGTACTGTATAATCAATATAATCGATGCAAAAACTAACCTATACGTACATATATGTGTACACTAAATGAGTTTGTTTCTTCATTATGATCAGAGATGAACGTAAACAAAACATTGGTTGCCATTTTTTATCGTGCTTTTTAGGTGTTTAGGAAACACATGATATAAAATCGCCTTTAATATTTGTGCCTGTTTTAGTTTAGGGTGCTGTAGTACATGCATTAAGTGTTCTGTACATTAAAGGGTGGTTTGTTAACAGTACTACGTACAAGGGAAGGTTTTAAAAGTCCGAATATACATGTTAAATAAATAGGTAAATATGCTGTCACTACTTCGCGGATTTTCACCTATCGCGCCCGCGTCTGGAACCTATCTACCGCGATAAACGAGGGTTCACTGTAGACGACTTTTTCCAAAAAATATACCTTTATAGGAAGTAACGGTATAACCACAACGACGTTTCTTTTTGGTTTTAGGTATGGTGGATTCGGAATTGCAATAAAACACGAGAATATCTTTCCTGTAAGATAGGGGGGAACAACACTTGGGGCACTGCAAGAGTTGAGGAATTACATTGTGTGATTTCAGGAAAATATCAACATTGGCAGAAGAATCACAAAAATCACCATGGAATTTAGCAAATGGTTTTAGATACGGAATACTGCAACCGTTACAAGTATCTATAATTTCCTCCATCGTAAAATACGAAAAATTAAATCTCACTCGAAATGGCGGACACCTGACTAGTTCAAAGGTTACAAAGGAAAAGGGATTCGTGGAAGGGGAAAGAACAGACCACTTAAAAAGACAAAGGAAGGGGGTAGGGAAATATCAGTTGTCAACCCTCTTGTGTAAACTTTGAATACGTATCGGTTCCTGATTGGTTAACAGAAAAATAAGGGAGTCTAGAGGGTAAACATAAATAAACTGGGTAGGGAAACTAGTCCAGGGAAAGTATTTATGTGAAACTGAGGAGTGAAAAGGAAAATAAAAACAATATAGGAAGCTAAAATGGAATGAATGATAAATAATATTGAAAGGAAATATAAAATGTGATGGTTTTACCATGAATGAACTGGATAGGGAAACTAGTCCAGAGGAAGAATTTATGTAAAACCGGGTAGTGAAAAGGAAATAACAAAAGAAATAAACCCAATTTAGGAAGATAAAATAGAATGAATGATAAATAATATTGAATGGGAATATAAAATGAGATGATATTAAGAGGAATAGGATAATAAAACGATTAATAAAATTGGAAACAGATTCTGCACAGGGGGGAGGGGTCTCTGCGCAGGGTGAAACTGGCATGCACGAACGAACGAACATACGGGTGCTAATGTACATCGGACGTTGGCAGCACTGGTTACTGTATTTTTTCATTTTTTAGTTCGTATATCTGTTTTCATCTTACTTGGCTCCTCCCCATTGCATAATGTGACAATATTTGCTTGAATACGCATTTCCTCCTCCCACTAATGTCGCTCCTCTAATCAAAATACTACTGGGATCTTTTCAAGAGTTAAGGATAAGGGTAAGGGAGATGTGCATGAGTGTTGTAATTCAAGAGGTATTAGTTTGTTGAGTGTAGTTGGAAAAGTGTATGGTAGAGTATTGATTAATAGGATTAAGGATAAAACAGAGAATGCAATCTTGGAAGTACAGGGTGGTTTTAGAAGAGGTAGGGGTTGTATGAATCAGATTTTTACAGTTAGGCAGATATGCTAGAAATATTTAGCAAAAGGTAAGGAGGTGTATGTTGCGTTTATGGATCTGGAGAAAGCATATGATAGAGTTGATAGGGAAGCAATGTGGAATGTGATGAGGTTATATGGAGTTGGTGGAAGGTTGTTGCAAGCAGTGAAAAGTTTCTACAAAGGTAGTAAAGCATGTGTTAGAATAGGAAATGAAGTGAGTGATTGGTTTCTGGTGAGAGTGGGGCTGAGACAGGAATGTGTGATGTCGCCGTGGTTGTTTAACTTGTATGTTGATGGAGTGGTGAGAGAGGTGAATGCTCGAGTGCTTGGACGAGGATTAAAACTGGTAGGCGAGAATGACCATGAATGGGAGGTAAATCAGTTGTTGTTTGCGGATGATACTGTACTGGTAGCAGACACAGAAGAGAAGCTTGACCGACTAGTGACAGAATTTGGAAGGGTGTGTGAGAGAAGGAAGTTGAGAGTTAATGTGGGTAAGAGTAAGGTTATGAGATGTACGAGAAGGGAAGGTGGTGCAAGGTTGAATGTCATGTTGAATGGAGAGTTACTTGAGGAGGTGGATCAGTTTAAATACTTGGGGTCTGTTGTTGCAGCAAATGGTGGAGTGGAAGCAGATGTACGTCAGAGAGTGAATGAAGGTTGCAAAGTGTTGGGGGAAGTTAAGGGAGGGGTAAAAAATAGA
>NC_090728.1:81376844-81541844 GCF_036898095.1 Palaemon carinicauda
TTGTCCAGTTATTTTTGGAAATTTTACATTTTTGGAAGTATGTTTATATAACATTTAAATCAGTGCCACTTGTGATACGAAAAAGAATAAATTTAAACTTACTCAATACAGTATTCCCCTTTCCAGTTATATTATGTGAAAATGGTTTCTTCATTTGTTTTTGGTTTCCTTGCAAGCCGTTTATTTAGGTAGGATTTAAAACTTGATATTTTGATGAAAGTGCAAGATGCTATAAGCCCAAGGGCTCCAATAGGGAAAAATAGCAGAGTGAGGAAAGGAAATAGATAAATGACGAGAATATATCATTCTAAAAACAGTGGCTGATACTGTTTTTAGAAGGATATATTGTTAATTTATTCTCATCATTTATTTATTTCCTTATTTCCTTTCCTCACTGGGCTACTTTTCCCTATTGGAGCCCTTGGGCTTATAGCATCTTGCTTTTCCTACTAGGGTTGTAGCTTGGCTAGTAATAATAATAATGATAATAATAATAAAATATACTGTTCCCTTCTCTTATATACTTGTTCACACTACGTCCTGAATCCCAGCTGTTTGTTTAAAACGTTTAAAGGCCTCTTCTGAATAACAGAGGCAAGGGACAGTGACATTGTCCTTGGAAGCAGGACAATGCCCTTCAGACTGACCACACATACATACGATCAGCGCCTAAGCCCCCTCTCCAACCAAGCTAGGACCAGGTAGGGCTAGGCAAAGGCTGTTGATGACTCAGCAGGTAGACCTATAGGCTCCCCCAAAACACCCCGTCCGTACCTCAGAAGGCTGGTGAGGTTGCAGCTACCAAAGGAACTTACGAGCTTGAGCGGGACTTGAGCCCCAGTCTGGGGATCACTAGTCATGGACGTTACCAAATAGGCCACCACAACATTTTATTTTTGCTTATATAAAATGATTAAAACTATTATTATAATTGAAATTATTATTAGAATTATTGAAATAATCAAAATTATCATCATCGCTTAAATAATTGAAGTTATTAGAATTATTGAAATTTTTATTTTCGTAATAAATATCGTATAATTTTCAGTGCAAAATAGTTACTCCTGAAAAAACCTCGGTGCCGGTTTAGTATGTGGCCTACCTTTCCAATATGGCCTGCGAAATTCTATCTGTTTTAGTATGTGGCCTAACCTAACCTAACCTAACCTTACCTTACCTTAGAGGTTGCTCTGGCCGGATTGGTAACGTCTCTGCCTGGTATTTGCCAGTCGGGAGTTCAATTCCCGCTCAGACTCGCTAGTGCCATTAGTGTCTGCAACCTTACCATCCTTGTGAGCTAAGGTTGGGGGGTTTGAGGGAGCCTATAGGTCTATCTGCCGAGTCATCAGCAGCCATTGTCTGGCCCTCTCTGGTCCTAGCTTGGGTGGAGATGAGACTTGGGTGCTGATCATATAATATATGGTCAGTCTCTAGGGCATAGTTCTGATTGCTAGGGTAATGTCACTGTCCCTTGCCTCTGCCATTTATGAGCGACCTTTAAACCTCTAAACCTAACCTAACCTGACAAGCATGGTAGGCCACATACTAAACCAGAATAAAAAAGGTAGGCCACATACTCATCCGGTACCAAAACTTCATTATCATATAGACAATTTGTACCTGGAAGAACACGGAAAAGAAAAAAAGAAGAAAGAAAGAATAGACCGTTAAGAATTTTTCTCGAGTTGCACACCATTTTGCCTCTCCTGGAACGTGAACAAATCTTGTATCGTCTCCTTTGTTTCCATTTTCTTTTAGATTTTTCTTCTTTTTTTGTGTCGTTTCTGCCATAATTGCCGTATTTTTTCTCAATAGATCCCCAAAGCTCTCTCTCTCTCTCTCTCTCTCTCTCTCTCTCTCTCTCTCTCTCTCTCTCTCTCTCTCTCTCTCTCTCTCTCTCTCTCTTTATATATATATATACATATATATATATATATATATATATATATATATATATATATATATATATATATTTGTTTGTTTATTTATAAATATATCGCTAAATATATATATATATATATATATATATATATATATATATATATATATATATATATATATATATATATATATATATATAATATATGTATATATATATAATATATATATATATATATATATATATATATATATATATATATATATATATATGTTTATACACATACATACATACATACATATATACATACACACAGTATATATATATAGAAGGAAATTAAACATTGTTCAAAGAGGAAAGTTGACCCACGCTGCTTTTTACAAATGGATAAAATTGAAGCCCCCAAAAATCCTAGAATTGAAGAAATATAATTTTCAAGGAAAAATGATAATAACCCAAGAATGTGTACATTAATTGTAAACTTATCAAACGGCATATGGATTCCAAAGACCATGATAAAATTAACAAAGTCATGTTACACTATGCGAGACTATTCTTGACTAGATGCTAATGACCTCCATGGAAGCAGAAAGACCAGTAAAGGAAGATAAATTAGGAAAGAAATCCAGGCTGAAGATGTCGTAATGAGAAGCGAATCAATCACAGCTCCTATTCAGAGTCTTCAGTTGGGTACCAGGAAAGTAAAAATTGGTACCGGGAGGGGAAAATCGGTACTGGGAACGGAAAAAATTGGTACCAGGAAGGAAAAATTGCTACCGGGAAGGAAAAATTTGTGTCAGGAAGGGTAAATTGGTGCCAGGAAGGAAAAATTGGTGCCAATAAGGAAAAATTGGTGTAAGGAAGGAAATATTGGTACTGGGAAGGAAAAATTGGTGCCAGGAAGGAAAAATTGGTGCCGGGATGGAAAAATTTGTGTCAGGAATGAAAAATTGATGCCAATAAGGAAAAATTGGTGTCAGGAAGGAGAAATTGGTACCGGGAAGGAAAAATTGGTATCAGAAAGGAAAAATTGGTATCGGGAAGGAAAAATTGGTGCCAATAAGGAAAAAATCGTGAAAAAAATTGGTACCAGGAAGAAAAAAAATGGTACCAGGAAGGAAAAACTGGTGCCAATAAGGAAAACTTTATGTCAGGAAGGGAAAATTGGTGTCAGGAAGGAAAAATTGGTACTGGGAAGGAAAAATTTGTACCAGGAGGGAAAAAATTGGTATCAAGAAGTGAAAATTGGTATTGGGAAGGAAAAATTGGTACCAGGAAGAAAAAATTGGTAACTGGAAGGAAAAATTTGTGCCAGGAAGGAAAAACTGGTGCCCGGAAGGAAAAACTTTTACTGGGAAGGGAAAATTGGTACCCGGAAGGAAAAATTGGTGACAGGAAGGAAAAATTGGTGACAGGAAGGAAAAATTGGTACTGGGAAGGAAAAAATGGTACTGGGAAGGAAAAGTTGGTACCAAGAAGAAAAAATTGGTACTAGGAAGGAAAAATTGATACCATGAAGGAAAAATTGGTGTCAAGAAGTAAAAAGTTGTACTGGGAAAGGAAAATTGGCACTAGGAATGAAAAATTGGTATTGGGAAGGAAAAATTGGTACTGGGAAGGAAAAAATTGATGCCAATAAGGAAAGATTGGTGTCAGGAAGGAAAAATTGGTACGGGAAGGAAGAATTGGTACAGGGAAGGAAGAATTAGTACCGGGAAGGAAAAACTGGTACCGGGAAGGAAAAACTGGTACCAGGAAGGTAAAATTAGTACCGGGAAGGGAAAATTGTTACTGGGAAGCAAAAATTGGTAATGCGAAGGAAAAATTGGTACCAGAAAAAAAATTGGTACCGGGAATGAAGAATTGGTACCAGACGGGAAAAATTGGTACTGGAAAGGAAAAATCGGTACCGGGAAGGAAAAATTGGTACGATGAAGGAAAATTGGTGCCAGGAAGAAAAAATTGGTACCAGGAAGAAAAAATTGGTACCAGCAAGGAGAAATTGGTGCCAGGAAGGAAAAATTGGTACCAAGAAAGAAAAATTGGAACCAGCAGGGAAAATTTTTGCCAGGAAGAAAAAATGGTACCAGAATTAAAAAATTGGTATTAAGAAGGAAAAAGTGGTATCAGTAGAGAAAAATTTGTGCCAGGAAGAAAAATTTTTGCCCGAAAGGAAAAATTGGTACAATGAAAGAAAAAACTAGGTAAGATGAAAGACACCAAATACTGCCAAGTAAAATAGCCTGATTTTTTATTTTTCAAATCAAACTAAATTTTATGGCATTGCCTCAAATATTTAAATGATAAACTTTTTTGGAATAATTGAAATGTTATACATCAGTTGTGAAAACTTGTATGTATATCAATCTGTACAGGATTTATATTTGTTTAACTACTTGTGATCATTATTAATCAATTATATTTTGGTATGAAGGACACAGGGTTTGAGCACGCTCTTCGCACTCCCCAAGAGAGATTAGTTCACCAAACTTTCAGCTGGGCTCCAGAAGTCACTAGAAGAGTTGGAGGACCCCGGCCTACATGGCTGGTGGATTATGAAGAGTGGAGTGGGAGATAATGAATGGAGAAGTATTGAATTAAAAGCTCAAGATAGAGACGACTGTCGAAATCTAACCGAGGCCCTTTGCATCAATAGGCGTAGGAGGAGATGATGATAAAGAACTTAAAAATAAAGTATTGGGAACGTTCATGCCTTACGATATGCCGGACTGTGGTTCGGGTCGCGCTCAAGCTCGATAGTTTCTTGTAGTGTCTGCAACCTCACCATCCTTTCCAACTAAGGATGGGGTTTTTGCGAGAGCTTATAGGTCTACATGCTGAGCTATCAGCAGCCATTGACTGGCCCTCCCTGATTCTAGCTTGGGCAGAGAAGGCGCTTGGGCGCTGATCATAAGTATATACGGGCAGTCCATAGGGTAATGTCCTGCAAGGACATTGTCACTGTCCCTAGACTCCGCCAGTAACGAGCGACCTTTAAAACCTTTAACTGCATTTGGGAGAAATCTTAAAACCTAAAAAAGACAAAGGACGAAACATTGTCACTGTCCCTAGCTTCTGTCATTCATGAAACCTTTAAAAACTTTAACTGCATTTGATAAAAATCTTAAAACCTTTAAAAAAAATACAAAGGGCGAGCAAAGCAAAGGTTTGTTATGCAAATACAGATAACATCGGTGAAGATGAGAGAGAGAAGATAAGAGAAGATGAGAGACTAGAAGATAAGAGAAGATGAGAGACTAGAAGATAAGAGAAGAGAATAGAAGAGAAGATAAGAGAAGAGAATATAAGAGAAGATGAGAGAATAGAAGATAAGATAAGAGGAGAGAAGAGAAGAGAAGAGAAGAGGAGAGAAGAGAATAGAAGAGAAGAGGAGAGAATAGAAGAGAAGATAAGATAAAATAGAATAGCATAAGAAAAGAGAAGTTTGTTAAGATCATATGCTGGAACTCCCTATGGAAATACCGTATAGTAGACAAATTGCAGTTTATTGCAATTTTGCATATTTTTATACATGCAAAACATCTTTATTTTTTCTGTAAGAAAAACTCGCATTGTCCGTTAAAAGGAATGGATATGTCTTATTGTAGGCAAATTGCAGTTTATAGCAATTTTGCATATAGCCTATTTATAAATTATATGCACATTTGTTTTTTTTGTTTGTTTTTTTAAGAAGAAAACTTGCTTTGTCCGGTAGAGGGAATGGAAATGCCATATTGTAGGCAAATTGCAGTTTATAGCAATTTTGCATATAGCCTATTTATAAATTATATGCACATTTGTTTTTTTTGTTTGTTTTTTTAAGAAGAAAACTTGCTTTGTCCGGTAGAGGGAATGGAAATGCCATATTGTAGGCAAATTGCAGTTTATAGCAATTTTGCATAAAAATATGATTTTTTTTTTTTTTGAAGAAAAACTTGCTTTGTCCGTTAGAGGGAATGGAAATACCATATTGTTGACAAATTACAATAAATAGCAATTCTGCTTATATTTATATATGCATTTTTTTCTCTTTTTTGAAGAAGGAAAGTTCTCTGTAGAATACTTTTTTTTTTTCTTTTGCATGTCCTACAAACGTAGAGGTCTCCAAAATAATGCAAATTTAGATCAATTTTAAGGAATTTGAATGATAAACTAAAATATTTATTAACTTACTTAGGTTTAAAGTTATATGGAAATATATCCTCGATGTTATCAAATACGTTGAGAGAGAGAGAGAGAGAGAGAGAGAGAGAGAGAGAGAGAGAGAGAGAGAGAGAGAGAGAGCCTTCCCGTTGGAATATATATATACTGTATGTATATATATATATATATATATATATATATATATATATATATATATATATATTTATTTGTTACACTTAATGCCAGATGTTGTCTAGGTTAAAAATTAGCGAAAAAAGTATGTGAATATCTTTTTATAAAAATGTTATTGGATTTCTCGTTAAAACTTAGTTTTTTTATTTTCATTTGAAGAATTTTTTCTGAAGAAAAAAAAATTTCCTTCGATTTTTGTCACTTTTTGAGCGATTTTATGTAAGATATATTTATTTAGTTTTATAAAATTATTATAACTTATAGTATAAAAGTGTAGGTGTGAATGATAGAAATAAACACTCATCTATTTCTTAAAATGGAAATATTTAACAGAAAAATATCAATTTCACGTAAAATATAACTTATAGATATTACCTTGTAATCATATTTATTCCATATTCAAATAGTATTCCTAATTTTAAATACACTGTTAAAAACCCCCGTTATTTTAATAGGAAATTATCCGTAGAAATATAATGTTCTTAGCCGTATTTCAGTAAAATACAGGCGACCGTAATTTTTACCCTACTTTGTTATTATATTTTACGGGTTGATGACCCTAATATCACTCCTTTGCGTTAATGTATCCGTTTTTAAAACGGTAAATGCGTGGCAACATTTATTCCGGGACTTTTACCGTTTATTTAATGCAAATAATTAATAGTGGGTAGAAGAGAGACTTTAGCTATGGTAAGCAGCTCTTCTAGAAGGACACTCCAAAATCAAACCATTGTTCTCTATGTCTTGGGTTGTGCCATAGCCTCCGTATCATGGTCTAACACTGTCTTGGGTTAGAGTTCTCTTGCTTGAGGGTACACTCGGGCACACTATTTTATCTAATTTTTCTTCCTCTTGGTTTTGTTAAAGTATTTATAGTTTATATAGGAAATATTTATTTTAATGTTACTGTTCTTGAGATATTTTATTTTTCCTTCTTTCCTTTCCTCACTGTACTATTTTCCCTGTTGGGGCCCCTGTGCTTATAGCATCCTGCTTTTCCAACGAGGGTTGTAGTTTAGCAATTAATAATAATAGCGTTTCAAATACCACCCCATTAAGCCACACTTTCATTTTTTGAAATTTAGTAACTTTTCGAGTTATGTTGAACGTTTCATTATTT
This sequence comes from Palaemon carinicauda, assembly GCF_036898095.1. Classification (NCBI taxonomy): domain Eukaryota; kingdom Metazoa; phylum Arthropoda; class Malacostraca; order Decapoda; family Palaemonidae; genus Palaemon; species Palaemon carinicauda. Next base: position 81,384,179 of record NC_090728.1, read on the forward strand.
TCATATCGATGCGAAGTACAGAAGACCTGTGCTGATTTGGTTGGAAAGTTTTGAATTTCAAATGGTTGATTTAGATTTGATTAATAATTGGCGGAATTAACTTAACAAAATGGTAGTTTAATCATAATTTTCTCATAATATGGTACAAAACACTTTTCAAATGTCTCCACTTGCATTGATTTTAATACAGATATTACCGTAATCTTTAAGTAACTTAAGAAGACAAGAAAAAAAGTAAGTTTGTCACTACGCAAAAGTTTTTAGATGTAATTCTGATCAGTGGTTCATGACAGTAATCTCTGATAGTCCACCACTTAATGTTGCTATTCTACCACTTATGTTATTGTTCTACTACTTATGTTTCTGTTCTGCCACTTATGTTGCTACTTTACCACTTATATTGCTACTCTACACACTTATGCTCCTACTCTACCACTTATGTTGCTACTCTACCACTTATGTTGCTACTCTGCCTCTCATGTTCCTACTCTATCTCTTATGTTGCTACTCTACCACTTATTTTCTTACTCTACCACTTATTTTCTTACTCTACCACTTGTTTTCTTACTCTACACACTTATGTTCCTACTCTACCACTTATATTACTGTTCTACCACTTATGTTGCTACTCTACCACCTACGTTACTGCCCTACCACTTATGTTGCTACTATACACACTTATGTTCCTACTCTACCACTTATGTTCCTACTCTACCACTTATGTTATTGCTCTACCACTTAAAATTAAACCTTGGGATGAATTTAAGAATTAATCAATGTATGACAATACATTCCTTGTACATCAGTAAATTTGTAACAAGCAATGAACGAGTGGTTGGATGATGTCTGGTGTAAGTGTTACTATAAGGAAGATCTAGTGTATAGAAAGGAGTTATAGTCTCTTACTAGTGTTGTCTTTAGTGAAAATTAGTTTGATTTGGTGTTGATTTTAATAGATCTGTGTAAAGGTTATCTTAGTGGGACACTTAGAATAGTTTTTCTCTGGTTAAATCAAGGTTAGCAAGTGTCTAGATCTCAGGTTAACACCAATAATTTAATCTAGATTTATACTAAATCATAGATTTGAGTTTGAATATTGAGATTAAGGTAAATTTTGTTTAGTAGGCAGCTCTAAAAATTCATATTTCATGACAGACAATATTGGTTTCCTTGCATAATTGGCCAAATGGGAGTTTCAAATCAAAGAATTTTGAGAATAACTTTAATAATTCTGGTGCTTAAATTTATTTCATATTTGAATCGTGGATTTTAAAGTGTTTCATAAAAAGTAATTGAAAGTATATATGAAAAATCAAATTCAACGGTTAATTAACTTAAATTAATTTCACTTGTTTTTGCATTAATTCTTGATTAAATCTAAAGAATTTTTTCAATAGCTTAATCAGTTGATCACTTTACCAGATTAGTATATCCTAATTGTTCTTATTTATAGATTGTCAAAATCATATTATGTTATTTTATGAATCTTTTAATATATTAACTTTTTACGTGGCCATATGTAGATAGGTGATAGGCAAGGTTTTGAGAGTTAAATATGCAAATATAAAAATATTCTTTATTAATATGAAGGACAAGCTTAAGGTTTATTAACATAATTCGTTTTTAGGGTACAAGTTTCAGGCTTCTGCTTTTACCACAAGTAATGAAATTTACAAATGATACTTTAATGATACTATAAGATACTTTATCATTCTGATTTTTTTCAAAAGTTTTTTAATAAATGTAATTGATTTTTATGAAGGAATAAAGCCATAAGTTCATCCCATTGAAATATAGACACTTTGCAAGTCTTGGCCTTAATTCTTTTCAAATCAAGTTTCATCTTCAGTATTCATGATAGTCAAAATGCAGATATTTTGGTTAGAAGCCAACCAGTTGAGCCATATCTAGGGTAACTGGAGATCGTCCACTATCCTTAACATTACGAAGAATTTAACAGTTAAAGAGGAATATTATCATACCTATAGATGTTTTTTCATTGTTAATAACCGTTTCAAACCATATAATGCCCAATATAATTCAGTTTCCTAAGTTTTAACTTTGACATTAATTTCATGACGAATTTCTGATAATTAGACTCAAATTCAGAATATATTCATTCACATAATACGTTTTAAGATAATTAATTTTTCAAATCCTTAAGAAATCTACTGACTATTAAGATCGGAAATACGAAGTTTATAATGCCAGAGATATTTCATTTAAGGTAGACTGACTTCAAAGTAAGAGAGGATGATTCCAAATAATTCAAAATCTCCTTAAGCTTTCCAATATTTTGTTTTAGTAAGAGATGTTCAGGAGCATGTAATATCAATAGAATTTATTCAGAGCTGGACAGTGTGTGTGTGTGTGTTTGTTTATACTGTGTACTAATTTTTATCAAGTAGGCCTACTGTTCGATTATTTGGTGCGTCTGTATGATAGGAATAAGTACTAGACAATGTGACACTTAGGTAAAATCTCTGTTTGGTAGGTAGCCTTACTGTTAGTTTAAGGGCTGTTCAGCTTTGTAGGTAGGCATATTGTTAGTTTAAGAGTAGTTTTAGCTTTTAAGAAAATCTTAGATTAGGTTCTCTCCACATAGCTTCCAAAAAGGGACTTATTTGAGAATGTATTACACATGGAACTAAATTGACTTTTGTTGTCCACGTGCAAGGTTAATGTGTACGGTCCGATCTGCCTATCTGCTAGGAGGAGTAGTAAGGATAGTCAGGGTAGTGGTTTGCACGTGTCTTCTTCTTTACCCGACTCAATCCTACACATGCAATGGGACGGATATGAGAGAGATCCTTTAGGGCAGTTATGGTTCCTGTCTAATTTTGAGAGGGCAAAAAGATTCTGGAGTAGTCGATTGTGGTGGAATTGCACTATAAGACTGATGAGGTCTCCACTCCCTCCACCCATTTTTTCATTTAATTGTTTCTAAACGAAAATTTAGATTTGAGAAAAAAAGTCCCCTTGTTCTGCCATTGCTTAAAGGTTTATCATTTAAGATGTTGTAAGGACTCCGCTTCCTCCGTCGTCCAGAAGTTCAACAAATTGTCTTTATTTAAACTCTCCTTTCGCTACACAGTGGCTTCCTATATATATGTATTCCGCTCCCTCAGAGCTACAATTTGACATATGTATTATTTCATTACATGTTTTTGTTTACTTGCAATTCGTGTATTTGTTCATGTGAGAAAACACATATTTTGGCGGGAAGTTCAAGCTGAATTGGCGCCTATGCCATGCTACCTTTCCTTCCGCACCCTGTATTATATTCCCATGCATATTTGAATAAACTATCAGTTGATGTTGGTGACACTTGTCTCACTGTCCTTACAATGTCAAAATTAGAATACTATAACATTATCTCGAAAATATCATACTATTCTTGGCATATTTAATTCACAATTATTGCATTAATGTCTGTAAGATTTTCAAAAAAACATTTCAAAAGAGAAGGAAATGGAAAGCATTCAAGGGCCTGGTGACTTTGTTCGTTCATAAACAGAAGTTTTACTCTCCCACGAGTTGGTTTTTTTATTTGACCATTAAGGATGTTTTTTATTTTGCTCTGCATCATTATTTGCCTTGCCTTTCCAGCCATCCCTAGTGTGGGATTTTGCCATTATTGTATTTATTTTCCCTTAATGTTTGAGAGTACTTACCTTCAGGATTCCTTATATATCCTTGTTCTTTAATTAAACATGTTTTGGTATTATTTTGTATTTAATTACTTCCCTTCAGGTATTGTGCCAAGTTTGGGCCACTATTCTCTGGTACTATTTCACTGGGCGGCACAGGTCGGAGCCCAGAAAAGGGATTTTGACGAAGGAAAAATCTATTTCTGGGCGAGAGACCTGTGCCGCCCAGTGAACCCACCCTTCTCCCTCCCTCTTGGGCCCCAATCTTGGGTGCTATAAGAAGTGACATCACAGGTGTGGGTTGGAATGTTGGTAGTAGAGATCGGAGTTAGGTGTTGAACGGCACCTCGCTGTAACAGGGACATTGGGAGGAGATATCTAAATGGTGCAAGGCCTCTGGTTGTGATTTATCACGCCTCAGTATATTATACCGACACCTATTAGGTGAGCGAGCTGGGTTCAACCTAGCATTCCTATAGAATTTTTTCTCTGGTAAATTCATAGCAGTTTAACCTTAGAAATGATGTAAAAGGAGCATTTCACTGGGCGGCACAGGTCTCTCGCCCAGAAATAGATTTTTCCTTTGTCAAAATCCCTTTTTTAGGAAAAAGGCACCAGAGACGATTGCCTTTAGGGGAGCTTATTATGGCAATTCAGACTTCTTTGAAGTACAGTAATGGAATTTTATACTCTATAGCAATCGATAGAATCATGATTCCTAGGCTTTCTGCTTATACTCTCCCCAATTGATCGAATCAGCGGAGTCGGGACAGACCCTGATGAAGATTCAAGTACGACAACACGACGTCTCGACACCCAAGTCTGCTTTTCCATGGCCAGCCCCAAGCTAAATTGAGGTTCAATCGTTGGGAAGTCACAGTCATTTGCTGCAGTAGATCCAAAGCTTGTCATGCCCAAGGACAAGGAAAAACATGGACTTGATCCAGTAAAGTGCCAAAAACAAAGCTGGGGGAGAAAGTTTGATTGTCTCCTGGTTGGTGGACAGGGGAGTCTAGAGAGCACACATCTCTTATGGAGTGCTCCATCATGCACGCGTTCTTCTGTTAGTGCGCACTCGTATAATAGCACTCACTCATATTCTTGACCTCTTGTTAGGACACCATCATCTTAGTTTTTAGTGGATAGCCCTACGTGTGCATATATATGCTTGGATTCTGCGACCGCATGCAGTCCGCACTTACTTGCAATGCACACTCTTGGTCCGCATGATTGACGTGCATGCCAAGAATGACAATGGCGAGGAACCAGATGACGTAAACAAATTTTCTAGTCAGACTAGTCCGCATCTGCCCTCGGGCGACTGACTAACTCCTCCCTGGATTCTTTGCTTTCTTGGGTGAGCATGCTATTGATCTCATGCAGTAATTATTAATCATGAGGGCTCTGTGCCTAGTATATTATTTCTTTTATGAAAAAGAAGTCACCCCTAAACTGTCAGGCGGACGCTGTTGTGCCTCCGATCGATCTTTCCCCACTTACTTGAGAAGGGTACCAAAATCGTTTTCGCTAGTCCTCAGAGGACGTCACTGCCTAGCGATCTGTTAGATGGGGTTCAAGTCATGCTGAAGCTCTATAGTTTCTTGTAGTGTCTATCACCTCACCATCCTTGTGAGCTAAGGATGGGTTGCTGGGATTGGCTATAGGTTTACCTACTGAGTCATAAGCAGTCATTGCCTGGGCATCCCTGGTTCTAGCTTGATAGAGAGGGGCCATATGCACTGGTCAAATGTATATGTGGTTGGGGTCTAGGGTCATGTCCTGCTAGGCCTAGTGCATTGTCACTGTCCCTTACATCAGCCATTCACGAGTGACCTTTATTTAAACTTTCTTCTTCATTCTTATCCTTCTACTGAGAGTCCTCTTGTCCTAGAGGTAAGTGATATCCGAGCAGAAAGTGAGATATTCTCTCTCTCTCTCTCTCTCTCTCTCTCTCTCTCTCTCTCTCCCCCCACCGTAATATTGCCTTCCTATCCCATTGGGATTTCATAACTCGCATCAGTATCCCTGAAATAGGACAACTATGCGTAATTGGATATATACTCGTCATTTTTTTTTTATTGTTACTTTTGTTTTTGTCTTTTATGTAATTCTGGATATTTTACCTCTCATATGGTGCAGTGTTTGCAGCAGGTCCTTGAGAAAAGTGGAATTTAATCGTAATATTTGCAAGGCTGTGTTCTAAAGTCGAAGGACCAATATTTTGTTCAACGAAGTGTTTTGTCTTCCTCTCTCATGGAAATGGGAATGTGTTACAAGTTCCATAGATCTTTATATGTATTTATAGTGTTAAGACATAGTCACGCACATAGATTTATACACACACACATATACTTTATACACACACGTATACTGTATATATACATATATATATATATATATATATATATATATATATATATATATATATATATATATATATATATATATATGTTTATATGTTTTTATGTATATATATATATATATATATATATATATATATATATATATATATATATATATATTTATTGTGTGTGTGTATGTATACACACACACATGACATTCGTAGATAATTTGTATCTTTCCTAACTATACAAACTTTAGCTATTTGCATGGGGTAATTACTTCGGCATAGCTGAATGACGAGCCATTAGAATTTTAACGAGGGTTTACTACCCCACCGCTAGTTAGGGGTGGCTTGCAACACCCCCCCCCCCGCCCCCTCACACACACTAGTGAATGCTTCACTTTGCTTAGAGGTAGGACTTATCCCGGGGGACAGGGCTGGCGGGCAAATATGTGTAAATAGCTAAGGTTTGTATAGTTAGGAAAAAGACAAATTATCTACGAATTTGTCATTTGTTCCGTAACTGAAATACAAACCACGCTATTTACATGGGGTGACTCAACCCTTAGGAAGGGCGGTAAGTCCCTGCCATACTGACTTTGGCTTTGCCTAGGACTCCATATTCGAGTGTGTAAGTACTCAGGAAATAAGGAGTCCCTGCGCCTCGCTAGCATGCTGTGAAACTGCTGCGGCCTACATAAACTGTGTGCGAAAGTGAAGAAGTGACTTGTCCTAGGAAGTTGACCTGGAGTTCTTCAGATGGAATTCTAGGCTAGGACTCTTCCAATACCACCAGACAGATCTTTTCATTCACGCAGACTAAAACCGGGTAACAATGCCCTCAACCTTCTGCTACTTGTCCATTAAGGAGCCTGAGGCTAGACCAGCTGTTGTGCAGCCACCACAGGGCCGATAGAGAACGTATCAAGCCTCCTGTGTGTCACGTCTTGCAGGTATTGGGCCGTGAAGGTGGTCTGACGCTTCCACACCCCAACTTGCAGGACCTGCGTCACTGAATAATTTTTCTTGAAGGCCAGGGACGTAGCTATGCCCCTGACATCATGCGCTCTAGGGCGACGTGACGGAGAAGGATCAGGATTCAAGGCCAGGTGTATTACCTTGCGAATCCAGGCCGAGATAGTATTCCTGGTGACCCTCCTCTTTGTTTTCCCAGTGCTCACGAACAAGGCTTGCACCTGGGGACAAACTGCAGCTGTTCTTTTAAAATACAACCTCAGACTCCTGACTGGGCACAGTAGGAGATGATTTGGGTCATCTGTTACAGAACGAAGACTCTAAACCAGGAAAGAGTTGAACCTTGGGTCCGGCACTCCCGGATTCTGAGTCTTGGCAACAAACTCAGGGAGGAATCTGAACGTTACCTCCCCCCATCTCCTTGAATGGGCGATGTCGTACGAGAGACCATGCAATTCGTTGACTCGATTGGCCGAGGCCGACGCTAGCAGGAACACCCTCTTCCAGGTAAGGGGGCGAACTGAAGCCTGGCGTAATGGTTCATAGTGAGGTCTCTTCAGAGACCTGAGAAGTCGAACCATGTTCCATGGAGGAGGTCTCACTTCCGACTTAGGGCAGGTAAGTTCATAACTTCGTATGAGAAGGGAAAGTTCCAGCGAGGAAGAAATGTCCACTCCTTGAAGCCTGAAGGCAAGACTTAAGACTGAGCGATAGCCTTTCACTGCCGAGACTGAAAGGCGCATTTCCTCCCGCAAATACACGAGGAACTCTGCTACTGCTGGAATAGTGGTATCGAGTGGAGAGATAACCCTTTCCATGACACTAACCACAGAAGACTCGCCACTTCGCCTGGTAGACCCCTGCGGATGACCTGCGCAGGTGTCCAGACATCCTATTCGCTACTTGTTGCGAAAATCCTCTCTCAGTGAGGAGATACTGGATAGTCTCCAGGCGTGAAGCTACGGATTTGTGGAAGATGTTGGCGTGTGGTTGTTTTAGTAGCTCGTGACGTGGAGGGAGTTTTCTCGGAATCTCTGTAAGGAGTTGCAGAAGGTCCGGGAACCATTCTGCGTGATGCCATAGCGGAGCTATCAGGGTCATTGATAGATTGACCAATATTCTGGTTTTGTTGAGCACCCTCCTCATCAGATAGAACAGGGGAAAGGCGTACAAATCGATGTTGTCCCACTGTTGTTGGAAGGCATCTTGCCAGAGAGCCTTGGGGTCCGGGACTGGGGAGCAGTACAGCGGAAGCTTGAAGTTCAACGCTGTAGCGAACAGATCCACAGTCGGGGAACCCCACAAAGTCAGGACTTTGTTGGCTACTTGAGGATCCAAAGCCCACTCGGTACTCACTATCTGCGTCGCTCTGCTCAGACTGCCGGAGAGCACATTCCTTCTGCCTGGAATGAAGCTAGCCGCTAGTGTGATCGAGTGGACTTCGGACCATCTCAGAATCTCTACTGCAAGATGGGATAGCTGTTCTGAAAAGGTACCTGGCTGCTTGTTGATATAAGTCATCATTGTGGTGTTGTCGCTCATCACCACCACAGAGTGGCCCGCCAGGACTTGGTGGAACTTCTGAAGTGCCAGGAACACGGCCTTCATTTATAGCAGGTTTATGTGAAGGTACTTTTCTGATTCTGACCACAGGCCTGAGGTCCTGTGGTTCAGAATGTGTGGCCCCCACCCTTTCTTTGATGCGTCCGAGAACAACATCAAATCCGAGGGAAGGACGAGAAGATCCACTTCCTTTCGTAGGTTCTCGTCTGCCACCCACCACTGGAGGTCTGTCTGTTCCGCATGACCTACAGGGATCAAAGTGTCCGGGGAATCGTGTCCTTGATTCCACTGGGACTTGAGTCGCCACTGGAGAGATCTCATTCTGAGGCGACCGTTGGGAACCAGACAGGCCAGAGAGGAGAGGTGGCCGAGGAGACGTAACCACGCTTGGGCTGGAAGTTCTTCTCGATTGAGGAAAGGCCTTGCGACCTTTCTCAACTTTGCTATCCTGTCGTCTGATGGGAAGGGTTTGTGGAGATTGGTGTCTATGACCATGCCTAGATATACCAGTTTCTGAGAGGGCTGCATAGAGGACTTCTCGAGATTTACCATGATCCCTAGATCCTGGCAAAGTTCGAGAAGCTTGTCCCGGTGGCGAAGAAGGGTTGCCTCCGAGTCCGCTAGGATCAACCAGTCATCCAGATAACGAAGGAGATGGATGCCGATCCTGTGAGCCCATGATGATATCAGGGTGAAAACTCTAGTGAACACCTAAGGGGCTGTGGAGAGATCGAAGCACAGCACCTTGAACTGGTAGATCTTTTTGTCTAGGCAAAATCTTAAGTACTTCCTTGAAGACAGATGGACTGGGATCTGGAAGTACGCGTCCTTCAGGTGCAGTGTACACACTAAGTCTTGTGGTCTCACTGCAAGGCTGACCGTGTCTGCCATCTCCATACTGAACGGAGTCTGTCTGATAAACCCTTTCATAGTAGAGAGGTCGATGACTGGTCTCCAGTCTCCAGACGCCTTCTTTACAAGAAAGAGTCGACTGTAGAAGCCTGGGGACCCGTCCACTACCTCTTGGAGAGCGTCCTTCTTCAACATGGTCTGGACTTCTGCCCGGAGGGCCTGCCCCCTTACTGATCCCATAGTAAGGGATCTCAATGACACTGGATTCGCTGTCAGGGGAGGTAGAGAAGCTATGAACGGGACGCGATAACCTTGACCGATCACGGAAATCGTCCAAGTATCTGCCCCGAGTTGCTGCTACTTTGTCGCGCAATTTTGTAGGCATCCCCCCACTGGTGGACATGCAGGGGGACTGCCAATCCTAGCGTCTACGGCCTCAGCCGTTTCCTCTAGGATTTTTACCTCCCTTGGAGGACTTTTTGCTTCTTCTGCTCTTGGCAGGAAAGGGCTTAGACACCTTCGGCTTTGCTGCTGTCGTCATCTTTGTGTCCTTAGCTGGACTGGGCTGTTGGGTTGTTGGAGGTTTGTAGGGCCTCGATGTCAGGGCCCTATGGATGAGGGAGTCCTGGTTGGACTTCCTCCACCTCTCAGCGGTTAGCTCCACGTCCCTAGGATCAAACAAACTCTTACCAAGCACGGAAGAGTGTCTGAGTCTGCTAACGTCGGAACTGGGGACGGGACCTTCTGGTGGAATCTTTCAGCCACTGCGTCTCCTCGTTTGAGAATCGTGTTGGCCCACAAGCTCGAGACTTGGTGAGCCAGAAACTCGATGGTCTGCGTGCCTGAGAGCAAGAATGTCTCCAGTACCTTCCTGGTGCTTTCTTTGGACAGATTCTCAGACCGCACCAGGATGCCCAGAGACCCCAGCCAGATGTCAAGCCACGAAGTTGCCTGCATGGCACACTTCGCCACCTTCTCCTGGCTTAGGATCTCAGTAGCCGAATAGGACATGTGCCGGTTGGAGAGTCTCTCTAGAGGGACTCTCCCAGTGCGTTCTTCCACGGAGTGGTGAACTGGAAGACCCAAACAAGTCTCCTCTAGGATCTCAAAATACCTCCTCTGATGGACTCGAGGAGGAGGGAGGAGTTTGTTACTAGCACTGGATCTATTGGAGGAGGCAATCTCAGAGAGCTGGACCTCGACCTTGTCTTTGGCACTCTTCATCCCTTGTGACCAGGGCAAAGCTGCAATGCCCCTAGAGTGTTTCTGGGTGCCGTAGACTCAGTCCAAGACCGTGTCCTTACCCTCACGAGGAGGAATCTCTGGGTCTGGAATCCCGTTGAGGTTCCTCGTGAGTGTCAGGACTTGCCAGAACGCATGTTCTGACTCTTGGTGCTCTCCTCCTGAAGGACTGGCAGCAAAGTCTCCTGTCCCCAGTGGCTCTTCCTTGGGGGACTCGTGGACATCCTCCGAAGGTCTAGCTGGCTCCTGTCTGATCCTTGCCGAAGACTTATGAATAGTCTTAGAGTCCTTCGGTTCCCTCATGGGAGGGATACAGGACTCGAGTAACGATGGATGCAGGCTTTTTTCCACCCCTGTTCGAGAAGACTTCTCAGGAAGAGGCGGAGTTTCCCCCATTGGTGCGATGGGGGAATGGTCCGTCTCGTCCATCTCTCCTGAGGATGGGTAATCCTCATCCGTAGGGGAGGGAGAGAAAGTCTGGGGGAGAAGGAGCCTTGCGCAAGGATTTGTGAGGAGACAGGATAGCCCTCGGAGACGTCTCCACGGAGGGGACTCCTCTCTTCCTCTTCAGGGGGAGGCATCTGCCACTGATTTGTGACCTAAGTCAGAGAGCACAGGCTTCATAGCCTGCATAAGAGCTCTGACCAGGGTCCCAAACCAGGGCTGTCAGACACTCCCTCTGGAGGGAAGGGGATCGTTCGATCCCTTGGAGGAGTCGACAAACGAGGGTTCGCCTGAAGAGAAGCTGAAATAAGAGAGTCCTTAGACCTGTCCGGGAACCGCCCCTCCTCTGGCGAGTGTGCTGTTCTGCGCTTGCGGGGAGGGGAACGAGATGATGACCTATCAGCCTGACGACAATCGCACTGGAGCCTTGTCCTGGGTCGCGTGCAAAAGGATCGTGCGCAGTAGGAATTTCTCTCTCGCGCGAGGTTGGTGGCGAGGGCGCCTGGGAGTAATGGCGCGCAGGAGATGGCGCGTAGGCGTGGGAGCGCGCAGAAGATGGCACGGGGGGGCGCAGGAGAAGGCGGGTGAGTGCGGGCGAGCGTAGTAGATGGCGAGGGCGTGTGGCGCGCAGGAGCTGGATCGTGAGGCGGAGGTGAAGGCTGTATGCGAGGGCGCGCAGTAACCTGATGCGGTACTGTCGGGCGCAAGTGGGCAGTAGCGCGTGGGCGCATATCCATAAATACTGGGCGAGGGTGCGAGTGCGCAGCCTCGTGATAGCGCTAGGGTGGGTCTGCGCATTGGCGCGCAGGTGAGCGCTGAGCAGTGTGTGCAGGTATGTTAACCTGAGGAGACCGTGGGCGCGCCGGGCGCGCATCAGGATATGGGCGCGTAGGTGTGAGCTGCTGCGATGGGCGCGCAGGGCGTGCGACCGGAATAGGGCGCACCGGTGTGCGCTGTTGAGTTGCATGGGGCACCTTGCGCGCAACTGGAACATTGCGCGCAACTGGAGGTGCGAGTATAGGATTGCGCAGTCTGGATGGAGAGTCCAGGGGTACCTGTGAGCACCCGTGCGCTAACTTAGGCACTTCCTGAACTGCGCGCTGAATTGTAGAAGCGCGTTGGCGAGCACGTGTGCGCTGTATCAGGAACTGCGCGCGATGGGGGTGCCTCGCGCCTAACTCCAGAAGGGCGCTGAGAGTCTAGAGGTACCTGTGAGCGCCTGTGCGCAACGTGACAGGAACCGGTGGGCGCTGGAGTGCAGGTGAGCGAGTGTGCGTTGGTGGGTGCTGGCGCGCTAGATCAGGAACTGCTGGTGGGCGCCGGGGCGCAGTAGGTTATGGGACATTCCTTTTAGTAGATATCACTTCAAACTGAGATTCAATAATAAATTCATTAAATGTAAAACAATCTTCTTCAGAAAACCATTGCATACCAAGAATTTTCACAGATTCACCTCCCCCATATAATTCAAATATCTCAAGGAATTTCTCCCTTAAAGCTTTACTATTTGAATTCCACCTAGACAATGACATACCAGCTTCAGCCATAATCTTGTTTGCCTCATTAAACTTGACACATGCTTCAGCATCACTGTCAGCACCTGACAACCAATCATCTACATACAAGTTATTATATAATTTATTTACAAATTTAGAATGGGAATAATTTTTCAAATGAGTTTTGATGGTAGCATTTAATAAAAATGGGCTGCTCTTATTACCAAAGGGAACACGGACAAATCTTATAATACGTACAGTACCATTACAATTCCGTAAGAATCTGTGTACATCTTGGTCCTCTCTCCGAACCTTGATCTGCAAGAAAGCCTTAGTAATATCAGCCATTAAGGCTACCTTCCATCTTCTAAATCTTATCAATACTCCAACAAGATCAGGATTCAGAGAAGGTCCACATTCAAGACAGTCATTTAAGGAAATGCCATTATAACCCACTGCCGAGGCATCAAACACAGGCCTAACTTTAGTAGAATTGCTACTCTCACGCACAACAGGTCGGTGAGGTAAATAATATACATGATAAGATGTAACCATTTCAGAGGGAGGAACTTCCTCAATAATACAATCTCTCTCATATTCTTTAAAAACCTCATCATATCTTCTCCTTAGATCAGGACATTTTTCAAGTTTGACATTTAAATTATCTAACTTTTTCCTGGCCAGTTTTTCATTATTTTGCAGCCTTTGTTTAGCAACATCAGATTTCCAAGGTAAAGCTACCGCATACCTATCATCATTAAATTTTACAGTTTCAGAAAATGTACTCATTACATTACTTAATGTACTATCTTTAGAAACAGCCTCTTTAGTACAAATACCCATAGATTCCAAATCCCAAAAGTTATTCAAAGCAGATTCAGAAACATTGATACACAAAAGTTGGGAATTTACATTTCCTTTATCAAAGGATTCATTACAAGAACCAGATAAAATCCATCCAAATAAAGACTCTTGGGCAACTAAGTTTTCATACTGTACATATTTATTAGGTAACATGAACTTCCAATAAGCATCTAACCCTACTAAAATATCAACATTAACATGACGACTATTCATATAATCATCTGCTAACTGTAGAGAAGAAAAATGCTTAATTTTTACATCAGGGACACTAGGGCGGAACAAAGGTGCACAAATATCAGGTATTTCAGATGCAAGTAAGGAATGACTCTCCCCTTTAATGTCAATCAAATTTAAATCATACACATTACATTGATTCCCTTTAGAGGTTTTGCCACCCCCAAATGATGAATACGATATACATTCATTCGTAACCCATCTAGGTTGGACTTTTTTCACAAATTTACAAGAAACATAAGGTCTGTCTGATCCAGTGTCAAAAAGTACAATAGCTTGGTACATGCCCTTCTCACCCCAAACCTTTACCTTTGCAGTCTGCAACACATTACAAGTTTGAGACAAAAGATTATTATTTGGGTTAGATTCACAATGAGTCACACCACAATGAGTGACATTTTTGGTAGGATTAGTAACAGAGGAACCACTTGTGCCTGCAGCTTGTTCATTAGGACTACTCTCATTTGCATTAGATTTAGTGCCAGTAAAACACAAAACATTATGCCTTCCTTTACATTTCACACATTTTGCTGGGCAACCCCTGGAAAAGTGCCCCTTTCCCAAACATCTAAAACACAACTTAGCAGACCTAATAGCCTCTTCCCAATCAGCCACAGAGAGTTTCAAAATAGCATTACAATTTTCACTTTTGTGACCTTTATTACAAAACATACACTGAAACCTATTCCTATATAGGCCTGCACCAACTTCGGAAGACGTTTGAAGGGCCGAGGCTGAACTCAAATTTACCTCTCTTTTCGGATTCAACGAAACGATCATCTGACTTTCCTGGATGAATATCCTTAAAGGTGTCTGACCGCTCTCGGCGCTCTATTTCTCTCTGTAAAAATTTCAATAACTATGAGAGATCACTCTCATGCCCAGAACTTCTCTGGACCATTCCAAGCGGATGTCACTGGGTAACCGAGATAAAATAACAGGTGTCATAAATACCCCATACTGTTTACCATCTACTCCTAAAGCCTCTAGGCTACGTACATGGGTTAAAAGTTCATCTTGCAATTTCCACAAGGACAATGTGTGCTTGGAGCTACCAGGAGCAATCTTAGTAGGCAATGCAACACCTAACAAAGGCTGAATATGAGCAAAAATAATACGTTCTGGTTTACCAAATCTCTCCTTTAATATATTGCAAGCAATAGGATAATTGACACTAGTCTGGGATAATCCTTAAATCACTGCTCGTGCTTCTCCTTCCAACAGTGACTGTAAATAACAAAATTTACTTATGGTAGGAATATCACTGTCATCTACTAAGGCAACAAACCTATCCCAGAATGATTGCCATTCAGTTAAAACTCCACTGAATTTGGGCAACTCCAATTTAGGCAATCTTACATTAACGTTGCACGAAGAATCGACAGAAGCAGAACCGCTTTCACTAAGCCTAGGCTGACTTTCATCTTTAGCCATATCAACTAACCTTTGGGTAGCCTGTACCCTGGGAGCTCTTACCTCTCGCCGAAACTTATCTGCATGCTCAATGTCCTCAAGTCCTTGGAATTGCAAATTTCTAATTCCAGCATTGACTGCACATCATCCAAAGTGGCCAGACGTTTGTCAAATTCGTCAACGGCGTCTTGCAACTCCACTTTGGTCACGTTCTGGTCGTCCAGCAATACTTGCAAAGTGTTTGACGACCGAGTAGCCCATCCACGGGCTGCGGCACGGCTCTTCCTTAATTTTCCTTCCTTCATTCTGCCATACTACACAAAATTGGATTCAGCAACTATATCCAGAGAATCCCGGGTCTGGGCACCAAATATTCGCTCCACTCAAGACAACAACTCTGGGAGCGAACGAACACAGAAGACATCAAGGCAGGAACAGAAAATTCAGGATGTGAACAAACCGCCATTAACAATGCTCACCTTTTTTTTGTTAAGTCAAATACAAAATTTCCCAGATAGCTCTTGGTAAATAAGTATTAGTTATTCAAACATAAATAATCATATTTTACACTTAAATTAATATAAACAAAGAATGAAAAAATAAAATAATTTACAAACAAATTAATCAAATAGGAGGTTTACTCATATCCAACAAGTGGCAAGATATGGGAGGAGCCGTTACAAAGCTCTCCTCCTCCGTTACAGTTATGGTTACTCGGATGATGTCATACCCATCGCCATCTTGGATGACGTAGCATCCGCCCTCCATTTCATTCCTTTTAGCGTTCGGCCAATACCTCAAGATAGAGTTAGATAGGGAGGGAGTTTACTAAGGCCTTCCCAAGAAAGGAGGACGGGTCCATCAGGACACCATGGCTATCTCGCCCAAAGATAGATTTTTCGCTTCGCTCAAAATCCGTTTTTTGGGCTCAGGCCGTCTCATTCTGACGGAATTTTACCAGAGCATTAATGTATCGTGGATTTCCCAGTTGTGCCTTCAACTTCCAGACAATATTTCCTTGGTCTCTAGGACCTAAGAGGCCTACGACAACACCGTTATAGTCGTCTCCGCTTAACATATATAATGTTAGTGCTTCCTGCCCCCTACAGGGAAGAGTCGAACCAGACTCGGGAAAAGTCTCGAAGTTGCATGTTACACTGAACCGTCCCAGCTGTCTAAGGAGACATGCAGGCCTCATTGCATGTCTGTAGCCTGAGTTTGTATCAAGTGGTAGAACAAGTTGCATTTCAATGGAAAGGTTTGTGTAAGCGTAGGAACAAAGATATCATTATTGTTCAATACATCATGCAGAAGAAGGGTTGAAAAATACTCTCACAGTTTCTTTATTAAAATGTTTTAGGGCAAAAGAAGACACATAAAAGCATTTTACGTTTATTTGAATAAATAAATGAGGAGAGCATACATGTGAAAATATAAATTGTTCCGTAACTGACATACAAATCATGCTATTTAATAAGGGTATTACTTTCGGCGTAGCTGAAATGACGAGCCATTAGCATTTCAAGGAGGGTTTACTACCCCATCGCTAATTAGCGGGGGTAGGGGAGGGTAGCTTGCTATCCCCCCACCTCACACACACCTGTGCTTGAGCTCACTTTGCTCTCGGCTCAGATGGTAGACGGACGTGTCCTCTCTCATCCTCGCCTCTCTCTTGGCAGCCATTAATGCTTTTTTGCTTTTTCTTTGACAGGTTTGAGTGTGAAGTTGGCCTCTGCGATTATGCGCACCTGTCCTGGATTACCCGACCGCCCCTGCGGAACATTCATGTCGGCGGTCGAGACTGACCCTCACACCCTTTGCTCTTACTGTAGAGACCAACGGCGTGATAGTGGTAATAAGTGGGGTGAGTGTAGGGAGTGGTCTACCTCCCAGTGGGAGAGGTTTTCTTGGCGACGTAAGAAGTCCAGGCGGGATATTTCTCCTTCGAAGGTTTCTTTGAAAGGAGAAAATCCCAAGGACACTTCTTCCGTTGCCCAAACCTCCTCCGAAGCTCCCACTCGATCGGTCTCTTTCAAGAGACCGTCAAGTGGCAGCGTAGACCATGGTTCTGTTTGCCAAACTCGGTGTTCGAGAGATGGCGTTGCCTCCCCTAGCGAGGCAGCTCCACCTCTCCCCCCGGGGGAGGATGTTTCACTAACTAATTTATTTCAGCTTTGGTCTTCCTTGGGGCTCGAGGGTTCGCCCTCCAAGGAATCTCTACTTGACATCATCCGATTGGGTGGTGCTGTTAAGCAATCGCCGACATTGGCAGAGGTTAATCCTCTGTCTATTGTCGACGTTGTGGTGTCAGAGGTATCCAATGCGGTATCTCCTAATACCTCTGCCCCTTCACATCCCGCAGTAGCTGAAGGCTTAGTTTCTCCCGTTCCTGCTCCTGCCGTTGATTCTTCCCCTCGGGGAGTTCACTTACAGAGACTCCTCTTCGGAGGACTGCAGAAGGTCAGCTTGCTGATCCAACGGCCCCCAGAGGGTGCATCCGTTGCAAGGTTTGCCTTCCTCTTCGCCGGATAGGCCTTCTTTCACCTTTTAAAACGGTGAGGAGGCGCCTCTTCGGTTCGTCATCATCGTTGCCAGCGCCCACGTACATCCATCTCCCCTGCGCGCCCACGATCTTCGGAGCTGTAGAGAAGTCAAGGACTTCGCCTACACACCAGCGCTCGCCAACGCGACGCCTGCTGTCTCCAGCACACCATCCCTTGCAATCGCGTGCGTTCACTTGCTCGCGCCCACAAGGATACGCACATGCGCCCTGCACATCCGCGACCATCCTCTTCAGCAGTTATGCACCGCCATCCTGACGCTCGCCCGCAAGATGCGTGCCCAGGCACACAGGTTCCAACTGGACGCCCGCGGGCAAGATATATCTCTCCTGCACGCGCCCTACTACATCTTCTGGGGCGCAAGGACTTTCGCTCGCACGCCCACGGGTCCAACATCCTGATCCTGCGCGCCCACGCGCGCGAGAACATTCACCTCCTCGCACACAATCAGCCTCCTGTGCACTCTCCTGTGGTCTCATAGTCTCTCGCTTGCGCTCCTACCCGCCATCACTCGCCTGCGCGCCCTCGCAATCGCCCGTGCGCATCAGCAGTCCCCCGCGCGCACCCCATCAGTCTCCTAAGCTCGCAACTCCGGGTATTGCCCATCGCGTGTGTGCCAACACGCTCCCCAGCGCGAGCGCCAATACCCTCCTGCGCGCGAGGCAGCAGGACAACGCACTGCAAGTTCGCCATCGTCACATTCCCCTCCCTGCAAGCGCAGAACAGCGCGCACGGCGGTGGAAGGGAAGCATCCAGAAAGGTTCAGGAACCCTTTTTCTTCTTTTCAGACGAACCCCCCAAAGGAAACTACAGTCAAACTGCCATGGTTCAGGGCACTAATCAGAGCGGTTAAACAGGCTTTCAAACCTGTTCTCTCTGAGTTAGGCCACAGATCCTTGGCTGCGTCTACCCCTCTGAAGAGAAAAGAGGAGTTTTGGACGCGGTGACTTTTCCAAGAGCTAAGCTATCTCCTCGTAAGCTCTCGAGGCAGGTTCCCTCCCCCCCCCCAGACTTTTTCTCCCTCCTTGTCGTATGAGGATTTCCCGTCGTCAGGGGAGTCAGATGAGGTGAGACATTCCCCCATCGCACCAATGAGGGAACCCCACCTCGCGTTGAAAAGTCTTCCCGGGTAGGGGCGGAGAAGAACTTTCCTCTGTCTTTGTTTGAGTCCTGTATCCTTCCCAGGAATGAGTCGAAGGACTCGAAGACAGTGCCAAAATCCTCGACAAACTTAGGATGGAGCCAGCTAGTCCGCGATTCTCCCCAAGTAGAGCCTTTGGGGACAGGAGACTTCGCTGCAAGTCCGACATCCGGAGGAGAACTACAAGAGTCGGAACATGCATTTTGGTAGGTTCTGACTCTTATGAGGACTCATGGGTTTGCCGACCCAGAGATTCCCCCTCAAGAGGGCAAAGACACGGTCTTGGACCGAGTATTTGGAACTCAAAAACATTCTAAGGCCAGTGCGGCTCTGCCCTGGTCTCAGGGGGTTAAGAGTACCAGGGACAAGATCGCTCTCCAGCTCTCTGAGTTAGCCTCCTCCAACCACTCCAGAGCCGGCAACAAGCTTCTCCCTCCTCCTTGCGTACAGCATAGGAGGTACTTCGAGATCTTGGAGGAGCCTTGTTTAGCCCTTCCTCTTCACAATTCTTTGCAAGAGCTTACCCTCTTGAGAGACTCTCCAACCGGCAGGTCTCATTCTCGGCAACAACTGAGATCCTTTACCAGCAGAAGGTTGCGAAGTGTGCTATGCAAGCCACTTCGTGGTTGGATATCTGGTTAGGGACCTTAGGTATCCTGATACGCTCTGAGGATTTCTCCAAAGAATATACCAGGAAAGCTATCGAGTTTCTGGCCCACCAAGTCTCGAACTTGTGGGCGAACACCATCCTGAAATGTCGGGATGCGGTGGCTGAGAGGTTCCATCAGAAGTCTCTAGCACCGAGATAAATAGGCTCAGGCATTCTTCCTTGGAAGGAACAAATCTGTTTGAGCCTAAAGATGTGGAACATGCTGCTGAGAGGTGGAGGAAGTCTCACGAAGACTCCCTCCTGCATAGAGCTTTGACATCCAACCCCTATTAGCCTCCAACACCCCAGCAGTCCCATCCTACCAACACTACGAAACCGACAACAGCAGCGAAGACAGTGGTGTCTAAGCCCTATCCTGTCAAGGACAGGAAAGGCAAAAAGTCCTCCAGGGGAGGTAAAAATCCTAGAGGGAGCAGCCAAGGCCGTAAACGCTAGGATTGGCAGTCCCCCTGCATGTCCACCAGTGGGGGGATGCCTACAAAGTTGCGAAGACAGGTGGCAGCAACTCGGGGCTAATTCCTGGACGATTTCCGTAATCAGTCAGGGATATCGAGTCCCGTTCACAACATCTCTACCTCCCCTGAAGACTAATCCAGTGTCATTGAGCCCCTTGTCATGGGATCAGCAAGGGGGCAAGCCCTTCGGGCAGAAGTCCAGATCCTGTTGAAGAAGGGTGATCTCCAAGAGGTACTCGACGGGTCCCCAGGCTTCTTCAGTCGACTCTTTCTTGTAAAGAAGGCGTCTGGAGGCTGGAGACCAGTCATCAACCTCTCGGCTCTGAACAAGTTTGTCAAACAAACTCCGTTCAGTATGGAGACCGCAGACACGGTCAGACTAGCAGTGAGACCGCAAGACTTCATGTGTAAACTGGATCTGAAGGACGCGTACTTCCAGATCCGAGTCTATCCGTCTTCAAGGAAGTACTTAAGATTCAGCCTAGACAACAATGAGTACCAGTTCAAGGTGCTGTGTATCGGTCTCTATACAACACCACAGTTTTCACCAAAGTGTTCACCCTAATATCTTTTTGGGCACACAGGATCGGCATCCGTCTCGTTCGTTATCTGGATGACTGGCTGATCCTAGCAGACTCGGTGTCATCCCTTCTTCGACACCGAGACAAACTTCTGGGACTTTGCTAGGATCTGGGGATCATGGTAAATCTCGAGAAGTCCTCTCTACTTCCCACTCAAAGACTGGTATACCTAGGCATGATTATAGACACCAATCTCCACAAAGCCTTCCCCTCAGACGACAGGATAGCAAGGCTGAGGAAGGTCGCAAGCCCTTTTTTCAGACGAGAAGAACTTCCAGCCCAATCGTTGTTACGTCTCCTCGGTCACCTCTTATCTTTGGCTCGTCTAGTTCTCAACAGTCGCCTCAGAATGAAATCCCTCCAATGGCGCCTCAAGTCCCGGGGGAATCAAGGCTACGATTCCCTGGACGTCATGATCACTATCGGATCTGCGGAACGGACGGACCTCCAGTGGTGAGTGACAGACGAGAACCTACAAAGAGGAGTGGATCTTCTCATCCTCCCCCCGTATTTGATGCTGTTTTCGTACGCCTCAAAGAAAGGGTGGGGGGCCAACGTACTGCACCACACAACCTCAGGCCTGTGGTGGGGATCAGAAAAGTGCCTCCATATAAATCTTCTAGAGAGGCAGGCCATCTTTTTGGCCCTTCAAAAGTTCCAACAATACCTGGCAGGTCACACTGGTGGTGGTGATTTGCGACAACACCACAGTAGTGGCTTACATCAACAAACAAGGAGGTACCTTTTCGAAGCAGCTATCCCATCTTGCAGTAGAGATACTGAGTTGGACCGAAGTCCACTCGATTCCACTATCAGCACGTTTCATTCCCGGCAAGAGGAATATGCTCGCCGACAATCTGAGCAGAGCGTCTCAGATAGTGCGTCTCAGATAGTGAGTACCGAGTGGTCTTTGGATCATGTAGTAGCCAAGAAATTCCTGAATTTGTGGGATTCCCCGACTGTGGATCTGTTCGCAATAGCTCTGAACTTCAAGCTTCCGCCGTACTGCTCCTCAGTCCCGCATCCCAAGGCACTCTGGAAAGATGCCTTCCAACAACGGTGGGACAATATCGACATTTATGCCTTTCCCCCATTCTGTCTGATGAGGGTGCTCAATGAGACCAAAATATCGGTCAATCTTTCAATGACCCTCATAGCTCTAGGATCATGGTAAATCTTGAGAAGTCCTCTCTACTTACCACTCAAAGACTGGTATACCTAGGCATGATTATAGACACCAATCTCCACAAAGCCTTCCCCTCAGACGACAGGATAGCAAGGCTGAGGAAGGTCGCAAGCCCTTTTCTCAGACGAGAAGAACTTTCAGCCCAATCGTTGTTACGTCTCCTCGGTCACCTCTCATCTTTGGCTCGTCTAGTTCCCAACAGTCACCTCAGGATGAAATCCCTCCAATGGCGACTAAAGTCCCTGGGGAATCAAGGCTACGATTCCCTGGACGTCATGATCCCTATGGGATCTGCGGAACGGACGGACCTCCAGTGGTGAGTGACAGACGAGAACCTACAAAGAGGAGTGGATCTTCTCATCCTCCCCCCGGATTTGATGCTGTTTTCGTACGCCTAAAAGAAAGGGGGGGGGGAACCCGCATACTGCACCACACGACCTCAGGCCTGTGGCAAGAATCAGAAAAGTGCCTCCAAATAAATCTTCTAGAGATGCAGGCCGTCTTTTTGGCCCTTCAACAGTTCCAACAATGCCTGGGAGGTCAATCTGTGGTGGTGATGAGCGACAAGACCACAGTAGTGGCTTACATCAACAAACAATGAGGAACCTTTTCAAAGCAGCTATCCCATCTTGCAGTAGAGATACTGAGATGGACTGAAGTCCACTCGATTCCACTATCAGCACGTTTCATTCCCGGCAAGAGGAATATGCTCGCCGACAATCTGAGCAGAGCGTCTCAGATAGTGAGTACCGAGTGGTCTTTGGATCATGTACTGTAGTAGCCAAAAAAGTCCTAAATTTGTGGGATTCCCCGACTGTGGATCTGTTCGCAACAGCTCTGAACTTCAAGCTTCCGCTGTACTGCTTCTCAGTCCCGGATCCCTAGGCGCTCTGGCAAGATGCCTTCCAACAACGGTGGGACAACAACGACGTGTACGCCTTTCCCCCGTTCTGTCTGATGAGGGTGCTCAATGAGACCAAAATATCAGTCAATCTTTCAATGACCCTCATAGCTCTGGGGATCATGGTAAATCTCGAGAAGTCCTCTTTACTTAACTCTCAAAGACTGATATACCTAGGTATGATTATAGACACCAATCTCTACAAAGCCTTCCCATTAGAGGACAGGATAGCAAGGCTGAGGAAGGTCGCAAGCCCTTTTCTCAGACGAGAAGAACTTCCAGCCCAATCGTTGTTACGTCTCCCTGGTCACCTCTCATCTTTGGCTCGTCTAGTTCCCAACAGTCGCCTCAGGATGAGATTCCTCCAATGGCGACTCAAGTCCCTGGGGAATCAAGGCTAAGATTCCCCGGAGGTCATGATCCCTATGGGATCCGCGGAACGGACGGACCTCCAGTAGTGAGTGACAGACGAGAACCTACAAAGAGGAGTGGATCTTCTCATCCTCCCCCCGGATCTGATGCTGTATTTGGACGCCTCAAAGAAAGGGTGGGGGGGCCCGCGTACTGCACCACACGACCCCAGGCCTCTGGTGGGAATCAGAAAAGTGCCTCCATATAAATCTTTTAGAGATGCAGGACTGTCTTTTTGGCCTTTCAACAGTTCCAACAATACCTGGCATGTCACTCTGTGGTGGTGATGAGCGACAAGACCACAGTAGTGGCTTACATCAACAAACAAGGAGGTACCTTTTTGAAGCAGCTATCCCATCTTGCAGTAGAGATACTGAGATGGACCGAAGTCCACTCGATTCCACTATCAGCACGTTTCATTCCCGGCAAGAGGAATATGCTCGCCGACAATCTGAGCAGAGCGTCTCAGATAGTGAGTACCGAGTGGTCTTTGGATCATGTAGTAGCCAATAAAGTCCTGAATTTGTGGGATTCCCTGACTGTGGATCTGTTCGCAACAGCTCTGAACTTCAAGCTTCCGCTGTACTGCTCTTCAGTCCCGGATCCCTAGGAGCTCTGGCAAGATGCCTTCCAACAACGGTGGGACAACATCGACATTTACGCCTTTCCCCCGTTCTGTCTGATGAGGGTGCTCAATGAGACCAAAATATCAGTCAATCTTTCAATGACCCTCATAGCTCTGGGGATCATGGTAAATTTCGAGAAGTCCTCTACTTACTTCACAAAGACTAGTATACCTAGGTATGATTATAGACACCTATCTCTACAAAGCCTTCCCATTAGAGGACAGGATAGCAAGGCTGAGGAAGGTCGCAAGCCCTTTTCTCAGACGAGAAAAACTTTCAGCCCAATCGTGGTTGCGTCTCCTCGGTCACCTCTATTCTTTGGCTTGTCTAGTTCCCAACAGTCGCCTCAGGATGAGATTCCTCCAATGGCGACTCAAGTCCCACAGGAATCAAGGCTACGATTCCCCCAACCATGATCCCTATGGGATCTGCGGAACGGACGGACCTCCAGTGGTGAGTGACAGACGAGAACCTACGAAGAGGAGTGGATCTTCTCGTCTTCCCCCTGGATTTGATGCTGTATTCGACGTTGTTGGAAGGCATCTAGCCAGAGTGCCTTGGGATCCGGGACCGAGGAGCAGTACAGCGGAAGGTTGAAGTTCAGAGCTATTGCGAACAGATCCACAGTTGGGGAATCCCACAAATTCCGGACTTTCTTGGCTACTACATGATCCAAAGACCACTCGGTACTCACTATCTGAGACGCTCTGCTCAGATTGTCGGCGAGCATATTCCTCTCGCCGGGAATGAAACGTGCTGATAGTGGAATCGAGTGGACTTCAGTCCATCTCAGTATCTCTACTGCAAGATGGGATAGCTGCTTCGAAAAGGTACCTCCTTGTTTGTTGATGTAAGCCACTACTGTGGTGTTGTCGCTCATCACCACCACAGAGTGACCCGCCAGGTATTGTTGGAACTGATGAAGGGCTAAAAAGACGGCCTGCATCAGAAGATTTATATGGAGGCACTTTTCCGATTCTCACCACAGGCCTGAGGTCGTGTGGTGCAGTATGCGGGCCCCCACCCTTTCTTTGAGGCGTACGAATACAGCATCATATACGGGGAGAGATGAGAAGATCCACTCCTTTTTGTAGGTTCTCGTCTGTCACTCACCACTGGAGGTCCGTCCGTTCCGCAGATCCCATGGGATCATGACGTCCAGGGAATCGTAGCCTTGATTCCCCCGGGACTTGAGTCGCCATTGGAGGGATTTCATCCTGAGGCGACTGTTAGGAACTAGACGAGCCTAAGATGAGAGGTGACCGAGGATACGTAACAACGATTGGGCTGGAAGTTCTTCTCGTCTGAAAAAAGGGCTTGCGACCTTCCTCAGCCTTGCTATCCTGTCGTCTAAGGGGAAGGCTTTGTGGAGATTGGTGTCTATAATCATGCCTAGGTATACCAGTCTTTGAGTAGTAAGTAGAGAGGACTTCTCAAGATTTACCATGATCCCCAGAGCTATGAGGGTCATTGAAAGATTGACCGATATTTTGGTCTTATTGAGCACCCTCATCAGACAAAACCGTTGTTGGAAGGCATCTTGCCAGAGCGCCTTGGGATCCGGGACTGAGGAGCAGTACAGCGGAAGCTTGAAGTTCAGAGCTGTTGCGAACAGATCCACAGTTGGGGAATCCCACAAATTCAGGACTTTCTTGGATACTACATGATCCAAAGACCACTCGGTACTCACTATCTGAGACGCTCTGCTCACATTGTCGGCGAGCATATTCCTCTTGCCGGGAATGAAACGTGCTGATAGTGGAATCGAGTGGACTTCGGTCCATCTCAGTATCTCTACTGCAAGATGGGATGGCTGCTTCGAAAAGGTACCTCCTTGTTTATTGATGTAAGCCACTAATGTGGTGTTGTCGCTCATCACCACCACCAGAGTGACCCGCCAGGTATTGTTGGAACTTTTGAAGGGCCAAAAAGACGGCCTGCATCTCTAGAAGATTTATATGGAGGCATTTTTCTGATCCCCACCACAGGCCTGAGGTTGTGTGGTGCAGTATGTTGGCCCCCCACCCTTTCTTTGAGGCATACGAAAACAGCATCAAATACGGGGGGGAGGATGAGAAGATCCACTCCTCTTTGTAGGTTCTCGTATGTCACGCACCACTGGAGGTCCGTCCGTTCCGCAGATCCGATAGTGATCATGACGTCCAGGGAATCGTAGCCTTGATTCCCCTGGGACTTGAGTCGCCATTTGAGGAATCTCATCCTGAGGCAACTGTTGGGAACTAGACGAGCCAAAGATGAGAGGTGACCGAGGAGACGTAACAACGATTGGGCTGGAAGTTCTTTTCGTCTGAGAAATGGGCTTGCGACCTTCCTCAGCCTTGCTATCCTGTCGTCTGAGGGGAAGGCTTTGTGTAGATTGGTGTCTATAATCATGCCTAGGTATACCAGTCTTTGAGTGGTAAGTAGAGAGGACTTCTCAAGATTTACCATGATCCCCAGAGCTATGAGGGTCATTGAAAGATTGACCGATATTTTGGTCTCATTGAGCACCCTCATCAGACAGAACGGGGGAAAGGCATTAATGTCGATGTTGTCCCACCGTTGTTGGAAGGCATCTTGCCAGAGCGCCTTGGTATCCGGAACTGAGGAGCAGTACAGCGGAAGCTTGAAGTTCAGAGCTGTTGGGAACAGATCCACAGTTGGGGAATCCCACAAATTCAGGACTTTCTTGGCTACTACATGATCCAAAGACCTCTTAGTACTCACTATCTGAGACGCTCTGCTCAGATTGTCGGCGAGCATATTCCTCTTGCCGGGAATGAAACGTGCTGATAGTGGAATCAAGTGGACTTCGGTCCATCTCAGTATCTCTACTGCAAGATGGGATAGCTGCTTTGAAAAGGTACCTCCTTGTTTGTTGATGTAAGCCACTACTGTGGTGTTGTCGCTCATCACCACCACAGAGTAACCCGCCAGGTATTGTTGGAAATGTTGAAGGGCCAAAAAGACGGCCTGCATCTCTAGAAGATTTATATGGAGGCACTTTTCCGATTCTCACCACAGGCCTGAGGTCGTGTGGTGCAGTAAGCGGGCACCCCACCCTTTCTTTGAGGCGTACGAATACAGCATCAAATCCGGCGGGAGGATGAGAAGATCCACTCCTCTTTGTAGGTTCTCGTCTGTCACTCACCACTGGAGGTCCGTCCGTTCCGCAGATCCCATAGGGATCATGACGTCCAGGGAATCGTAGCCTTGATTCCCCAGGGACTTGAGTCGCCATTGGAGGGATTTCATTCTGAGGCGACTGTTGAGAACTAGACGAGCCAAAGATGAGAGGTGACCGAGGAGACGTAACAACGATTGGGCTGGAAGTTCTTCTCGTCTGAAAAAAGGGCTTGCGACCTTCCTCAGCCTTGCTATCCTGTCGTCTGAGGGGAAGGCTTTGTGGAGATTGGTGTCTATAATCATGCCTAGGTATACCAGTCTTTGAGTGGTAAGTAGAGAGGACTTCTCAAGATTTACCATGATCCTAGAGCTATGAGGGTCATTGAAAGATTGACCGATATTTTGGTCTCATTGAGCACCCTCATCAGATAGAATGGGGGAAAGGCATAAATGTCGATGTTGTCCCACCGTTGTTGGAAGGCATCTTTCCAGAGCGCCTTGGAATCCGGGACTGAGGAGCAGTACGGCGGAAGCTTGAAGTTCAGAGCTGTTGAGAACAGATCCACAGTCGGGGAATCCCACAAATTCAGGACTTTCTTGGCTACTACATGATCCAAAGACTTCTCGGTACTCACTATCTGAGACGCTCAGCTCAGATCGCGGCGAGAATATTCCTCGTGCCGGGAATGAAACGTACTGATAGTGGAATCGATTGGACTTCGGTCCATCTCAGTATCTCTACTGCAAGATGGGATAGCTACTTCGAAAAGGTACCTCCTTGTTTGTTGATGTAAGCCACTACTGTGGTGTTGTCGCTCATAACCACCACAGAGTGACCCGCCAGGTATTGTTGGAACTGTTGAAGGGCCAAAAAGACGGCCTGCATCTCTAGAAGATTTATATGGAGGCACTTTTCCGATTCTCACCACAGGCCTGAGGTCGTGTGGTGCAGTAAGCGGGCCCCCCACCCTTTCTTTGAGGCGTACGAATACAGCATCAAATCCAGGGGGACGATGAGAAGATCCACTTCTCTTTGTAGGTTCTCGTCTGTCACTCACCACTGGAGGTCCGTCCGTTCCGCAGATCCCATAGGGATCATGACGTCCAGGGAATCGTAGCCTTGATTCCCCAGGGACTTGAGTCTCCATTGGAGAGATTTCATCCTGAGGCGACTGTTGGGAACTAGACGAGCCAAAGATGAGAGGTGACCGAGGAGACATAACCACGATTGGGCTGGAAGTTCTTCTCGTCTGAGAAAAGGGCTTGCGACCTTCCTCAGCCTTGCTATCCTGTCGTCTAATGGGAAGGCTGTCTATAATCATGCCTAGGTATACCAGTCTTTGAGTGGGAAGTATAGAGGACTTCTCGAGATTTACCATGATCCCCAGATCCTAGCAAAGTCCCAGAAGTTTGTCTCGGTGTCGAAGAAGGGATGACACCGAGTCTGCTAGGATCAGCCAGTCATCCAGATAACGAACGAGACGGATGCCGATCCTGTGTGCCCAAAAAGATATTAGGGTGAACACTTTGGTGAAAACCTGTGGTGCTGTATAGAGACCGATACACAGCACCTTGAACTGGTACTCATTGTTGTCTAGGCTGAATCTTAAGTACAGTGAACCCTCGCTACTTCGCGGTTCGACAATCGCGGATTCACCACTTCGCGGGGTTTTTCCATAACCCATATATATATACATATCGCGGATTTTCTGGAAAATTCGAAAATACCGCGAAATCTGAAGATAACCAAATACGATATTTTGTTACCTGTAATTCCATTAATACTGTAATTAGTAATATCTGCTCTTACTGATTGTTCATTGCATTACATATGATATATAATTCAGCACAGAAAGAAATAAAACACGAAAAGAGAATGTGATCATACGATAATTCAGTACGTAGTAAAATTAAATCGAACATGAAACGCAAATCAGATGCAGTCATACCATATTAGAATGGTGTTTACTGTAATGGATGTGCTTCTTTTCCATGAATCTTTTGTATGTATACGTACGTAGTACAGTACCGCATCCAATAATATTCTTTGTTGCAAAAATCACATTTCGGATAAGCGTACGAGAGAGAGAGAGAGAGAGAGAGAGAGAGAGAGAGAGAGAGAGAGAGAGAGAGAGAGAGAGAGAGAGGCGTAAAATAGCGTACGTAAATTTTTATTATTATTGTTATTATTATTATTATTGTTGTTGTTAATAAAATTATTATTGTTATTATTATTATCATTATTATTATTATTATTACTGTACAGTATTATTATCATTATTTATTATTATTACGGTATTGTACTTAATCTACGTACGTTCAGTATGCGCGGGGCATCTTCTATGAGTAACCAACGCATCATAGTACTGTAAGACGGGTTGTGATTGGTTCAAGCGCTGATAGATGACGAATCAGAACTCAAGTTTTGTTATCTAGCCTGTGATTGGTGTTTTGCCCGCATCTTCTACCCGCAGCATCAAAGTTCTCGCGGGGCTGGATCGTTCACTTTCTCTTACCGCGTATCGCTGAGTAGACGTTCTTAAGTTTGTGAAGTTTAATCTGTGCTGTGTGCGACCTTTTTAAGTTGAACTTTTTGTTACAGTACTGTACGTAAATCCTACTGTAAAGGCTCCCAAGCGTTCTGCTTCTCTTAAGGCTGGTAGTGAGCCTAAACGCCACCGAAGGATGATGACGATAGCTGAGAAGGTTACGCTTCTCGACATGTTAAAAGATGGTAGAAGTTACGCGGCCGCCAGCCGCCATTTTGGCATCAACGAATCCACCGTTCGCTATATCAAAAAGGACGAGGCGAACATTAGAAAGACGGCTGCAATCACCTTTAGCAGATCAGCGAAGCGAGTAGTTACAACGCGTAATAAAACGATCGTACGCATGGAAGGTGCTTTAGCTGTGTGGATTGCCGACTGCCGGAAGAAGAACATAGCGTTGGATACGAACACCATCCGAACAAAGGCTTTGAGTTTATATGAGAATTTTGCTGCAAAGGAACCTAAAGACGGCGACGGCAACCATGCTGAAGATGATGATGATGCAGATGATCCTCAACCAGGGACATCCACTGATTCCCAGCCTCAGAAACGTTTTTCCGCAAGCAAAGGATGGTTCGCGAAGTTTCAGAAACGCTTCGCCCTGAAAAGCGTTTCCCTGCATGGGGAGTCTGCTTCCGCTGACACTGCCGCTGCTGAAACTTACGTGAACCAGACGTTCAAGAATATTATCGCCGAAGGTGGATACAAGCCGGAACAAGTCTTTAATATGGATGAGACTGGCTTGTTTTGGAAGAGAATGCCGTCGCGAACTTTCCTGTTCAAAGAGGAAGCCAAAGCCTCTGGCTTTAAGGCATTCAAGGATCGCGTTACCCTCGTGATGTGTGGCAATGCTGCTGGATTTTTGTTAAAGCCGGGGCTTATTTATAAGTCGAAAAATCCTCGCGCTTTGAAAAATAAAAATAAGAATCTCCTTCCCGTGTACTGGATGCATAATCAAAAAGCATGGATTACGAAGATGCTGACCTCCAACTGGTTCCACCAGTGTTTTATCCCGCAAGTCAGCAAATATCTCGTAGAGAAGGGCTTGCCATTCAAGATCCTTCTCCTTATGGATAACGCTGGTGGACACGCAACTGACCTGTCGCATGAGGGCATTCAGGTTGAGTTCCTGCCACCCAACACCACGTCATTAATTCAACCGATGGACCAGGGGGTTATCAGGGCGTTCAAGGCCCTCTACACGAAGAATACCTTGGCGGACCTCGTTGCGTGTGTGGATGCTGCCCAAGATGACGAGGATGAAGATTTCAACTTGAAGGCGTACTGGCGGCAGTACACCATAGCCACGTGCCTGCAGAATATTCAGAAGGCACTTCAAGAGATGAAACCTGCAACCGTGAATGCGAGCTGGAAGAAGTTGTGGCCCGATATTGTTTACGACGACAAGGGATTTACTCCGTCGGAAATCCAACACTCTGCAATACGGAAATCTGTGCAGTTGGCTGCCATAATTGGAGGTGACGGGTTTGGCGACATGACGACTGAAGACGTCGACGAGTTGTTGGACTGCCATTCCCAGCCCCTAACTGACGCAGACCTCGAAGACCTGACGAAATCGGCAAGTGAGGAAGAGAGTGATACCCAGGAAGAGACCCAAGAAAATGTCGAAGAAACGGGCTTAACATTAGAACGGCTTGCCAAGTTCTGCAACCATATCAAGGAGGCGAAAGAAATGTTACAAGAGTGGGACGAGGATATGGTTCGCTCGATGCAATTCTCCAACAAGGTCGATGACATCATGACTCCCTACAGGATGCTCTTGGATCGAAAAAAGAAGCAGCGGCAACAACTTCCGATCACAATGTTCTTCCAGCCTCGCAAAAAAGAGCCAGTTCCTCCTGCTAGTACGCCTTCGGAAGAAATTGAAGAAGTTTCCCAGGAAGAAGTTGAAGAGGTGTCCCAGGAAAAGACACCTCCGTCTGAAGAGACGTAAAATACTATCATTGACTGCACAGTAGAACACATCATCAGCTTCATCATCATCATTTCTACTGTGCAGCAAATTCATCGCCATCACCATTCAAGTTTTTCTTCAACTTCTTTCGTGGTGAGTACAGTAACAATCTTTATTTTTTACTTTAATATTCTTACTGCCTGTTTTATAGTTTAGTAATGTACGTACTGTATGCATTAAGTTAAAGGGAAGGTTTTAAAAGTCTACATGTTGTAACCTATCATATTTTTTTTGTTTAAAATTTACATTTACGTACGTAAAACAATCTCTCTCTCTCTCTCTCTCTCTCTCTCTCTCTCTCTCTCTCTCTCTCTCTCTCTCTCTCTCTCTCTCTCTTGTAAATTGTTTTCCTGCTTTGCTACGTACAATACTGTATAATTTATATTTGTAAGGTAACATATTTTGTAAATGCTTTTACTGTAAATACTGTATGTACTGTATCATTATTTATCACTATCATCATGCGCGTTAAATGCCTTGTTTGTTCTGAGCGTGGTTGTTTACTGAGCGTACACGCTGTCGTTTCAGGCGGCGTCATAAAGAAAAAGATTTCATTTGGAAGTCCTAAGAAAAATACGTAAACTAAAACATTGGTAATAAAAAAATCAACATACAGTACTGTATAATCAATATAATCGATGCAAAAACTAACCTATACATATATGTGTACACTAAATGAGTTTGTTTCTTCATTATGATCAGAGATGAACGTAAACAAAACATTGGTTGCCATTTTTTATCGTGCTTTTTAGGTGTTTAGGAAACGCATGATATAAAATCGCCTTTAATATTTGTGCCTGTTTTAGTTTAGGGTGCTGTAGTACATGCATTAAGTGTTCTGTACATTAAAGGGTGGTTTGTTAACAGTACTACGTACAAGGGAAGGTTTTAAAAGTTCGAATATACATGTTAAATAAATAGGTAAATATGATGTCACTACTTCGCGGATTTTCACCTATCGCGCCCGCGTCTGGAACCTATCTACCGCGATAAACGAGGGTTCACTGTACTTCCTTGAAGACGGATAGACTCGGATCTGGAAGTACGCGTCCTTCAGATCCAGTGTACACATGAAGTCTTGCGGTCTCACTGCTAGTCTGACCGTGTCTGCGGTCTCCATACTGAACGGAGTTTGTTTGACAAACTTGTTCAGAGCCGAGAGGTTGATGACTGGTCTCCAGCCTCCAGACGCCTTCTTTACAAGAAAGAGTCGACTGAAGAAGCCTGGGGACCCGTCGAGTACCTCTTGGAGATCACCCTTCTTCAACAGGATCTGGACTTCTGCCCGAAGGGCTTGCCCCCTTGCTGATCCCATGACAAGGGGCTCAATGACACTGGATTAGTCTTCAGGGGAGGTAGAGATGTTGTGAACGGGACTCGATATCCCTGACTGATTACGGAAATCGTCCAGGAATTAGCCCCGAGTTGCTGCCACCTGTCTTCGCAACTTTGTAGGCATCCCCCCACTGGTGGACATGCAGGGGGACTGCCAATCCTAGCGCTTACGGCCTCGGCTGCTCCCTCTAGGATTTTTACCTCCCCTGGAGGACTTTTTGCCTTTCCTGTCCTTGACAGGATAGGGCTTAGACACCACTGTCTTCGCTGCTGTTGTCGGTTTCGTAGTGTTGGTAGGATGGGACTGCTGGGGTGCTGGAGGCTAATAGGGCTTGGATGTCAAAGCTCTATGCAGGAGGGAGTCTTCGTGAGACTTCCTCCACCTCTCAGCAGCATGTTCCACATCTTTAGGCTCAAACAGATTTGTTCCTTCCAAGGAAGAATGCCTGAGCCTATTTATCTCGGTGCTAGAGACTTCTGATGGAACCTCTCAGCCACCGCATCCCGACATTTCAGGACGGTGTTCGCCCACAAGTTCGAGACTTGGTGGGCCAGAAACTCGATAGCTTTCCTGGTACGTTCTTTGGAGAAATCCTCAGAGCGTATCAGGATACCTAAGGTCCCTAACCAGATATCCAGCCACGAAGTGGCTTGCATAGCACACTTCGCAACCTTCTGCTGGTAAAGGATCTCAGTTGTTGCCGAGAATGAGACCTGCCGGTTGGAGAGTCTCTCAAGAGGGAAAGCTCTTGCAAAGAATTGTGAAGAGGAAGGGCTAAACAAGGCTCCTCCAAGATCTCGAAGTACCTCATATGCTGTACGCAAGGAGGAGGGAGAAGCTTGTTGCCGGCTCTGGAGTGGTTGGAGGAGGCTAACTCAGAGAGCTGGAGAGCGATCTTGTCCCTGGTACTCTTAACCCCCTGAGACCAGGGCAGAGCCGCACTGGCCTTAGAATGTTTTTGAGTTCCAAATACTCGGTCCAAGACCGTGTCTTTGCCCTCTTGAGGGGGAATCTCTGGGTCGGCAAACCCATTGAGAGTCCTCATAAGAGTCAGAACCTACCAAAATGCATGTTCCGACTCTTGTAGTTCTCCTCCGGATGTCGGACTTGCAGCGAAGTCTCCTGTCCCCAAAGGCTCTACTTGGGGAGAATCGCGGACTAGCTGGCTCCATCCTAAGTTTGTCGAGGATTTTGGCACTGTCTTCGAGTCCTTCGACTCATTCCTGGGAAGGATACAGGACTCAAACAAAGACAGAGGAAAGTTCTTCTCCGCCCCTACCCGGGAAGACTTTTCAACGCGAGGTGGGGTTCCCTCATTGGTGCGATGGGGGAATGTCTCACCTCATCTGACTCCCCTGACGACGGGAAATCCTCATACGACAGGGAGAGAAAGTCTGGGGGGGGGAGGGAACCTGCCTCGAGAGCTTACGAGGAGATAGCTTAGCTCTTGGAAAAGTCACCGCGTCCAAAACTCCTCTTTTCTCTTCAGAGGGGTAGACGCAGCCAAGGATCTGTGGCCTAACTCAGAGAGAACAGGTTTGAAAGCCTGTTTAACCGCTCTGATTAGTGCCCTGAACCATGGCAGTTTAACTGTAGTTTCCTTTGGGGGGTTCGTCTGAAAAGAAGAAAAAGGGTTCCTGAACCTTTCTGGATGCTTCCCTTCCACCGCCGTGCGCGCTGTTCTGCGCTTGCAGGGAGGGGAATGTGACGATGGCGAACTTGCAGTGCGTTGTCCTGCTGCCTCGCGCGCAGGAGGGTATTGGCGCTCGCGCTGGGGAGCGTGTTGGCGCACTCGCGATGGGCAATACCCGGAGTTGCGAGCTTAGGAGACCGATGGGGTGCGCGCGGGGGACTGCTGATGCGCACGGGCGATTGCGAGGGCGCGCAGGCGAGTGATGGCGAGTAGGAGCGCAAGCGAGAGACTATGAGACCACAGGAGAGTGCACAGGAGGCTGATTGTGTGCGAGCATGTGAATGTTCTCGCACGCGTAAACGCGCAGGATCAGGATGTTGGACCCATGGGCGTGCGAGCGAGAGTCCTTGCGCCCCAGAAGATGTAGTAGGGCGCCTGCAGGAGAGATATATCTTGCCCGCGGGCGCGCAGTTGGAACCTGTGTGCCTCGGCACGCATCTTGCGGGCGAGCGTCAGGATGGCGGCGCATAGCTGCTGAAGAGGATGGTCGCGGATGTGCAGGGCGCATGTGCGTATCCTTGTGGGCGCGAGCAAGTGAACGCACGCGATTGCAAGGGATGGTGCGCTGGAGACAGCAGGCGTCGCGTTGGCGAGCGCTGGTGTGTAGGCGAAGTCCTTGACTTCCCTACAGCTCCGAAGATCGTGGGCGCGCAGGGGAGATGGATGTACGTGGGCGCTGGCAACGATGATGACAAACCGAAGAGGCGCCTCCTCACCATTTTAAAAGGTGAAAGAAGGCCTATCCGGCGAAGAGGAAGGCAAGCCTTGCGATGGATGCACCCTCTGGGAGCCGTTGGATCAGCAAGCTGATCTTCTGCAGTCCTCCGAAGAGGAGTCTCTGTAAGTGAACTCCCCGAGGGGAAGAATCACCGGCAGGAGCAGGAACGGGAGAAACTAAGCCTTCAGCTACTGCGGGATGTGAAGGGGCAGAGGTATTAGGAGATACCGCATTGGATACCTCTGACACCACAACGTCGACAATAGACAGAGGATTAACCTCTGCCAATGTCGGCGATTGCTTAACAGCACCACCCAATCGGATGATGTCAAGTAGAGATTCCTTGGAGGGCGAACCCTCGAGCCCCAAGGAAGACCAAAGCTGAAATAAATTAGTTAGTGAAACATCCTCCCCCGGGGGGAGAGGTGGAGCTGCCTCGCTAGGGGAGGCAACGCCATCTCTCGAACACCGAGTTTGGCAAACAGAACCATGGTCTACGCTGCCACTCGACGGTCTCTTGAAAGAGACCGATCGAGTGGGAGCTTCGGAGGAGGTTTGGGCAACGGAAGAAGTGTCCTTGGGATTTTCTCCTTTCAAAGAAACCTTCGAAGGAGAAATATCCCGCCTGGACTTCTTACGTCGCCAAGAAAACCTCTCCCACTGGGAGGTAGACCACTCCCTACACTCACCCCACTTATTACCACTATCACGCCGTTGGTCTCTACAGTAAGGGCAAAGGGTGTGAGGGTCAGTCTCGACCGCCGACATGAATGTTCCGCAGGGGCGGTCGGGTAATCCAGGACAGGTGCGCATAATCGCAGAGGCCAACTTCACACTCAAACCTGTCAAAGAAAAAGCAAAAAAGCATTAATGGCTGCCAAGAGAGAGGCGAGGATGAGAGAGGACACGTCCGTCTACCATCTGAGCCGAGAGCAAAGTGAGCTCAAGCACAGGTGTGTGTGAGGTGGGGGGATAGCAAGCTACCCTCCCCTACCCCCGCTAATTAGCGATGGGGTAGTAAACCCTCCTTGAAATGCTAATGGCTCGTCATTTCAGCTACGCCGAAAGTAATACCCTTATTAAATAGCATGATTTGTATGTCAGTTACGGAACAATTTATATTTTCACATGTATGCTCTCCTCATTTATTTATTCAAATAAACGTAAAATGCTTTTATGTGTCTTCTTTTGCCCTAAAACATTTTAATAAAGAAACTGTGAGAGTATTTTTCAACCCTTCTTCTGCATGATGTATTGAACAATAATGATATCTTTGTTCCTACGCTTACACAAACCTTTCCATTGAAATGCAACTTGTTCTACCACTTGATACAAACTCAGGCTACAGACATGCAATGAGGCCTGCATGTCTCCTTAGACAGCTGGGACGGTTCAGTGTAACATGCAACTTCGAGACTTTTCCCGAGTCTGGTTCGACTCTTCCCTGTAGGGGGCAGGAAGCACTAACATTATATATGTTAAGCGGAGACGACTATAACGGTGTTGTCGTAGGCCTCTTAGGTCCTAGAGACCAAGGAAATATTGTCTGGAAGTTGAAGGCACAACTGGGAAATCCACGATACATTAATGCTCTGGTAAAATTCCGTCAGAATGAGACGGCCTGAGCCCAAAAAACGGATTTTGAGCGAAGCGAAAAATCTATCTTTGGGCGAGATAGCCATGGTGTCCTGATGGACCCGTCCTCCTTTCTTGGGAAGGCCTTAGTAAACTCCCTCCCTATCTAACTCTATCTTGAGGTATTGGCCGAACGCTAAAAGGAATGAAATGGAGGGCGGATGCTACGTCATCCAAGATGGCGATGGGTATGACATCATCCGAGTAACCATAACTGTAACGGAGGAGGAGAGCTTTGTAACGGCTCCTCCCATATCTTGCCACTTGTTGGATATGAGTAAACCTCCTATTTGATTAATTTGTTTGTAAATGATTTTATTTTTTCATTCTTTGTTTATATTAATTTAAGTGTAAAATATGATTATTTATGTTTGAATAACTAATACTTATTTACCAAGAGCTATCTGGGAAATTTTGTATTTGACTTAACAAAAAAAAGGTGAGCATTGTTAATGGCGGTTTGTTCACATCCTGAATTTTCTGTTCCTGCCTTGATGTCTTCTGTGTTCGTTCGCTCCCAGAGTTGTTGTCTTGAGTGGAGCGAATATTTGGTGCCCAGACCCGGGATTCTCTGGATATAGTTGCTGAATCCAATTTTGTGTAGTATGGCAGAATGAAGGAAGGAAAATTAAGGAAGAGCCGTGCCGCAGCCCGTGGATGGGCTACTCGGTCGTCAAACACTTTGCAAGTATTGCTGGACGACCAGAACGTGACCAAAGTGGAGTTGCAAGACGCCGTTGACGAATTTGACAAACGTCTGGCCACTTTGGATGATGTGCAGTCAATGCTGGAATTAGAAATTTGCAATTCCAAGGACTTGAGGACATTGAGCATGCAGATAAGTTTCGGCGAGAGGTAAGAGCTCCCAGGGTACAGGCTACCCAAAGGTTAGTTGATATGGCTAAAGATGAAAGTCAGCCTAGGCTTAGTGAAAGCGGTTCTGCTTCTGTCGATTCTTCGTGCAACGTTAATGTAAGATTGCCTAAATTGGAGTTGCCCAAATTCAGTGGAGTTTTAACTGAATGGCAATCATTCTGGGATAGGTTTGTTGCCTTAGTAGATGACAGTGATATTCCTACCATAAGTAAATTTTGTTATTTACAGTCACTGTTGGAAGGAGAAGCACGAGCAGTGATTTAAGGATTATCCCAGACTAGTGTCAATTATCCTATTGCTTGCAATATATTAAAGGAGAGATTTGGTAAACCAGAACGTATTATTTTTGCTCATATTCAGCCTTTGTTAGGTGTTGCATTGCCTACTAAGATTGCTCCTGGTAGCTCCAAGCACACATTGTCCTTGTGGAAATTGCAAGATGAACTTTTAACCCATGTACGTAGCCTAGAGGCTTTAGGAGTAGATGGTAAACAGTATGGGGTATTTATGACACCTGTTATTTTATCTCGGTTACCCAGTGACATCCGCTTGGAATGGTCCAGAGAAGTTCTGGGCATGAGAGTGATCTCTCATAGTTATTGAAATTTTTACAGAGAGAAATAGAGCGCCGAGAGCGGTCAGACACCTTTAAGGATATTCATCCAGGAAAGTCAGATGATCGTTTCGTTGAATCCGAAAAGAGAGGTAAATTTGAGTTCAGCCTCGGCCCTTCAAACGTCTTCCGAAGTTGGTGCAGGCCTATATAGGAATAGGTTTCAGTGTATGTTTTGTAATAAAGGTCACAAAAGTGAAAATTGTAATGCTATTTTGAAACTCTCTGTGGCTGATTGGGAAGAGGCTATTAGGTCTGCTAAGTTGTGTTTTAGATGTTTGGGAAAGGGGCACTTTTCCAGGGGTTGCCCAGCAAAATGTGTGAAATGTAAAGGAAGGCATAATGTTTTGTGTTTTACTGGCACTAAATCTAATGCAAATGAGAGTAGTCCTAATGAACAAGCTGCAGGCACAAGTGGTTCCTCTGTTACTAATCCTACCAAAAATGTCACTCATTGTGGTGTGACTCATTGTGAATCTAACCCAAATAATAATCTTTTGTCTCAAACTTGTAATGTGTTGCAGACTGCAAAGGTAAAGGTTTGGGGTGAGAAGGGCATGTACCAAGCTATTGTACTTTTTGACACTGGATCAGACAGACCTTATGTTTCTTGTAAATTTGTGAAAAAAGTCCAACCTAGATGGGTTACGAATGAATGTATATCGTATTCATCATTTGGGGGTGGCAAAACCTCTAAAGGGAATCAATGTAATGTGTATGATTTAAATTTGATTGACATTAAAGGGGAGAGTCATTCCTTACTTGCATCTGAAATACCTGATATTTGTGCACCTTTGTTCCGCCCTAGTGTCCCTGATGTAAAAATTAAGCATTTTTCTTCTCTACAGTTAGCAGATGATTATATGAATAGTCGTCATGTTAATGTTGATATTTTAGTAGGGTTAGATGCTTATTGGAAGTTCATGTTACCTAATAAATATGTACAGTATGAAAACTTAGTTGCCCAAGAGTCTTTATTTGGATGGATTTTATCTGGTTCTTGTAATGAATCCTTTGATAAAGGAAATGTAAATTCCCAACTTTTGTGTATCAATGTTTCTGAATCTGCTTTGAATAACTT
This sequence comes from Palaemon carinicauda, assembly GCF_036898095.1. Lineage (NCBI taxonomy): Eukaryota > Metazoa > Arthropoda > Malacostraca > Decapoda > Palaemonidae > Palaemon > Palaemon carinicauda. Next base: position 81,423,390 of record NC_090728.1, read on the forward strand.
TTGGGATTTGGAATCTATGGGTATTTGTACTAAAGAGGCTGTTTCTAAAGATAGTACATTAAGTAATGTAATGAGTACATTTTCTGAAACTGTAAAATTTAATGATGATAGGTATGCGGTAGCTTTACCTTGGAAATCTGATGTTGCTAAACAAAGGCTGCAAAATAATGAAAAACTGGCCAGGAAAAAGTTAGATAATTTAAATGTCAAACTTGAAAAATGTCCTGATCTAAGGAGAAGATATGATGAGGTTTTTAAAGAATATGAGAGAGATTGTATTATTGAGGAAGTTCCTCCCTCTGAAATGGTTACATCTTATCCTGTATATTATTTACCTCACCGACCTGTTGTGCGTGAGAGTAGCAATTCTACTAAAGTTAGGCCTGTGTTTGATGCCTCGGCAGTGGGTTATAATGGCATTTCCTTAAATGACTGTCTTGAATGTGGACCTTCTCTGAATCCTGATCTTGTTGGAGTATTGATAAGATTTAGAAGATGGAAGGTAGCCTTAATGGCTGATATTACTAAGGCTTTCTTGCAGATCAAGGTTCGGAGAGAGGACCAAGATGTACACAGATTCTTACGGAATTGTAATGGTACTGTACGTATTATAAGATTTGTCCGTGTTCCCTTTGGTAATAAGAGCAGCCCATTTTTATTAAATGCTACCATCAAAACTCATTTGAAAAATTATCCCCATTCTAAAGTTGTAAATAAATTATATAATAACTTGTATGTAGATGATTGGTTGTCAGGTGCTGACAGTGATGCTGAAGCATGTGTCAAGTTTAATGAGGCAAACAAGATTATGGCTGAAGCTGGTATGTCATTGTCTAGGTGGAATTCAAATAGTAAAGCTTTAAGGGAGAAATTCCTTGAGATATTTGAATTATATGGGGAGGTGAATCTGTGAAAATTCTTGGTATGCAATGGTTTTCTGAAGAAGATTGTTTTACATTTAATGAATTTATTATTGAATCTCAGTTTGAAGTGATATCTACTAAAAGGAATGTCCCATAACCTACTGCGCCCCGGCGCCCACCAGCAGTTCCTGATCTAGCGCGCCAGCACCCACCAACGCACACTCGCTCACCTGCGCTCCAGCGCCCACCGGTTCTTGTCACGTCGAGCACAGTCGCTCACAGGTACCTCTAGACTCTCAGCGCCCTTCTGGAGTTAGGCGCGAGGCACCCCCATCGCACGCAGTTCCTGATACAGCGCACACGTGCTCGCCAACGCGCCATCGCGCTTCTACAGTTCAGCGAGCAGTTCAGGAAGTGCCTAAGTTAGCGCACGGGCGCTCACAGGTACCCCTGGACTCTCCATCCAGACTGCGCAATCCTATACAGTGAACCCTCGCTACTTCGCGGTTCGACCATCGCGGATTCACCACTTCGCGGATTTTTTTCATAACCCATGTATATACATATATCGCGGATTTTCCTGAAATATCGAAAATACCGCGATGTGACGATGGTGCGGGATTGGAGGAAGTAAGGAAAATTGAATCATGATCGATTTTCAATATAAATGAAACTTTGAGGAGCAACAAAGATATCATTTGTTAGAGAGATAGAGAGAGGTAAGGAATGGGAGGTAGTGAAAAGTAGCCCACAGAGGTAGAGAGAGAGAGAGAGGTAGAGAGAGAGAGAGGTAGAGAGAGAGAGAGAGAGAGAGAGAGAGAGAGAGAGAGAGAGAGAGAGAGAGAGAGAGGGGGGGGGTTTAAATGTAATAACCGAAAAAATATGATAGGTTATAACACATTGGTGCTTATGTAATATCAACTGTATACTGTAGACGGTTTGAATAAGTTAAGAAATGGTATAAATGATACTTTGTTAGTGTATTCGTACACACTCAAGAGCGGCAGCTAGATGACAGCTGATCTAATCACAGCCAAAAGTAAAACAAAAAGAAGTCAACAATACTCGATTTTTAAAACACACCCGAAATTTAAAAACAAAAGTACACGCTTTCTTAATGTGCAATTAACTATTTAAAGAGTGGCAATTTTCTAGAATAAAATGATATTTCCCAAAAAATAGTGGTTTGCTGATGAAATCGGATGCCGTATTTTTAGCTATGATTGAAATGGATGTAGACTCGGCCTAATTTTTTCGTTTCGTATTTAATTGACACTAAGAAAACTAATTTTAGTTTCTTCATCTAAATGTAAGTATTGTATAACACGAGAGAGAGAGAGAGAGAGAGAGAGAGAGAGAGAGAGAGAGAGAGAGAGAGAGAGAGAGAGAGAGAGAGAGAGAGAGAATCAGCTGTTGTAATCAAATGGCGTGTTTTTGTTTCGTGAGAATTTCATCACCACGACTATAACAACAACATACTGTACTGAACTTTACAGTATTATACAGACTACTGTAATATGATAAAGTAAAATATTTGTAATCTATTTTATATGAAATGGGTTTTTTTTTTGTTTGTTTAAAATTTACATTTACGTATGTAAAACAACTCTCTCTCTCTCTCTCTCTCTCTCTCTCTCGTAGATTGTTTTCCTGCTTTGCTACGTATGTATGATTTTATATAGATATGGTAAATAATATTTGTAATAACATATTTTATAAAAGCTTTTACTGTAATATCATTATTTATCACTTTCATCATGGCGTTAAATTCCTTAGTTTGTTAACTGAACGTACGTTATGACGCCGTCGTTTCAGGCGGTGTCATAAAGAAAACCATTTCATTTGGAAGTCGTAAGAAAAATTAAGTAAAACATTAGTAATAACCAAATCAACATACTGTACTGAATAATCAATATAATTGATGCAAAAACTAACCTATACACAGATGTGTAAATGCGTTTGTTTCTTCATTATAATCAGAGATAAACGTAAACAAAACATTGGTTGCCATTTTTTATCGTGCTTTTTAGGTGTTTAGGAAACGCATGATATAAAATCGCATTTAATATTTGTGCCTGTTTTAGTTTATGGTGCTGTAGTACATGCATTAAGTGTTCTTTACATTAAAGGGTGGTTTGTTAACAGTACTACGTACAAGGGAAGGTTTTAAAAGTCCGAATATACATGTTAAATAAATAGGTAAATATGATGTCACTACTTCGCGGATTTTCACCTATCGCGGCCGCGTCTGGAACCTATCTACCGCGATAAACGAGGGTTCACTGTACTCGCACCTCCAGTTGCGCGCAATGTTCCAGTTGCGCGCAAGGTGCCCTATGCAACTCAACAGCGCACACCGGTGCGCCCTATTCCGATCGCACGCCCTGCGCGCCCATCGCAGCAGCACACACCTACGCGCCCATGTCCTGATGCGCGCCCGGGGCGCCCACAGTCTCCTCAGGTTAACATACCTGCACAGACTGCTCAGCGCTCCCCTGCGCGCCAATGCGCAGACCCACCCTCGCGCTATCACGAGGCTGCGCAATCGCGCCCTCGCCCAGTATTTATGGATACGCGCCCACGCGCTACTGCTCACTTGCGCCCGACAGTACTGCATCAGGTTACTGCGCGCCCTCGCATACAGCCTTCAACTCTGCCTCACGATCCAGCTCCTGCGCGCCACACGCCCTCGCCATCTACTACGCTCGCCCGCACTCACTCGCCTTCTCCTGCGCCCCCCCCGTGCCATCTTCTGCGCGCCCCCACGCCTACGCGCCATCTCCTGCGCGCCATTACTCCCACGCGCCCTTGCCACCAACCTCGCACGCTGCGCCCATGCTCGCGCGAGCGCGAAATTCCTACTGCGCACAATCCTTTCGCGCGCGACCCAGGACAAGGCTCCAGTGCGATTTTCGTCAGGCTGATAGGTCATCATCTCGTTCCCCTCCCCGCAAGCACAGAACAGCACACTCGCCAGAGGAGGGGCTGTTCCCGGACAGGTTTAAGGACTCTCTTATTTCAGCTTCTCTTCAGGCGAACCCTCGTTTGTCGACTCCTCCAAGGGATCGAACGATCCCCTTCCCTCCAGAGGGAGTGTCTGACAGCCCTGGTTTGGGACCCTGGTCAGAGCTCTTATGCAGGCTATGAAGCCTGTGCTCTCTGACTTAGGTCACAAATCAGTGGCAGATGCCTCCCCCTGAAGAGGAAGAGAGGAGTCCCCTCCGTGGAGACGTCTCCGAGGGCTATCCTGTCTCCTCGCAAATCCTTGCGCAAGGCTCCTTCACCCCCCTAGACTTTCTCTCCCTCCCCTGCGGATGAGGATTACCCATCCTCAGGAGAGATGGACGAGACGGACCATTCCCCCATCGCACCAATGGGGGAAACTCCGCCTCTTCCTGAGAAGTCTTCTCGAACAGGGGTGGAAAAAAGCCTGCATCCATCGTTACTCGAGTCCTGTATCCCTCCCATGAGGGAGCCGAAGGACTCTAAGACTATTCATAAGTCTTCGGCAAGGATCAGACAGGAGCCAGCTAGACCTTCGGAGGATGTCCACGAGTCCCCCAAGGAAGAGCCACTGGGGACAGGAGACTTTGCTGCCAGTCCTTCAAGAGGAGAGCACCAAGAGTCAGAACATGCGTTCTGGCAAGTCCTGACACTCACGAGGAACCTCAACGGGATTCCAGACCCAGAGATTCCTCCTCGTGAGGGTAAGGACACGGTCTTGGACCGAGTCTACGGCACCCAGAAACCCTCTAGGGGCAGTGCAGCTTTGCCCTGGTCACAAGGGATGAAGAGTGCCAGAGACAAGGTCGAGGTCCAGCTCTCTGAGATTGCCTCCTCCAATAGATCCAGTGCTGGTAACAAACCTCTCCCTCCTCCTCGAGTCCATCAGAGGAGGTATTTTGAGATCCTAGAGGAGACTTGTTTGGGTCTTCCAGTTCACCACTCCGTGGAAGAACGCACTGGGAGAGTCCCTCTAGAGAGACTCTCCAACCGGCACATGTCCTATTCGGCTACTGAGATCCTAAGCCAGGAGAAGGTGGCGAAGTGTGCCATGCAGGCAACTTCGTGGCTTGACATCTGGCTGGGGTCTCTGGGCATCCTGGTGCGGTCTGAGAATCTGTCCAAAGAAAGCACCAGGAAGGTACTGGAGACATTCTTGCTCTCAGGCACGCAGACCATCGAGTTTCTGGCTCACCAAGTCTCGAGCTTGTGGGCCAACACGATTCTCAAACGAGGGGACGCAGTAGCTGAAAGATTCCACCAGAAGGTCCCGTCCCCAGTTCCGACGTTAGCAGACTCAGACACTCTTCCGTGCTTGGTAAGAGTTTGTTTGAGCCTAAGGACGTGGAGCTAACCGCTGAGAGGTGGAGGAAGTCCAACCAGGACTCCCTCATCCATAGGGCCCTGACATCGAGGCCCTACAAACCTCCAGCAACCCAAGGACACAAAGATGACGACAGCAGCAAAGCCGAAGGTGTCTAAGCCCTTTCCTGCCAAGAGCAGAAGGAGCAAAAAGTCCTCCAAGGGAGGTAAAAATCCTAGAGGAAACGGCTGAGGCCGTAGACGCTAGGATTGGCAGTCCCCCTGCATGGCCACCAGTGGGGGATGCCTACAAAATTGCGCGACAAAGTAGCAGCAACTCGGGGCAAATACCTGGACGATTTCCGTGATCGGTCAAGGTTATCGCGTCCCGTTCATAGCTTCTCTACCTCCCCTGACAGCGAATCCAGTGTCATTGAGCTCCCTTACTATGGGATCAGTAAGGGGGCAGGCCCTCCGGGCAGAAGTCCAGACCATGTTGAAGAAGGACTTTCTCCAAGAGGTAGTGGACGGGTCCCCAGGCTTCTACAGTCAACTCTTTCTTGTAAAGAAGGCGTCTGGAGGCTGGAGACCAGTCATCGACCTCTCTACCCTGAGTGGGTTTGTCAGACAGACTCCGTTCAGTATGGAGATGGCAGACACGGTCAGACTTGCAGTGAGACCACAAGACTTAGTGTGTACACTGCACCTGAAGAACGCGTACTTCCAGATCCCAGTCCATCTGTCTTCAAGGAAGTACTTAAGATTTTGCCTAGACAAAAAGATCTACCAGTTCAAGGTGCTGTGCTTCGATCTCTCCACAGCCCCTCAGGTGTTCACCAGAGTTTTCACCCTGATATCATCATGGGCTCACAGGATCGGCATCCATCTCCTTCGATATCTGGATGACTGGTTGATCCTAGCGGACTCGGAGGCAACCCTTCTTCGCCACCGGGACAAGCTTCTCGAACTTTGCCAGGATCTAGGGATCATGGTAAATCTCGAGAAGTCCTCTCTGCAGCCCTCTCAGAAACTGGTATAACTAGGCATGGTCATAGACACCAATGTCCACAAACCCTTCCCATCAGACGACAGGATAGCAAAGTTGAGAAAGGTCGCAAGGCCTTTCCTCAATTGAGAAGAACTTCCAGCCCAAGCGTGGTTACGTCTCCTCGGCCACCTCTCCTCTCTGGCCCGTCTGGTTCCCAACGGTCGCCTCAGAATGAGATCTCTCCAGTGGCGACTCAAGTCCCAGTGGAATCAAGGACACGATTCCCCGGACACTTTGATCCCTGTAGGTCATGCGGAACAGACGACCTCCAGTGGTGGGTGGCAGACGAGAACCTACGAAAGGAAGTGGATCTTCTCGTCCTTCCCTCGGATTTGATGTTGTTCTCGGACGCATCAAAGAAAGGGTGGGGGCCACACGTTCTGAACCACAGGACCTCAGGCCTGTGGTCAGAATCAGAAAAGTACCTTCACATAAACCTGCTATAAATGAAGGCCGTGTTCCTGGCACTTCAGAAGTTCCACCAAGTCCTGGCGGGCCACTCTGGTGGTGATGAGCGACAACACCACGATGATGGCTTATATCAACAAGCAGCCAGGTACCTTTTCAGAACAGCTATCCCATCTTGCAGTAGAGATTCTGAGATGGTCCGAAGTCCACTCGATCACACTAGCGGCTAGCTTCATTCCAGGCAGAAGGAATGTGCTCTCCGGCAGTCTGAGCAGAGCGAAGCAGATAGTGAGTACCGAGTGGGCTTTGGATCCTCAAGTAGCCAACAAAGTCCTGACTTTGTGGGGTTCCCCGACTGTGGATCTGTTCGCTACAGCGTTGAACTTCAAGCTTCCGCTGTACTGCTCCCCAGTCCCGGACCCCAAGGCTCTCTGGCAAGATGCCTTCCAACAACGGTGGGACAACATCGATTTGTACGCCTTTCCCCTGTTCTATCTGATGAGGAGGGTGCTCAACAAAACCAGAATATTGGTCAATCTATCAATGACCCTGATAGCTCTGCTATGGCATCACGCAGAATGGTTCCCGGACCTTCTGCAACTCCTTACAGAGATTCCGAGAGAACTCCCTCCACGTCACGAGCTACTAAAACAACCACACGCCAACATCTTCCACAAATCCGTAGCTTCACGCCTGGAGACTATCCAGTATCTCCTCACTGAGAGAGGATTTTCGCAACAAGTAGCGAATAGGATGTCTGGACACCTGCGCAGGTCATCCGCAGGGGTCTACCAGGCGAAGTGGCGAGTCTTCTGTGGTTAGTGTCGTGGAAAGGGTTATCTCTCCACTCGATATCACTATTCCAGCAGTAGCAGAGTTCCTCGTGTATTTGCGGGAGGAAATGCGCCTTTCAGTCTCGGCAGTGAAAGGCTATCGCTCAGTCTTAAGTCTTGCCTTCAGGCTTCAAGGAGTGGACATTTCTTCCTCGCTGGAACTTTCCCTTCTCATACGAAGTTATGAACTTACCTGCCCTCAGTCGGAAGTGAGACCTCCTCCATGGAACATGGTTCGACTTCTCAGGTCTCTGAAGAGACCTCCCTATGAACCATTACGCCAGGCTTCAGTTCGCCCCCTTACCTGGAAGAGGGTGTTCCTGCTAGCGTCGGCCTCGGCCAAGCGAGTCAACGAATTGCATGGTCTCTCGTACGACATCGCCCATTCAAGGAGATGGGGGGAGGTAACGTTCAGGTTCGTCCCTGAGTTTGTTGCCAAGACTCAGAATCCGGGAGTGCCGGACTCAAGGTTCAACTCTTTCCAGGTTTAGAGTCTTCGTTCTGTAACAGATGACCCAAATCATCTCCTACTGTGCCCAGTCAGGAGTCTGAGGTTGTATTTTAAAAGAACAGCTGCAGTTTGTCCCCAGGTGCAAGCCTTGTTCGTGAGCACTGGGAAAACAAAGAGGAGGGTCACCAGGAATACTATCTCGGCCTGGATTCGCAAGGTAATACACCTGGCCTTGAATCCTGATCCTTCTCCGTCACGTCGCCCTAGAACGCATGATGTCAGGGGCATAGCTACGACCCTGGCCTTCAAGAAAAATTATTCAGTGACGCAGGTCCTGCAAGCTGGGGTGTGGAAGCGTCAGACCACCTTCACGGCCCAATACCTGCAAGACGTGACACACAGGAGGCTTGATACGTTCTCTATCGGCCCTGTGGTGGCTGCACAACAGCTGGTCTAGCCTCAGGCTCCTTAATGGACAAGTAGCAGAAGGTTGAGGGCATTGTTACCCGGTTTTAGTCTGCGTGAATGAAAAGATCTGTCTGGTGGTATTGGAAGAGTCCTAGCCTAGAATTCCATCTGCAGAACTCCAGGTCAACTTCCTAGGACAAGTCACTTCTTCACTTTCGCACACAGCTTATGTAGGCCGCAGCAGTTTCACAGCGTGCTAGCGAGGCGCAGGGACTCCTTATTTCCTGAGTACTTACACACTCGAATATGGAGTCCTAGGCAAAGCCAAAGCCAGTATGGCAGGGACTTACCGTCCTTCCTAAGGGTTGAGTCACCCCATGTAAATAGTGTGGTTTGTATTTCAGTTACGGAACAAATGACAAATTCGTAGATAATTTGTCTTTTTCCTAACTATACAAACCTTAGCTATTTACACATATTTGTCGCTAGCCCTGTCCCCTGGGATAAGTCCTACCTCTAAGCAAAGTGAAGCATTCACTAGTGTGTGTGAGGGGGCGGGGGGTGTTGCAAGCCACCCCTAACTAGCGGTGGGGTAGTGAACCCTCGTTAAAATTCTAATGGCTCGTCATTCAGCTATGCCGAAGTAATTACCCCATGCAAATAGCTAAAGTTTGTATAGTTAGGAAAGATACAAATTATCTACGAATTTGTCATGTGTGTGTGTATACATACACACACAATATATATATATATATATATATATATATATATATATATATATATATATACATATACATAAAAACATAAACATATATATATATATATATATATATATATATATACATATATATATATATATATATATATATATATATATATATATATATATATATATATATATATATATATAGTATATGTGTGTGTGTGTGTGTATAAAGTATATGTGTGTGTGTGTATAAATCTATGTGTGTGACTATGTCTTAACACTATAAATACATATAAAGATCTATGGAACTTGTAACACATTCCTATTTCCATGAGAGAGGAAGACAAAACACTTCGTTGAACAAAATATTGGTCCTTCGACTTTAGAACACAGCCTTGCAAATATTACGATTAAATTCCACTTTTCTCAAGGACCTGCTGCAAACACTGCACCATATGAGAGGTAAAATATCCAGAATTACATAAAAGACAAAAACAAAAGTAACAATAAAAAAAAATGACGAGTATATATCCAATTACGCATAGTTGTCCTATTTCAGGGATACTGATGCGAGCTATGAAATCCCAATGGGATAGGAAGGCAATATTACGGTGGGGGAGAGAGAGAGAGAGAGAGAGAGATAGAGAGAGAAGAGAGCGAGAGAGCGAGAGAGAGAATATCTCACTTTCTGCTCGGATATCACTTACCTCTAGGACAAGAGGACTCTCAGTAGAAGGATAAGAATGAAGAAGCAAGTTTAAATAAAGGTCACTCGTGAATGGCTGATGTAAGGGACAGTGACAATGCACTAGGCCTAGCAGGACATGACCCTAGACCCCAACCACATATACATTTGACCAGTGCATATGGCCCCTCTCTATCAAGCTAGAACCAGGGATGCCCAGGCAATGACTGCTTATGACTCAGTAGGTAAACCTATAGCCAATCCCAGCACCCCATCCTTAGCTCACAATGATGGTGAGGTGATAGACACTACAAGAAACTATAGAGCTTCAGCATGACTTGAACCCCATCTAACAGATCGCTAGGCAGTGATGTCCTCCGAGGACTAGCGAAAACTATGTACCGATAAAGCTCCGAGTTGTGAACGATTTTGGTACCCTTCTCAAGTAAGTGGGGAAAGATCGATCGGAGGCACAACAGCGTCCGACTGACAGTTCAGGGGTGACTTCTTTTTCATAAAAGAAATAATATACTAGGCACAGAGCCCTCATGATTAATAATTACTGCATGAGATCAATATCATGCGCACCCAAGGAAGCAAAGAATCCAGGGATGAGTTAGTCAGTCGCCCGAGGGCAGATGCGGACTAGTCTGACTAGAAAATTTGTTTACGTCATCTGGTTCCTCGCCATTGTCATTCTTGGCATGCACGTCAATCATGCGGACCAAGAGTGTGCATTGCAAGTAAGTGCGGACTGCATGCGGTCGCAGAATCCAAGCATATATATATGCACACGTAGGGCTATCCACTAAAAACTAAGATGATGGTGTCCTAACAAGAGGTCAAGAATATGAGTGAGTGCTATTATACGAGTGCGCACTAACAGAAGAACGCGTGCATGATGGAGCACTCCATAAGAGATGTGTGCTCTCTAGACTCCCTTGTCCACCAACCAGGAGACAATCAAACTTTCTTCCCCAGCTTTGTTTTTGGCACTTTACTAGATCAAGTCCATGTTTTTCCTTGTCCTTAGGCATGACAAGCTTTGGATCTACTGCAGCAAATGACTGTGACTTCCCAACGATTGAACCTCAATTTAGCTTGGGGCTGGCCATGGAAAAGCAGACTTGGGTGTCGAGACGTCGTGTTGTCGTACTTGAATCTTCATCAGGGTCTGTCCCGACTCCGCTGATTCGATCAATTGGGGAGAGTATAAGCAGAAAGCAGAAAGCCTAGGAATCATGATTCTATCGATTGCTATAGAGTATAAAATTCCATTACTGTACTTCAAAGAAGTCTGAATTGCCATAATAAGCTCCCCTAAAGGCAATCGTCTCTGGTGCCTTTTTCCTAAAAAAGGGATTTTTATGAATAGAACTTACCTGGCAGTTATATATACATAGCTAATTATCTCTATTTCGGCAGAATTTTTCTAAAACTAGGCAACCGCCTTGTGGTGGTTGGGTGGTAACACCCGTTAAGGGTGGTAGGAGGAATCATTCCCGTTTTCTGTTCTTCAGTTCATCTCTGCCGGCCGGATCGACAACACGTTGGTCCGTCATTTAGAGTTTTTCTTCGCTTTCCCTGCTCGGTGTACCAGTCTGCTTTTTTGGTGAAGTACTCTGATTTGGGGTTTTGGCGATCGTTGTATTTTGTTTTCTCTTAGCTTTTTTTGCTGTTTTTCATTTTGAGTGAAAAGAGTCATTACCGTATCTGTGCGAATGAGGAATGTAAGGTGAGACTACCGAAAATGGCGGTAGATCCTCACACAGTTTGTTCTAATTGTAGGGGTTTTGTTTGTGCCCTTGATAATAGGTGCGGGGAATGTAAGGTTTTGGATGAGAAAGATTGGTTAATTATGAAACGCTATGTGCGTAAGCTAGAGCTTGATAGAGTTAGGAGAGCTTCTAGGTCTAAGTCTAAGTCTGTTAGTGGTAAGGAAGACGAACTTAGCGTAGATTTATCTATTGATCCTATTATTGATTCCTCTTTGGAAGTTGATCCTTCCCTTGAGGTAGTAACTCCTGCACCTCCTACAGGTTCCGTATCTACGGATGACCCTCGGTACGCTAGCCTGGCGGCCGAGTTGAAGGCCATTAAAGAACAACTGGAGGCCTTTAAAGGTAAGGAAAGTGAAAGTGCTTGTGTTAGTGCAGTGGAGGTGGCGACTGACCGAATCTGTCATACCCCTAGGCCTAGACCTCTACCAAGCTCCCAGGACCAAGGGAGAAGGTACGTCGATGACCGAAAGGGGGTGAGAGGTACGTACCCTCGGTCAGCCGTCGCCTCAGACAGTCCTGTTGTCGATTCCCAGGCTGCTCTTGACCGTCACGGGAAAGACGTGTCGGATGTGTTGTTTTCTTCTCCGAATTCGTCCAGACGTAAATGGAAGTATGAAGCTTCAAGACCTACTAAGAGGAGATGGAACCGCGACGAACGGTCTCGTTCTTTCTCTCCCGGTTCTAGCAGTTATGAACCTTGTCCGTCGGAGGATGATTTCGACTCCGTGCCTGTGAAAAAGACGAAGCCTGCTGCCGAAGATACGAGTTTTATTCGTTAGCCCCCCCCTTCGGGTCCGCAAGACCCAGCTGATGTTGCTAAATCCTTTATGTCTGTCATGCAGGAACAACTTTTTGACTTTAGTACAAGCCTTTAGCCGCCCTCACGCCCAGTCTGACAGACGTAAAGACGACTCGTTGCCGATTAAGAAGTCTGCTTCTAAGAGAGAACGGAGTTCTTCTTTAAAGAAAACTTCTCCCTCTCTACGCCAGGATGAGGAATGTGTGCTTTCGCCAGGCGATACTTCTTCTCGATACCAGGGCGATACGTTTTCTCGTTCTCGATACCGGGACGATACCTTATCGAACGACGCTGCTTCTCGTTCTCGATACCAAGACGATACCGCCTCCCGTTTGCTTCGCCACGACGATACCTCCTCTCGTTCTCTTCGCCACGACGATACCTCCTCTCGTTCGCTTCGCCACGACGATACCTCCTCTCGTTCACGACGATACCGATCCTAGTTCTCGACGCCACGACGATACCGCCTCTCGTTCACGACGCCACGACGATACCGCCTCTCATTCTCGCCGCCACGACGATACCGCCTCTCATTCTCGCCGCCACGACGATACCCCGCCTCTCGCTCTCGACGACAGAACGACTCTGCCTCTCGTTCTCGGTCCCAGGGCGATACCACCCTGCCTCTTCGGGACGATACTGCCTCTCGTCCCAAGGATTCTTCTAGCGCGGGACTCCAGGATGCAACCCGTCTTTTGCAGGATGATGCCTTTGATTTGCCCTTGTCGGGTTCTAAGGATCCTTCTTCTCTTTCGAAGGATATTGCAGATGTGGATCAGGACCTCGAGGATGTTTCTGATGACGATGATAATCCTGCCGACGCTGTGGGAGATTACAAAGTTCTCTCTCGCTCCCTTCTTGAACTTTTTGGAGAGGAATTCCAACCTGCTGCCCCTCAATCTCCTCAGTCCCAATTTAACAGAAAGAAGGCCAAGAAACAGTCGGCCTTCATCAAGATGAAGCTGTCTATCTCCGCAAAGAAGGCTCTCACGAAGATTGATGACTGGATGATGGAGCGGAGACAAACAGTTAAGACTTCCTTCTCGTTTCCACCAGCTCGTCTTGCTTCAAGAGCGGGTATGTGGTATGCAACTGGAGAACCTTTGGGTCTGGGAGTGCCTTCCTCCTCCAAGGGTGACTTCTCTGGTTTAGTGGACTCTGCTAAAAGGCATGCTCTCAACTCAGCCAAGGTCATGTGGTCGATGTCGGAGCTGGATCATCTCGTCAAAGGTATTTTTAGAGCCTTTGAGGTTTTTAGTTTCCTAGACTGGTCGCTTGGGACTCTCGCAAGGAAAACTGAACAGATGGAAGGATCTAGGGACCTTACCAGTATTATGTCCTGTATGGATAAGGCCCTCAGAGATGGGGCGAATGAGTTGGCTGCTCTGTTCTCAGCTGGGGTCCTAAAGAAGAGAGCTCTGCTTTGCTCTTTTGCTTCTAGGTCTGTTACCAATGCTCAAAAGTCTGAGCTTCTTTACGCCCCCCTCTCTCAACATCTTTTTCCCGAGTCCCTGGTTAATGACATTACGCGTTCTCTGGCCCAAAAAGCCACCCAAGACCTTTTATCTCGTTCTGCTCGTAAGCCCTTGGCAGCCCCTCCTTCTTCTTTGAAACGCGAGGAAAGGAGATTCCAGCAGCCCTTTCGGGGCAGGACTACTTCAAGACCAGATTTTAGAGGGAGAAGGCAAGATTCAGGACCAAGATCTACCAGGGGTTCTTTCAGACCTCGCTCCAGAAAATGAAGTTCGTCTCCTCCAGACAGTAGGCGCAAGACTGTCAGGTTTTTGGCAGTCTTGGAAGAGGAGAGGGGCGGACACCTGGTCCCTCTCAGTCATCAAGGAAGGATACAAGATCCCCTTTCTGAAAAAACCTCCTCTCGCAGATGCTCCGCTGGCCTTAGTAGCCCGGTACTCAGATCCTGGGAAACAGAAGGCCCTAGTAGACCTTGTCAACCAAATGCTAGACAAGGGGGCGATAGAACCGGTTCGGGATCTAGCCTCCCCAGGCTTTTACAATCGCCTGTTTCTGGTCCCCAAGAACTCGGGCGGATGGAGACCCGTCCTGGATGTCAGCGCTCTCAACGTATTTGTGGAGAAGACAAAGTTCTCCATGGAGACGACTCAGTCAGTGCTGGCGTCAGTACGTCCAGGGGACTGGATGGTGTCCCTCGACTTGCAGGACGCATATTTCCATGTCCCCATCCATCCGACTTCGAGGAAGTACCTGAGATTTGTAATGGAGGGCAAGTGCTTCCAATTCAGAGCTCTTTGCTTCGGTCTCAGCATGGCTCCTCAAGTCTTCACCAGGGTAATGGCGAATGTGTCAGGTTGGCTGCATCAGGAGGGGATAAGGATATCCTTCTATCTGGACGATTGGCTGATTCGTTCACGATCGAGGGAGAAATGTCTGGAGGATTTACGGAAGACTTTTATGATGGCTCAAGATCTAGGCCTGGTCATCAACAGGGAGAAGTCTCAGATCAGACCGAATCAGACTATTCTCTATTTGGGGATAGTTCTGAATTCAGTTCTTTTTCGGGCTTCTCCCTCTCAGGAAAGACAGACCAAGTGTCTCGTAAAAGTCAGAACTTTCCTGGACAAGAAGAGATGCGCAGCGAAGGAGTGGATGAGTTTGCTGGGGACTCTATCCTCCCTCGAACAGTTTGTCTCTCTGGGGAGACTCCACCTAAGGCCTCTTCAGCACTTTCTTTCGAAGACATGGAACAGAAAGATGCAGGAAGACTCCTTTTCCTTCCCCATTCCAATAGAAGTCAAGACTCTTCTGAAGTGGTGGCTGGACCCAACCTTGTTAGGGGAAGGGATCTCCTTACACAAGAAGAACCCAGACCTAGTGTTGTTTTCAGACGCATCAGAGTCAGGCTGGGGGGCAACACTAGGAAGCAAGGAGGTCTCAGGCTATTGGGAAGGAATTCAGCTGGGATGGCACATCAACAACAAGGAGCTGATGGCCATTTTTCTGGGGCTTGGTGTCTGGGAAGATTGTGGAGGTCAAATCAGACAACACCACAGCTCTTGCTTACATCAGGAAGCAAGGAGGGACTCACTCTCTCTCTCTCTCTTTGAGACAGCAAGAGAGCTCCTTCTTTGGGCGAAGGAGAACAGGATAAGCCTGCTGACGAGGTTTGTTCAGGGACAGAAGAATGTGAGGGAGGATATGCTCAGCAGGAAAGGGCAGGTCCTTCCCACAGAATGGACCCTCAACCAACAGGTCTGTCAGAGTCTCTGGAGGCTGTGGGGGAGACCCCTCATCGATCTTTTCGCCTCCAATTTATCCAAGAGGATCCCCATCTATTGCTCCCTAGTTCCGGACAGAGAGGCAATAGCAGTAGACGCCTTTTTGATGGATTGGACGGGGATGGACACTTATGCTTTTCCCCCGTTCAAGATCATCAATCTGGTAGTCAGGAAATTCGCCCTCCTCGATTCGGGACGGATGATCCTGATAGCTCCGTTCTGGCCGATGAGAGAATGGTTCACGGAGGTGGTGGACTTGTTGATGGACTTTCCAAGAAGCCTCCCTGCAAGTCCAAATCTGCTCAGACAACCCCACTTCGAGAGATATCATCAAAACCCCCTCGCTCTCAATCTGACTGCCTTCAGACTATCGAGAAGCTCGTCAGATCGAGAGGCTTTTCAGCGCAAGCTGCGAAAGCTATCGCCAGAGCGAGGAGGGTCTCTTCGCAGAGGGTCTACCAGTCCAAGTGGGAGACTTTTAGGGCTTGGTGTAGGAAGCACAAGATTTCCTCATCCACTACCTCTGTGAGCCAGATTGCGGATTTCTTGTTGTACCTCAGACAGGACGCTAAGCTAGCTGTGTCCACTATCAAAGGGTACAAAAGTATGCTCTCTTCCGTCTGTCGGCATAGAGGCTTGGACTTGTCTCGCGATAAGGACTTACATGACCTCTTGAAGTCTTTTGAGACGACCAAGCAGACCCAGTTAAAGCCCCCTTCTTGGAACCTTGATGTGGTTCTTAAATTTCTGTGCACCAAGAGATTTGAGCCCATCTCACAGGCTCCCCTTAGGGAGGTTACCAAGAAGACCCTCTTTCTTTTGGCCTTAGCAACAGCTAAAAGAGTTAGTGAAGTCCATGCAATTGAAAAACAGGTAGGCTTCAATCTGAATGGGGCAGTTTGTGCCTTGAGATTAGACTTTCTCGCTAAGAACGAGAACCCTTCTAAGCCCTGGCCGAGGACCTTTGAGGTTCCTAACTTGACCAACCTAGTGGGTCAAGAGCAAGAGAGGCTGCTCTGTCCAGTACGAGCCCTCAAGACCTACTTGTCTCGCACGAAAAGTGTGAGAGGCTCTTCTAGCTCCCTGTGGTGTTCTGTGAAAGATCCTCAAAAGCCCCTTTCCAAGAACGCTTTGTCCTTTTTCCTGAGGGAAGTGATAAGAGAAGCGCATCTCTTGTGTGAGGAGGAACACTTCGGACGTTTAAAAGTGCAAGCTCACGAAGTGAGGGCCATTGCGACCTCGCTTGCTTACCGCAAGAACATGTCGCTCCGTCAAATTATGGATGCGACATTCTGGAGGAGCAACTCTGTGTTCGCCTCTCATTACCTCAGAGAGGTGAGGGTGGATTATGAGAAATGTTATACCTTGGGACCATACGTAGCTACGGCTTCTGTATTAGGCAAAGGAGTTACTACCTCCCCTCAACCTTAGTTTTGTTTACTTGTACATAGGTTGGTGTATTTTTTATTGGTTGTCTGAGGACTTCGACTTGTTTACAGTCACCTCAGTCTAGTTAGATAATTTTTATCTACTTTGCAAATGTTAGGTGGTTGGTTTGGTAAAGTTGCGATTTTTTATTTTGGGCAATAGGTAGTCCTGAAGTCTAGTCAGATTGTTGGTCTCACCCCGTTGACAGACTCGATTGAGTGTTTTCAGCACTGCAGGTCACATCCTGGCTGACACTCCTAAGGGAAAGCGACTCAAGAGGCAGGAACCTTTGAAGTCAGCTACCTTAGCAGGTAAGGAATCAAGGTGTTTATTTATCCTACAACTTTTTTGGTTGTTTCCCCAACAATGTTACTGTCTATCACCCTCCTCCAAGTGTGTTAATCAGCTATGTATATATAACTGCCAGGTAAGTTCTATTCATAAAAATGGAGTTTTTATGATAAAACAAAGTTTTATGAATACTTACCTGGCAGTTATATATACATTCGAAGGCCCACCCACCTCCCCTCAGGAGACAGGTCGGGCATAGATGAACTGAAGAACAGAAAACGGGAATGATTCCTCCTACCACCCTTTAACGGGTGTTACCACCCAACCACCACAAGGCGGTTGCCTAGTTTTAGAAAAATTCTGCCGAAATAGAGATAATTAGCTATGTATATATAACTGCCAGGTAAGTATTCATAAAACTTTGTTTTATCATAAAAACTCCATTTTGACAAAGGAAAAATCTATTTCTGGGCGAGAGACCTGTGCCGCCCAGTGAAATGCTCCTTTTACATCATTTCTAAGGTTAAACTGCTATGAATTTACCAGAGAAAAAATTGTATAGGAATGCTAGGTTGAACCCAGCTCGCTCACCTAATAGGTGTCGGTGTAATATACTGAGGCGTGATAAATCACAACCAGAGGCCTTGCACCATTTAGATATCTCCTCCCAATGTCCCTGTTACAGCGAGGTGCCGTTCAACACCTAACTCCGATCTCTACTACCAACATTCCAACCCACACCTGTGATGTCACTTCTTATAGCACCCAAGATTGAGGCCCAAGAGGGAGGGAGAAGGGTGGGTTCACTGGGCGGCACAGGTCTCTCGCTCAGAAATGGATTTTTCCTTCGTCAAAATCCCTTTTCTGGGCTCCGACCTGTGCCGCCCAGTGAAATAGTACCAGAGAATAGTGGCCCAAACTTGGCACAATACCTGAAGGGAAGTAATTAAATACAAAATAATACCAAAACATGTTTAATTAAAGAACAAGGATATATAAGGAATCCTGAAGGTAAGTACTCTCAAACATTAAGGGAAAATAAATACAATAATGGCAAAATCCCACACTAGGGATGGCTGGAAAGGCAAGGCAAATAATGATGCAGAGCAAAATAAAAAACATCCTTAATGGTCAAATAACAAAACCAACTCGTGGGAGAGTAAAACTAATAACAGGTATAAACAATAACAATTCGTGGTAAGGTAAGATCATTAACAGGAGTATAAAATAATACACCATAAGAGAGTAGCTCAAGTAAAACAAAACCAAAACCAAGTAGGAACAATAAGTAAGGCAGGTAGGAGGAAGGAGGATAGAGCAAGACGTGATTAAGACTCATTACTTCTCAGGAGGAACCACATTCCCGGCTGCTACTGTAGCAAATTTTAGAGCTTCAAGAGGTTTTAGGTAGTGGCGTTTAAAAACTGTATATTTCGTAAGCTCATCAAAATTCATGTGGTGGAAGAAATTAACTGAAGTAGCTACAGCTCGTATATCATGGACATGGGGAAATAATTCAGGGTTAGCCTGCTTAATAAGATAAAGAATCTGTTGTCTGATTCCTTTCAGGGTAATGGTTCCTCCGTTCTCTCTAATGAATAAGGGCCCTGTGGACTTCATGGAAGTTCTCTTCAAGTAGGATTTCAGGGTGGTAACTGGACACAAGGATGGGTCCTGATGAAGTGGAACAATCTTCCAGGAGGACCATCTGTTCTGAGGGTCCTCATTTTTAGCCAAGAAAACTTTGTCAGGGGAGAGAAGGACTTCCCCTGAAGAGAGAAACTCAATATGGCCTGGGTCTCTAGTCAAAGCTGACAGTTCTGAAATTCTGGCGCCAGAAGCTAGGCTCAATAGGAACAAGGTCTTTCTTAATAACGCTATGTAATGGCAAGATTTGTTAAGAGTGTCAGAGGCCAGTTTGAGGACATCATTCAAAAACCAGGAAACTGCGCTAGGGCGAGTTGATGGTTTCAATCTGGCGCAGGCTTTTGGGATTGACGAGAAGTATGAATCCGTAAGGTCAATATCAAAACCAATATGGAAAATCTTTTTCAAGGCTGATTTAATCGTAGTGATGGTGTTGGCTGCAAGGCCTGATTCAAAGAGAGTTCTGAAGAAGGTGACTGTCAGATTCATAGTCATCTTTTCAACCTTTGAGTCCCTAACAAACTTTGCAAGTTTTTTAACAGCCGAGTCATATTGTCGGAGGGTAGATTCCCTTTTTAAATATTTAACTTAGCCGGTGAATATATATAGCTGCAACTCTGTTGCTCGACAGACAAAAAACTGTAAAAACTCGCCAGCGATCGCTATACAGGTTGCGGGTGTGCCCATCAGCGCCAACTGTCGGCCAGATACCATACTCAATGTAAACAAAGACTCAATTTCTTCTCTGTCGACGTGTCGACAAGACGTACTTTACTTGCTGTTGAAACCTGGAGTTTTTCCCATCATTTTTGGTGAAGTACTTTAATTTGGTTTTGAGCTTTCGCAGTGCAGGTTTTTTCTTCAAATAAATCCTTGAACTCTTTTTTGTATCGGATTCATTGTTGATGACTTAGATCGTTTTTTGGAATTTTCCCTTGACCAATTCAAAATGGCTGACCTTTCACAAGTTCCCAAGTTTAGAAAATGCAATGCTAGGGACTGTTCTAGGCGTCTTCCAAAGGCTTCTCTCGACCCTCACACTGTTTGTTCCAATTGTCGGGGTAAAACCTGTCAATTGGAAGATCGGTGTGAGGAATGCGTGGGCCTTTCGGAATTCGATTTTATCGAATTTGAGAAGTACACACGCAGGCTAGAGAGAGATAGGGTAAGGAGAAGTTCTTCTAGGTCGATAGATTTTTCCTCTCCTCATGCCCCTCAACCTATTCCTTCCCCTGTAGTGGTTGTTCCTAACCCCCCTCCTAGCACTCAGGAACCATCGATGGCTGACATGATGCGTGCTATCCATGCCTTGGGGGAGAGAGTTGAGTCCCTTGCAAGTGACCGCAATCAACTCATGGCGGATGTTAAGGAGCTAAAGTGCCAAAGTGCCGCGGGAAGTGATAAAGTGCCTAGTGAAAGTGTTGTGAACAGTGTTGCGCTTGAGGGTTCGTCTGTTCGTGCCTGTCGTCCTCCTAGTCCGGGACCTCTTGCAAGCTCCCAAGCCCAGGGGAGAAGCAATGTCGTACGACGCATGGGTTCGAGAGGCCTTGATCAGCGAACAGACGTTCCCTCCATGGTATCAGGCGTATCTCCCCAAGATCGCCCCTACCTACGTAAGACGAGAGAGCCCGTTTTTACCTCGTCGTCCGAAGGTGTTTCTCGTAAGAAACTTTGGACCAAGGTCTCACGACCTTTAAAACGTAAGTCGGTCCCTTCAGGACAAGTCCAACGTCCCGATTGTAGCCACTGGGTCAGTTCGGACTCGTTGCCGTCATCTGATGACTGCTCGCCGCCTAAGAGAGGCAAAGCGGTACCGCCTCAGTCGCTAACCCCGTCTGTTGCCGCACCTGCTCCCGTAGACCCTAAATGGGCTTTGCTGCAAGACATGCAGTCCAAGCTTGCGTCCTTGACGGAGGACTTCAATGCGGAGAAGGTTGCTGCTGAACCTTCTGGCCAACAACCATCCAAGCGGTCTGTTGTGCGTCCTGTTGACGCTGAGGTAACTTTCTCGCGTCTACCAGTTGAGGTGGTTCCTCCACCGATGCGACCCAGTGCGGGTTGCCAGCCGCACGTTGACGTTAGGCGACGCACGGAGGTGGTTGTTGACGTTCAGGACGTTCAGCAACCATCAGAGGTGACTTGTTTTGACGCGGTGCGTCAACCTCCGCAACCCGGTATGGTGTTGACTGCACAACCCAGACGGTCTAGACAGTCTCGGGTGGACGCTGTGCGTCCTCGCGCACCCATGGTTGTTGACAGTTCACAGACTGTGCAGCAGTTCCATGACGTTGCGTCCGGCTCCGTCACGCATGCACCAGTGCGACCGGACTCAGCGAGCCAGACGTTGGCCACTCCGTTGCCGTTTCCTCAGCAGTTTTCGGATGAGGAACTATCAGATGAGGACGTCGCTGAACCACAAGACGATCAACCTTCAGAACTGGACGAGCCTAAGGCAATTCAACCATCTTTGGACTTTAGAAAAGTCATGGCTGTATTCAAGGAGTTGTTTCCTGACCACTTTGTTTCTGTGGCTCGTCGTTCGCCGCCGTCAGAGTTTGTATTAGGCGTGCCTGCTACCGCACCTGCCTTTACTAAACTCGTTCTCTCACGCTCATCCAAGAGAGCTTTGCGGCTGTTGGGAGACTGGTTAGAGTCTAAGAAGAGTTTAGGGAAGACAGCATTTGCCTTTCCCCCATCTAAACTCTCTTCTAGATCGAGCGTCTGGTATGCCACGGGAGAAGTTCTCGGCTTGGGAGTTCCTGCCTCTGCCCAGGGCGACTTCTCAAGTCTTGTAGACTCTCCCCGCCACCTTGCCATGAGACGCTCGAAGATTTGTTGGTCACCATCGGACCTGGACCACCTTCTTAAAGGGATATTTAGGGCTTTCGAAGTCTTTAACTTTTTAGACTGGTGCTTAGGAGCCCTGAGCAGGAAAATCTCTTCTGCAGATAAGGATATTTCCTTGCTCATTATGTCCTGCATGGACAAGGCCGTCCGTGATGGGTCCAATGAGCTAGCTGCCTCATTCACGTCCGGAGTCCTGAAAAAGCGAGAATCTCTCTGTTCTTTCCTGTCTGCTGGAGTTACGCCATGCCAGAGATCTGAGCTTCTCTTTGCTCCCCTTTCCAAGTGCCTGTTTCCTGAAGCCTTGGTAAAGGAAATTGCCGCATCGTTAGTCCAGAAGGACACCCACGATCTAGTTGCATCCTCGGCTCGCAAAGCTCCCCCTTTGCCTACATTGTCTGCTAGACCGAGGATAGACACTCCAGCGTCTCGCTTTATTCCGCCCTTTCGTGGCAGAGCCTCCAGTAGAGGAGGTGCTCGTGCCGAAGGGAAGCGAGGGAAGAGGAAAGGACCCAAGTCCTCCAAGGGCAGAGTCTGACTGCCCGCAACTTCAGACAGCAGTGGGAGCCAGACTCAAGAACTTCTGGCAAGCCTGGGAGAAGAGAGGCGCAGATCAACAATCTGTGAAGTTACTCAGAGAGGGGTACAAAATCCCTTTTGTATGCAAACCCCCTCTAGCGACGTCCCCCATCGATCTCTCTCCCAGGTACAGAGAGGAAGAAAAGAGACAAGCCCTGAAATTGGAAGTGTCTCTTTTGCTAGAGAAGGGAGCGGTGGTCAAAGTCTCGGACCTTCGATCACCGGGATTTTACAACCGTCTCTTCCTAGTTTCAAAGAAGACAGGAGGTTGGAGACCGGTGCTAGACGTCAGTGCTCTGAATGTCTTTGTCACAAAGACGAAGTTCTCCATGGAGACCACAAAGTCAGTCTTAGCAGCGGTCAGAAAGGAAGACTGGATGGTCTCGCTAGACCTAAGGGACGCCTACTTCCACATCCCCATTCACTCAGACTCCCAACCTTTTCTGAGATTCGTCTTCGAAGATGTGGTTTACCAGTTTCGGGCCCTTTGCTTTGGCCTAAGCACAGCTCCTCTCGTGTTTACGAGGCTGATGAGGAATGTGGCCAAATTCCTCCACTTATCGGACATCCGAGCCTCCCTTTATTTGGACGACTGGCTTCTCAGAGCCTCTTCCAGTCGTCGCTGTCTGAAGGATCTCAAGTGGACTCTAGATCTGACCAAGGAATTGGGACTCCTAGTCAATTTGGAAAAGTCGCAGCTGGTCCCATCCCAAACTATTCTGTATTTAGGGATGGAGATTCACAGTCTAGCTTTTCGGGCTTTTCCGTCGGCCCCCAGAATAGATCAAGCCCTGCTATCCATCCAGAAGATGCTGAAGAAGGAACGCTGCTCAGTCAGGCTGTGGATGAGTCTGGTAGGGACGCTGTCATCCCTGGAACAATTTGTATCACTAGGAAGACTTCACCTCCGTCCTCTTCAATTCCATCTGGCTTTTCACTGGAAAAAGGACAAGACGCTAGAGGCGGTCTCGATCCCGATTTCCAGAAAGATAAAGTCTTGTCTGACTTGGTGGAAGGACAATATCAACCTAAGAGAGGGTCTTCCCCTGGCTGTTCAGACTCCCAACCACGTTCTCTTCTCGGACGCATCGGACTTGGGCTGGGGCGCGACACTGGACGGTCGGGAATGCTCAGGTCTGTGGAACTCGAGTCAGAGGAGCATGCATATCAACTGCAAGGAGCTGTTGGCAGTTCATCTGGCCTTGAAAAGCTTCGAGTATCTCCTTCGAGGCAAAGTGGTGGAAGTAAACTCGGACAACACCACGGCCTTGGCGTACATCTCCAAACAAGGAGGTATCCACTCACTGACGTTGTACGAGATCGCAAGGGACCTGCTCATCTGGTCAAAAGGTCAAGACATCTCCCTAGTAACGAGGTTCATCCAAGGCGACTTGAACGTCATAGCAGATTGTCTCAGTCGGAAAGGGCAAGTAATTCCAACAGAATGGACCCTCCACAAGGATGTGTGCAAGAGACTTTGGGCCACTTGGGGCCAACCAACCATAGATCTCTTTGCAACCTCGCTGACCAAGAGGCTTCCAATCTATTGCTCCCCAGTCCCGGACCCAGCAGCAATACATATAGATGCCTTCCTCCTAGATTGGTCACATCTGGATCTCTACGCATTCCCACCGTTCAAGATTGTCAACAAGGTACTGCAGAAGTTCGCCTCTCACGAAGGGACAAGGTTGACGTTAGTTGCTCCCTCTGGCCAGCGAGAGAATGGTTCACCGAGGTACTTCGATGGTTAGTAGACGTTCCCAGTAGTCTTCCTCTAAGAGTAGACCTTCTACGTCAGCCACACGTAAAGAAGGTACACCAAAGCCTCCACGCTCTTCGTCTGACTGCCTTCAGACTATCGAAAGACTCTCGAGAGCTAGAGGCTTTTCGAAGGAGGCAGCCAGTGCGATTGCTAGAGCAAGGAGAGCGTCTACCATTAGAGTCTACCAATCGAAGTGGGAAGTCTTCCGAGACTGGTGCAAGTCAGTTTCTGTATCCTCGACCAGTACCTCTGTAGCTCAAATAGCTGATTTTCTCTTATACCTGAGAAAAGGACGATCCCTTTCAGCTCCCACTATCAAGGGCTACAGAAGCATGTTGGCATCGGTCTTCCGGCATAGAGGCTTAGATCTTTCCAACAATAAAGATCTGCAAGACCTCCTTAAGTCTTTTGAGACCACCAAGGAGCGTCGTTTGGCTACCCCTGGATGGAATTTAGACGTGGTACTAAGATTCCTCATGTCAGACAGATTTGAGCCGTTACAATCAGCCTCCCTGAAAGATCTCACTCTTAAGACTCTTTTCCTGGTATGCTTAGCCTCGGCTAAAAGAGTCAGCGAGATTCATGCCTTCAGCAAGAACATCGGATTTTCGTCGGAAAAAGCTACTTGTTCGCTGCAACTTGGTTTTCTAGCCAAAAATGAACTTCCTTCTCGGCCTTGGCCTAAATCTTTCGATATTCCCAGCTTATCGGAGATCGTAGGCAATGAACTAGAAAGAGTCTTATGCCCTGTTAGAGCTCTTAAGTTCTATTTAAATCGTACTAAACCTTTACGAGGCCAATCTGAAGCTTTATGGTGTTCAGTTAAGAAACCATCCTTGCCTATGTCAAAGAATGCTTTGTCATACTTTATCAGATTGTTAATACGAGAAGCTCATTCACATCTGAGTGAGGAAGACCGAGCTTTGCTTAAGGTGAAGACGCACGAAGTTAGAGCTGTAGGAACTTCCGTGGCCTTTAAGCAAAATAGATCTCTGCAAAGTATAATGGACGCAACCTATTGGAGAAGCAAGTCAGTGTTCGCGTCATTTTACTTGAAAGATGTCCAGTCTCTTTACGAGAACTGCTACACACTGGGACCATTCGCAGCAGCGAGTGCAGTAGTGGGTGAGGGCTCAACCACTACAATTCCCTAATTCCATATCCTTTTAATCTGTCTCTTGAAATGTTTTTAATGTTGTTTTTTATGGGTTGTCCGGAAGGCTAAGAAGCCTTTCGCATCCTGGTTGATTTGGCGGGTGGTCAAAGTCATTTCTTGAGAGCGCCCAGATTAGGGGTTTGATGAGGTCCTGTTGTATGGGTTGCAGCCCTTGATACTTTAGCTCCTAGGGGTCTGTCAGCATCCTAAGAGGATCGCGAGGCTCCGTAAGGAAGACGTACTTACAAGGCAGAGTAATCGTCTAAGTCGACTTCCTTACCAGGTACCTATTTATTTTGTTTTTGTTATATTGATAACTTCTAAAATGAAATAAAAACTCTTAGCTTATATGATGTAAACATATTTAACTGGTCTCTACCCACCACCCTGGGTGTGAATCAGCTATATATATTCACCGGCTAAGTTAAATATTTAAAAATATTTTAATTATAAAATAAATTTTTGAATATACTTACCCGGTGAATATATAAATTAAACGACCCTCCCTTCCTCCCCAATAGAGACGCAGTGGGATGAGAAGAAATTGAGTCTTTGTTTACATTGAGTATGGTATCTGGCCGACAGTTGGCGCTGATGGGCACACCCGCAACCTGTATAGCGATCGCTGGCGAGTTTTTACAGTTTTTTGTCTGTCGAGCAACAGAGTTGCAGCTATATATATTCACCGGGTAAGTATATTCAAAAATTTATTTTATAATTAAAATATCATTTTGTCTGATTCCAAAAACAGGGTATTTTGAGGATCAATAGCAGCACCTCTTTGGGCTGCAAATTGCATGAAGTCCATAAAGTTAGGGGATTCTGAATTCTTAACACATTGCGAGTTTGTACTACAGTGAACCCTCGCTACTTCGCGGTTCGACCATCGCGGATTCACCACTTCGCGGGTTTTTTCCATAACCCATATATATATACATATCGCGGATTTTCTGGAAATTTCGAAAATACCGCGAAATCTGAAGACCCCCAAATACGATATTTTGTTACCTGTAATTCCATTAATACTGTAATTAGTAATATCTGCTCTTACTGATTGTTCATTGCATTACATATGATATATAATTCAGCACAGAAAGAAATAAAACACGAAAAAAGAATGTGATCATACGATAATACAGTACTGTATACAGTACGTAGTAAAATTAAATCGAACATGAAACGCAAATCAGATGCAGTTATACCATATTAGAATGGTGTAAGGCTGCTGATGGCTACTATACTACAAATGTAATGGATGTGCATCTTTTCCATGATTCTTTTGTATGTATACGTACCTAGTACTGCATCCAATAAAGGGATTTTGACGTAGGAAAAATCTATTTCTGGGCGAAGGACCTGTGCCGCCCAGTGAATAAGCTCCATTTAGCACTTATTCTTAGGTAATTTACTGCTAAATATACCAGAGAAAAAATGTAAAGGAGTGCTAGGTTAACTAGCTCGCTCACCTATTGGTGTCGGTATAAAATTGGGCGTATATTCCAGAGGTCCCGCACTATTTAGATTAATCCACGACAGAGAACCCCAATAGAGGAGAGCCGTTCAACCTCACTCGGTACTACTACAATGCATCCGCTCAGAACCCAACTCCTTAGCACC
The DNA here is from genome assembly GCF_036898095.1 of Palaemon carinicauda. NCBI lineage: Eukaryota > Metazoa > Arthropoda > Malacostraca > Decapoda > Palaemonidae > Palaemon > Palaemon carinicauda. Next base: position 81,450,255 of record NC_090728.1, read on the forward strand.
CAAAGTTTGGGGACTCCAAGGGAGAGGAGCTGGGAGGGTTCACTGGGCGGCACAGGTCCTTCACCCAGAAATAGATTTTTCCTACGTCAAAATCCCTTTTCTGGGCTCGAACCTGTGCCGCCCAGTGAATCTATACAAGAGAAAAATGTCACCAAACTTGCAAAATAAAGGAAAAAACATAAGCGTAAGAGAAAAACAGGATGCTTTAATCAGAGATGAGTACCAAAAAACAATTATAAGGGTATCTTAAATATGAACATAAATCCAATAAGGTAGGTATAATAATGCCGTGAGTGATAATATATACAGATACTCAGGAGCATAAAATTTACAAATATAATAACAGTATTCAGGTGCGCGACCAACGAATACAATAGGGTATAAATGAGGCAGGTAAGAGGGAGAGATAAAGAGTCAAGGCATTAACCTGTGAGTTACTCGTGAGTAACTACGCTCCCTGCGGCTACTTTAGAAAATTTTAGGGCTTCCAAATGTTTAAGGTAGTGTTTCTTGAACACTGACGGTGATTTCCACCCTGTATACCTGGAAAGGTCTGTAAAATTCATGTGGTGAAAGAAGTTCACCGAGGTGGCAACCGCCCTGATATCATGTGCAAGAGGAAAAGAGTCAGGGTTAGCTTGTTTAATAAAATACAAAATTTGTTGCCTGATCCCTTTAATAGTAATGGTACCGCCTTGTTCTCTAACGAATAGAGGCCCCGAGGAGTTAGAGGAGGTCCGGGATAGATAAGACCTAAGAGTAGTGACAGGGCACAGCGACGGATCTTGCGTGAGGGGAACAATTTTCCAGGAGGTCCATCTGTTTTGAGGGTCTTCATTCTTAGCCAAAAAGAATTTGTTAGGAGAAAGAAGGACCTCTCCTGAAGGCAGAAAGTCAATATGACCCGGGTCTCTCGACAAGGCTGCCAATTCAGAAATTCTTGCCCCGGAAGCCAAGCTCACTAGGAAAAGTGTTTTCCTGAGAAGGGGCATGTAACCACAAGAACTGTTAATGGTATCAGAAGCCAATTTGAGTACGTCATTAAGGAACCAGGTCACCGGGGTAGGACGAGTAACCGGTTTCAGTCTGGCACAAGCTTTCGGAATTGAAGCTAACAAAGAGTCGGTTAAGTCTATGTTAAAACCCACTAGGAAGATCTTTTTCAGAGCCGATTTAATAGTGGTGATAGTATTGGCTGCCAGACCTGATTCTAATAAAGATCTAAAGAAAGTGACTGTAAGGTTCAAGTTCATACAGTTCACGTCTGAGTCTATTAAAAATTTTGCCAACTTTTTAACTGCAGAGTCATACTGACGGATGGTGGAATCCCGTTTATCCGATTCTAGGAACAAGGTGTTTTGAGGATCAATATTGGCACCATGCATAGCCGCAAACTTCATAAAGTCCATAAAGTTAGGGCGCTCTGAATGTTTGAGAAAGCGTACACAACGTGTGTTTGTACTATCTGAGACAGAACCGGATTGGGTATCGGGCGAGGGTATAATCTCAACTCCCGCAGGATAGGATACCAGTTGCTCTTGGGCCAGTTGGGTGCGACCAAGGCTACTTGTCCCTTGAAGGATCTCAGTTTGTCTAGAACTTTCAGCAAAAGATTCACCGGGGGAAAGAGATAAATCTTTTCCCAGTTGTCCCAATTCTGTGACATGGCGTCTGTGGCGTAAGCCTGAGGGTCTAGATTGGGAGCCACATATACTCTCAATTTGTGGTTGGATTCCGTGGCGAAGAGGTCCACTTGGAGACCGGGAACCTGAGAGAGAATCCACCGAAATGACTTTAGATCGAGTGACCATTCCGATTCTAGAGGGGAGGTCCGGGACAGGGCGTCTGCCACTACATTCCGGACTCCCGCCAGGTGGACAGCTGAAAGATGCCAACGGTTCGAGGCTGCTAGGGAGAATATGGCTACTAGAACATGGTTCAGAGGCCCTGACTTTGACCCGCCTCTGTTGAGGCAGCGGACCACCACTTCGCTGTCGAGGACCAGACAAAGGTGTTGTTTCTTGGGAAGAGCGAGACGTTTCAGGGTTAGAAGAACTGCCATGGCCTCTAGCACATTGATGTGAAAATGGCGGAACAAGGGAGTCCAAAGACCTTGAACTTTCTTGAGCTGAGAATAGCCGCCCCAACCTGATAGGGATGCGTCTGTGTGAATGATTAATTCCGGAGGCGGAAATCGAAGGGGAACTGACTTTGACAGACTGTTTGCTCTTGTCCAAGGAAGAAGTCTTTCCCGTAGAATGGGAGGAAGGCGGACTTTCCTGTCCCGGAGCTTCCGGTTCGCCCTCGAACGCCAGACACGATTGATATCTTTCAATTTTGCCTTCAGAAGAAGATCCGTCACTGAGGCAAACTGAAGGGACCCCAGAATCTTCTCTTGGAGTCGTCTGGAACTTACTTTGTCTTTGAGAAAGCGTTTGGTGTTCCTTGCAATCTCTAACCTCTTGGGTCTGGGAAGACACAGAGTATGAGATATAAGATCCCATTGCAGGCCGAGCCATTGGAACTTCGATTTTGGAAGAAGACGGGACTTCTTGAAGTTGATCTGGAAGCCTAGAGATTGAAGATAATGGATGACTTTGTGAGTGGCTTTTAGGCAATTTTGGGAGGTGTCTGACCAAATGAGCCAGTCGTCCAGATAGGCTACTACTTGAATCCCTTGATTCCTGAGTTCCTGAACAGCGACTTCTGCTAGCTTTGTGAAGATCCTTGGGGCAATGTTGAGCCCGAAAGGCATCACCTTGAAGGAGTAACTTTTGTCCCCTAAGCGAAAGCCTAGGTACGGACGGAAGTGTCTCGCTATCGGGACGTGATAGTAGGCGTCTGTAAGATCGATAGAGGTGGTGACGGCCCCACGGGGAAGTAAGGTCCGCACCTGCGAGACGGTAAGCATTCGAAACTTGTCGCATTGAATGGACAAGTTGAGAAGGGATAGATCTAGAATCACTCTTCTCTTGTCTGAATCCTTCTTCGGGACACTGAACAGCCGACCTTGAAACTTCAGATGTTTCGTTTCTTGTATGGCGTTCTTTTGTAAAAGATCCTGGACAAATTCGACCAGGTCCGGAGTGGAGTGTTGACGAAATTTGTTCGGAGGAGGAGGTCCTTGAATCCAACTCCACCCTAGTCCCTTGGAGATGATACTGAACGCCCAGGGACTGAACCTCCATTTGTTGCGGAAGGCATAGAGCCTCCCCCCTACCTGCTGTACCTCAGTATTGGTTTGAGGAGTTGCCTCCACGTCCGCCTCGGAAGTTCTTTCCTCTGCGAAAGGCTCTTCACCTGCCTTTGTTCTGGTTAGAGCCACGGTGGTAGCCTCTACCTCTACCATAACTCTGGGAAGAGCTATGAGCCTCGTAGGACTGGTTGAAGGCAGGGGAAGTGGCGGAGGCACCAGAAAGCTGGCTCTTAGGTAGCAGAACGGTGACATAGTCATCCGAAGGAGCCCGAGAGGTGGAAGGCTGTGCAGGGGCAACAGAAGATGGAGGAAGAGGCAGCCGGAAGTTGGATGAAGCACTCTGTTGTTGCCTGAACTGGGTGGAGGTATATGGTCTAAGCTTCTTCCTACCCCGGGCTTGATAATTTGCGGGGTCATACTTGCGTTTAGGGGTCAAACCCCAACGGGCTTTAAGGCTCTGATTAACCCTAGTGGCCTCCGCCAAGACTTCCTCTACGAGATCCTCGGGGAAGAGATTTGAACCCCAACAGGAGGACCGGATGAGTTTATTAGGTTCATGCCTAATCGTCGCCTCAGCTAGAACATGCTTGCGACATCTGCGTTTAGCAGTAGCGAAGTCATACAAGTCATAATACAAAGACTGTAACGTAGCCTTGTTGAGAGACTTAAAAATACTCTCCGTATCGTAAGTCAAGGCTATCGACTCCGTGGATGTGGCCAGGTTTAGAGTACGGCCCACACGTAGGCGGGAATCATATTCCTGTTTAATGAGGGATTCCGGGAGACGGGGAAGCTTCTCACTAAACAAGACTGAGGCACAGTCTGCTGCAAGCTTGCCGGAGGTAAAGGTGGTATGGACGTTGTCCCAACACTCAATACCTGAGGGAAGAAGGAGGGAGATTGGATCCACCTCTCGGATGGGAGGCAAGGGCTTCTCCTCCAGAGCATATTGAAAGGCAAGCTCTGCCACCTTATTGACGCATGGAGTCAAGGTGGTCTTGTCCATTAAGAACATCGTAAAGGAGCTTTTATAAGGCGTCAGCATGGTGTTAGTGCAGCCGATGTCATTCAAAAATCTGGCCCAAACGGATTGGGCTTGCTCCTTCGGGAAGATGACCGTCTCTTTGGGACCTTGTCTAATCGGACTAAAGCTTCCTCGGTAAGTCTGGCATAACCATGAAATGGAAATGCCAGACCCGGAGGAAAGAATTCAAAGTCCTCTAGAGGACGAGTGCCAAGGCCCTCCAGAGTCAACATTCCGTCTGAGAACGGGGAATGAAGAGCCATCCGCCAGGGGTTGTTCTTGGCAAACGGCGGGAGCTTAGAGGCATCCGGTATGAGAGAGCTTTGGACTCTCTCCGGAGCTCCTTGCTCTAAAGCCCCAATTCTCTGACCGAAGTTAGAGAACATCGTGTCCATCCTCGACTGCATCTCCGAAACCAACTTTGCCTGCATCTCCGACACGATGCGAAGCATAGCTGATTCGGAAAGGCCCGGGCTAGCAGCAGGAGGGGCGGAAGGAACTCCCGGGTCGTGAGACTTAGAGGAGGAACCAGAGGTCTTTGAAGACGGGTTCGTACCATGTTTAGAGCCATGAGAAGTCTTGTGAGGCTTGCGAGCTTTGGGTAAGGTCCTTGAAGTAGACTTATCCTTAGGGGGAACCGGGTATGAACGTTGAGACGAATCACGGTCCCCAGAAAATCCAAGAAAGGAAGAGCGATCAGAAGAAGAAGAAAGAGCGGGGCTGAGGATAGGAATCTCAGCGCCGGACACACCTGCCTCACTTACCACCCTACCTGTATCTGGCTCGTCTAGCAACATTGGTTCGACGTCCAGGTTCATGGAGGCAACATTGTCCTCCAGACCTCCGGGGGCGTCCGATGGATCTTGCTCTGGGTCGATGAGACCCGTTATAGTGGCATCAATGTGGGCAATGATGGGAGCTGCCACATGCTTAGCCACAGCAGCTGAAGACTTGGCGTTGGGGTAAACCATGGTGCAGTAGTCCTCAGATAGGACGTACGGCCGCTTAGACTTTACATTCCGGGCAAACCCACCAACCCACACCTTCAGTGTGGCCCGAGCCGCAGACTTTTGCTCCGGGGATGCCTGAAATAATAGTGGGAATTATAAAAGGGAGACTCCCAATGGTCCTTCAAGACCATAGATATCTTACTAATAGTAAATAAAATAAGAAGGCAATATAGCCAACGGGACTCACCGAGTCAGATCCAAGGGTAGTGATGAGGTCGAAGCAAATCACACAGTTATCCGGGTGCCATACCACAACGTCTTCCAGTTGAACCCCACAAGGGGCGTGAGATCGGCAGACGGAGTGGCCACAAGGCTGGTGCAGAACAGCTGCACAGGCCGGCGTCAGACAATGCACCATCTGTAAAAAGAATAGTATATGAGAAACTGTAATTCTCTTAAGTAGGGGCGGGTCTGGAGGACCCGGGCCTAACATAGGTCTAACACAAGATTAGAGCTTAACTGTACTATTCTTTAAGTGGCCTAACATAGGTCTAACACAAGAATAGAGCTTAACTGTACTATTCTTTTAAGTAGGGGCGGGTCCGGAGGACCCGGGCCTAACATAGGTCTAACACAAGATTAGAGCTTAACTGTACTAGTCTTTAAGTAGGGGCGGGTCCGGAGGACCCGGGCCTAACATAGGTCTAACACAAGATTAGAGCTTAACTGTACTTTTTTTTTTTTTTTTTTTTTTTTAAATTTAAATTTTTTTTTTTTTTTTTTTTTTTTTTTTAATAGGCGGGTCCGGAGGACCCGGGCCTAACATAGGTCTAACGCAAGGTTAGAGCTTAACTGTAATAGTCTTACATAGGGGCGGGACCGGAGGTCCCGGGCCTAAACATAAGTCTAACTTGAAACTAAAGTATAGCCATCCATTCTGGTCAAGCCGGGAGCATAAAAAAGGATGCAATAACAAGGAATTAAGACACATAGTGTCAGATTTCCCGGGGTGGGGTAGACCCCGGGCCGGGAAATAAAGGTATATTCAATACCAATTCCTTTAGGGACTCCGGGGTAGTGATCTGTCATATATAATCATCATAGGAAATGTTATAAAATAATAGGGGGGCGGAACTGTAACTAAGAACTGCCAATCGAACCCGGAGGGTTTCGTATAACATAAGCCAGAATGAAAAGTGAATATAAAATAGGGTACACCGGGATCCAACTCTGTAGACCGGTGGCCAACCAGACTAGACAGAGACTAAACCGCCGGGCCACCCGGAGGACAAAGTCCATAAACACTTAACTACCCCCTCTAAAAGGAGGGAAGGCAACGGTCCCTTAGTGGAGGGGGGAGAAGCCTAGCCTCCCACCTAGCTAGAGGGGGAGCGTGGGGGAGGATCACGTGATACGAGGCAGCAGGGCTACTAACTGACGATCCCCAACCAGACAGATCAAACGGAGTAATGGCACAAATATTCATTATAATAATAATAATAGCGTTAAATATATGAATAAACACATAGAAAATTTTTTGGGCAAGGCATGCAACATAAATAATTAAATCACAAAAGACACACCTGATGGCTAAAATAACATTGCCGCCTTAGCACGGTCGGCAGCCATAGCGATACGTAAATGATATCGACCCAAAAATTGAACCACGAGGATTCTAAACGCTAAATAATGAATATTCACAATAACAAATAATATTTGATAATAAAATAATACACATAGTAACACCGCAAGTGAAAATTAAAAGCTCTCAAAAACAGGAGTACCAACTGTAGTGAAATCAAGCAAGATCGGTATGAACGAAGAGAATAACTCCTATAATATAAATATTAAACGATCTAGGTTGCTCAAAACACAGTAAAATCCAGCTTGGTACTTAACTTAGACGGTGTCTCCTGGGAAACCGACGAAGAAGCCATAATTCACTAGAAAATATCCAAAATCGAGAGCACCAGAAAAATGCGGGTTACTTTGATCGTTGTGCTAAAAGGAGTTGGGTTCTGAGCGGATGCATTGTAGTAGTACCGAGTGAGGTTGAACGGCTCTCCTCTATTGGGGTTCTCTGTCGTGGATTAATCTAAATAGTGCGGGACCTCTGGAATATACGCCCAATTTTATACCGACACCAATAGGTGAGCGAGCTAGTTAACCTAGCACTCCTTTACATTTTTTCTCTGGTATATTTAGCAGTAAATTACCTAAGAATAAGTGCTAAATGGAGCTTATTCACTGGGCGGCACAGGTTCGAGCCCAGAAATATTCTTTGTTGCAAAAATCACATTTCGAATAAGTGTACGAGAGAGAGAGAGAGAGAGAGAGAGAGAGAGAGAGAGAGAGAGAGAGACACATCCTACAAAAGAAAAAAATAGCATACGTAAAGCTATTATTATTATTGTTATTATTATTGTTGTTGTTAATAAAATTATGATTGTTATTATTATTATTATTATTATTATTACAGTACTGTACTGTATTATTATCATTATTTATTATTATTTTTATTAATACTGTACGTACGGTATGCGCGGGGTATCTTGTATGAGTTGGTAACCTACGCATCATATACTGTAAGACGGGTTGTGATTGGTTCAAGCGCTGATAGATGACGAATCAGAACTCAAGTTTTGTTATCTAGCCTGTGATTGGTGTTTTGCCCTCATCTCCAGCTTCCAGCATCTAGGTTCTCGCGGGCCCGAGTCGTCCACTCTCTGTTCCCGCGTATCGCTGAGTAGACGTTCTTAAGTTTGCGAAGTTTAATCTGTGCTGTGTGCGACCTTTTTAAGTTGAACTTTTTGTCAAATCCTACTGTACAATGCCTCCCAAGCGTTCTGCTTCTACTAAGGCTGGTAGTGAGCCTAAACGCCACCAAAGGATGATGACGATTGCTGAGAAGGTTACGCTTCTCGATATGTTAAAAGATGGTAGAAGTTACGCGTCCGCGGCGCGCCATTTTGGGATCAACGAATCTACTGTTCGCTATATCAAGAAGGACGAGGTGAACATTAGAAAGACGGCTGCAATCACCTTTAGCAGATCAGCGAAGCGAGTCGTTACTACGCGTAATAAAACGATCGTACGCATGGAAGGTGCTTTAGCTGTGTGGATTGCCGACTGCCGGAAGAAGAACATAGCCTTGGATACAAACACCATCCGAACAAAGGCTTTGAGCTTGTATCAGAATTTTGCTGTAAAGGAACCTCAAGACGACGATGGCAACCATGCTGAAGAAGATGATGATGCAGATGATCCTCAACCAGGGACATCCACTGATTCCCAGCCTCAGAAACAACGTTTTTCCGCCAGCAAAGGATGGTTCGCGAAGTTTCAGAAACGCTTCGCCCTGAAAAGCGTTTCCCTGCATGGGGAGGCTGCTTCGGCTGACACTGCCGCTGCTGAAACTTACGTGAACCAGACGTTCAAGAATTTTATCGCCGAAGGTGGATACAAGCCGGAACAAGTCTTTAATATGGATGAGACCGGCTTGTTTTGGAAGAGAATGCCGTCGCAAACTTTCCTGTTCAAAGAGGAAGCCAAAGCCTCTGGCTTTAAAGCATTCAAGGATCGCGTTACCCTCGTGATGTGTGGCAATGCTGCTGGATTTATGCTAAAGCCGGGGCTTATTTATAAGTCGAAAAATCCTTGCGCTTTGAAAAATAAGAATAAGAATCTCCTTCCCGTGTACTGGATGCATAATCCAAAAGCATGGATTACGAAGATGCTGACCTCCAACTGGTTCCACCAGTGTTTCATCCCGCAAGTCAATGAATATCTCGTAGAGAAGGGCTTGCCATTCAAGATCCTTCTCCTTATGGATAACGCTGGTGGACACGCAACTGACCTGTCGCGTGAGGGCGTTCAGGTTGAGTTCCTGCCACCCAACACCACGTCATTAATTCAACCGATGGACCAGGGGGTTATCAGGGCGTTCAAGGCCCTCTACACGAAGAATACCTTGGCGGACCTCGTTGCGTGTGTGGATGCTGCCCAAGAGGATGAGGATGAGGAAGATTTTAACTTGAAGGCGTACTGGCGGCAGTACACCATAGCCACGTGCCTGAAGAATATTCAGAAGGCACTTCAAGAGATGAAACCTGAAACTGTGAATGTGAGATGGAAGAAGCTGTGGCCCGAGATTGTTTACGACGACGAGGGATTTACACCTGCTGAAATCCAACACTCTGCAGTACGCAAATCTGTGCAGTTGGCTGCCATAATTGGAGGTGACGGGTTTGGCGACATGACGACTGAAGACGTTGACGAGTTGTTGGACTGCCATTCCCAGCCCCTAACTGACGCAGACCTCGAAGACCTGACGAAATCGGCAAGCGAAGAAGAGAGTGAAACCCAGGAAGAGACCCAAGAAAATGTCGAAGAAACGGGCTTAACACTAGAACGGCTTGCCAAGGTCTGCAACCATATAAAGGAGGTGAAAGAAATGTTGCAAGAGTGGGACGAGGATATGGTTCGGTCGATGCAATTCTGCAACAAGGTTGATGACATAATGACTCCCTACAAGATGCTCTTAGATCGAAAAAAGAAGCAGCGGCAACAACTTCCGATCACAATGTTCTTCCAGCCTCGCAAAAAAGAGCCAGTTCCTCCTGCTACTACGCCTTCGGAAGAAATTGAAGAAGTTGAAGAGGTGTCCCAGGAAAAGACACCTCCGTCTGAAGAGACGTAAAATACTACCTGGCTGCACAGTAGAACACATCATCAGCTTCATCATCATCATTTCTACTGTGCAGCAAATTCATCGCCATCATCATTCAAGTTTTTCTTGAACTTCTTTCGTGGTGAGTACAGTAACAATCTTTATTTTTTACTTTAATATTCTCACATTCTAATACTGTATTTGTGCCTGTTTTATAGTTTAGTACTGTACTGTATGCATTAAGTTAAAGGGAAGGTTTTAAAAGTCTACATGTTGTAACCTATCATATTTTTTTTGTTTAAAATTTACATTTACATACGTAAAACAATCTCTCTCTCTCTCTCTCTCTCTCTCTCTCTCTCTCTCTCTCTCTCTCTCTCTCTCTCTCTCTCTCTCTCTCTCTCTCTCGTAAATTGATTTTTTTTTGTTTAAAATTTATATTTACAGTATGTACGTAAAACAATCTCTCTCTCTCTCTCTCTCTCTCTCTCTCTCTCTCTCTCTCTCTCTCTCTCTCTCTCTCTCTCTCTCTCTCGTAAATTGTTTTCCTGCTTTGCTACGTACAATATGTACTGTACAGTACTGTATGATTTTATATAGATACGGTAAATTATATTTGTAAGGTAACATATTTTGTAAATGCTTTTACTGTAAATACTGTACTGTATCATTATTTATCACTATCATCATGCGCGTTAAATGCCTTGTTTGTTCTGAGCGTGGTTGTTTACTGAGCGTACAGTACTTTATGACGCCGTCGTTTCAGGCGGCGTCATAAAGAAAAACATTTCATTTGGAAGTCCTAAGAAAAATAAAGTAAAACATTGGTAATAACAAAATCAACATACTGTATAATCAATATAATCGATGCAAAAACTAACCTATACATATATGTGTACACTAAATGAGTTTGTTTCTTCATTATGATCAGAGATGAACGTAAACAAAACATTGGTTGCCATTTTTTATCTTGCTTTTTAGGTGTTTAGGAAACGCATGATATAAAATCGCCTTTAATATTTGTGCCTGTTTTAGTTTAGGGTGCTGTAGTACATGCATTAAGTGTTCTGTACATTAAAGGGTAGTTTGTTAACAGTACTACGTACAAGGGAAGGTTTTAAAAGTCCGAATATACATGTTAAATAAATAGGTAAATATGATGTCACTACTTCGCGGAATTTCACCTATCGCGGCCAGGTCTGGAACCCATCTACCGCGATAAACGAGGGTTCACTGTATTTGTATTCTATGTATCGTTGTTGCCTTGGTGGTTTTTGGAATACTAAATTGTTCGTATATTATTTATAGATGTTCCAATGGTGCGAGTAATAATTCGTCTTTTATTGGAGCCCTTTAATTTAAGGGTTTATTTAATTTATAAATATATCTATTAAGGTAATATTTGATATTTAATATTTTGTTACATTTATATGGGAGTCGGTACTTTTGATTCCCATTTAAACACTATTGTCCAGTGACAGAATTATTAGTCTCTCCCTACGGAGTCATTTCGTTTGAGAGAGCGTATACTTTGGTTTTCAGGTAATTATGAAACTATCTTTGTGCCAAAGAGTAAAGTGCAAATTTTTTAGTGATAAATTGTGCAGTGAATTTTATTCAGTGGAGAGTGCTTCTCTTCGGACCTGTCGTTATCCTAGCCTTAGACCTCTGTCGAGCTCCCCAACCCAGGGGAGAAGTTAAGTCGAACAGCGAAAATAATCGAGAGGGTAACCAAGCGTTACAGTCTTTTAAGACCCGAACTGAAGTCCTCTCGAGCGTTTTCTGTCGATCACCAGAACGCTCACCCTCGCTATAGATAAAGCGAGGTATTAGTGTTTTCATAGGCGCTAAGCTGAAAGCAAAATTAGATTAGTTCTGCGTGTGTTACGTTTCAGGCGGCTTGGACGCAGTTCCGCCACCTCCACCTGATGGGTGTCGTCTCTCGATATTGACAACGCTATGGATCGACGAGGATAATGCTGAATACGTTTTGCCTAAGAGTTTGATCCTTGATCTTTGCAGTTAGGCATGAAACAGCATCTATCTTCGTTTATACAGACTTTTCAGCCTGCCGTTAAGTGTGCGGTTGGGTGTCTCGATTCCGGTCTTGGACACGATCGCACAGGCGACGTGTCTTTAACGGTGAGGACTCGTTGTCGCACAGGCGGCCTACCAACCGCAATGTTCAATGGTGGGAGGAAGTGAATGCATTACTTTGATTACCTGCTCAACGCAAACTGACTGCTTATAACGCCTAGTATCAGTCTATCCAGACGCACCGACGTTCGCCAGGCAGCAGAGCCGGCGAAGCATCATCGATACGTTGCGGCAACGGAACGGTGCGGCAATGGTAACGGAATGTCAGTGGAATGGAGCGAAGTGCCACGTCAGTGTAGCGTCAGCATGGACGCTTCAGCGTTAGAATGGACGCTTCAGCGTTGGCATGGACGCTTCAGCGTTGGCGTGGACGCTTTCAGTGTCAGTATGGACACTTCAGCGTCAATATGGACTCTTCAGCGTCAGTGTGGACGCTTCAGCGTCAGAGTGGACGCTTCAGCGCCAGTGTGGACGCTTCAGCGCCAGTGTGGACGCTTCAGCGCCAGTGTGGATGCTTCGCTACCTATGTCAATAGACTTTAATGTCTACATGATCATGACAGTCTAGTGTTGAGTTATTGTTGCTCCAAGCATTATATTAAGAAATAAATCTTATCGAGAAAGATATTATATTCTCGGACCAAGGCCTGCTGGGCTAACTCTTGGTTGGGAGGACTAGAATTATAACCTCTAAGTATTGAGGTCTGAATTCAGAATCATAAGGAGTTGATTCCTAAGAATCAAGACTTCTCTTCCTAGGATAGAGATTGTAAAAGGAAGGGAATAACTTTCAGAAACTCATGAGAATTTTCTAGAGAGTTTCTCTCATATTTTTTACCTGCTGCTCCTCGTTCCGACTTCAGAGTTTTCGCTAGTTGAGTTGATGGTATCGCTATTTATTTTATTTTTGTTACTGGCTAGGTACAACCCTAGTTGGGAAAGCAAGATGCTTTGACCCAAAGGGCCCCTTTAGGGAACGATGGCCCAGTAAATTGATGGTAAAATAAATGAATAGATTAACATTAAATCATTCTCAGAAAAATAACGAATCTTACTGTAGAGATTGATGCAGCGCTTGCAGCTGCAGCAGCAGAAAGGGCATTAAGACCTTTATGAGAATAGAACGTAAAAGTATATCTCCCACCAAGGGCAGTTCTTTTATGATTTAATTTATTGTGTTTTTAAACCTCTCTTGTTAGTGACTCGTAAACATAGTGCAGTGCTCTGGAGGAGGTGTTTGTTCATGTTCTCCTTGCCCCTATTCCTATACCTCTTCCTTACGTTCCAACCTTTAGGAGATGGAAGGTCGGTAAGCTTAGGTGCTTCGCGGACCTTGTGCATTAAACGTTCGTTCCGCCGAGGTATACTGTTGATGCACTCCAAGACTTTGGAATGATGAAGTAATGCTCTTTTCTTTGTCTACGATTGTCGAGCTATGACATCACAACCATGTGATATAGTTTCTTGAAAAGAGTGAAGTTGGAATGTCTTGAAGCGATCAGTTCGTCATCGCTATGGTATCATGGATCTTGTAATTGTTTTCTGCATATTAGGATGCAGTTCCCTGATGAGAATGACCTTCTATGTCTTCCCTGTCTTGCAGACTAGGAAGTTACTCGTCATGTACGCACTCGAACAGAACTTACCCTCGCAGCAGGCGTGTTTTGATGCTTAAACAGGAAGCAATAGTGTGTGTTTTTTCTTCCGCAAGAGAAGCGGAAGTTAGACAAGTCGCATACAATCCTAGCTCTTCCTCTGGAATCTGACGCACTTTCAGGGAGGAAAGACTTTGTTCTCATCAAAGGATGCAAAACCTAGACTTAGTAGTCACCAATTAATATGTCTAAGACCTTTCAGGAGTCTTATGTTTTCTAATAACTTATCCTGCAGTAACTAATGTTCGGCGGAAGTTTTTTCTTTTCGGAGAAGGCGACTTGTCGGCACCGGAATCGTGTAAGACTTATAATTCTTCGGGGAAAAGGTGCTCAGTTTGCTTCTGTTCTCACCTCTTTTCCTCTCCCAGTTTGGGGAAATGTCTGTTACTTTCTTCTGAGGTCTAGCGACTACTGTTGACGGTATCTCACAGTATTGGATATGTTCAGTTCGCGTGCAAGGCGCGCTTAAAATGTCATAGGTATTCTCCCAGGTCGCTCACAGGACTGCGTTTGATGTTCTCTCCCGGCCTTCGCCCACGCTTGAGTGGGCGCACTCGCTACCCCGTGAGTGTAGATTTGGTCTGAGCTAAAAGAGGTCTATTTCCTCTGTGTTTAGTGTTTACGATTCTCGGGGTGGAGAAAATTTTTCTCCTAAAAGAATCTAAGGACTACCATAGATCGAAGAAATGGTTTTCCGTTTGGTGTCAGAAGGCATAGTTCTCCTATGCTTAGTAACTCTCTCGCAGAGATATGCTTGTGTTACGAGAAGCATTAGAGCGGGTTCTTGAAGCAGTCTGGTCTCTCCCTTACGGCAGACGTCACGCAGACACAGACGTAAGTTCTGGTCTCTACCTCACGCAGTCACAGACGCAGACGCCAGTCTGGTCGTATGTTGGACGCTTACAGTCAAAGTTGATCCTTTCAGCAAGTTGTCTCATTTTCGCTGTCAGCGGGACGCGCGATTATCTCTCATGCTGACGCATGCTACACACGGACAACTCTCGACAAACTGTTACGTCTTTCCGTCAATGACCGGACGCTATGCTGTCGCCTCCATGCAGCACGCTGTAGATTTACAACAAGCGGGACACATTCAGAGCACTGTATCCACACGACAAGGTGAACGCATACAGCTCGCTGACAACTTACGGCAATGCAAGCACATGCGACATTATGGTCGCATGCTAGACGCATACAGTCAAGTCTTTGTCTCACAGCAGTATAAATAGACTATTGTCTGTCCTTCGCGGCTCTCTGGCCTCGCAACTAGCGTTCCCTCGTGTTAAGCTTTGCCTTTAAGTTTGTTGAACACTCGCTGATTACACACGATCAGGTCTTAACCTCACAGCATGAGGTTCACGTTGTTGATTCTTCTTTTCAACAAGCCTAGCTTTAATATCGGTTTCTTGCGACCGATATGGACGCGTTTTGGAAGGCGGTTCTAGATCCTGATTCTCTCTCATGACATGTGGAGTGTAGGTAGCATGCGGGAACTATACTGGACTCATGCTGGGACCATGTTGGGTACATGCAGGAAGCATTTAGTCCTTTTATCTGTGTTAGGATCACGAACGCTTTATTTCAAACAATCAAGCTTTAAGTCTAGCTGCTTCCAGTATTTTGGAAAACCCCTAAGATCTAGAGGGTTG
Source organism: Palaemon carinicauda (assembly GCF_036898095.1). Classification (NCBI taxonomy): domain Eukaryota; kingdom Metazoa; phylum Arthropoda; class Malacostraca; order Decapoda; family Palaemonidae; genus Palaemon; species Palaemon carinicauda. Next base: position 81,465,494 of record NC_090728.1, read on the forward strand.
TTCGAAGGAGATAGCTGAGGCTATCGCCTGTACAAAGGTTATTTGCCTCAAGGTTTTCCAACCTAATTAGGGTGTTTTATGGAGTGGTGTAGAGCAAAAGCTGGATCTTCATTTGGTAACTACCACAAGTGGCCTATTTTTTCTTAGACCTTAGAAGAAAACACATTTTTCCTCCTCCACCATCAAAGGGTATAGGAGTATGCGGGCATCTGTCTTCAGACGCAGAAGATTGGATCTATCAAATAGAGACCTTATAGATCTTGTCGGATCATTTGAGATGACTTAGAGGCGTCAGCAAGATGCGCCAGCCTGAAATTTAGGGTTCGTTTCTGGAGTTTCGCGGTAGTGACAGATTCGACCCTTTACACATGGTTTCTTTTTAAGGCCTAACTTTGGGAGACTTTCTGAGTAAGTCTACCATAGTTGAGAGTCAGTGAAGTTCACTCTTTTACCAAGAACATGGACTTCACATTGGTTAAGCCAAGGTACCTTGCAACCTGGATTCTTGGTCATTAACAAACTTCCTTCTCATCCATAGCCTAAAACCTTCGGGATCTCTATCCTCTCGAATTTGGTTTGTGATGGGCTGAGAAGAGTTTTTTGCCCGATCAAAACGATGACGTTTGATCGGGACAAGAACAAAGAAGTTAAGAGTCTATTCATGACTCATGGGTGCACGGTCAAGAAGCCTGCTCTATCCATGTCTAAAACACTCTATCATCTCGTATAGACTTTGATTACAAAGGTTCTTTCACACAGTTGGGTGACAGATCATTAGATGTTGAAAGAGTAAAGACTCACGAAGTTAGAGCTGTAGTAACTTCTGTAACTTTTAAACTGAACTGTTCTCTGCAAAGCATCGCGTATATAGCCTTGTGAAGGGGTAATCCTGTATTCGCCTTGCATTACTTTTACCGTATCCAGTCTCTTTATGAAGATGTCTACATTTTGGGATCACTTGTAACAAGGAGTGCAGTAGTAGGTTAAAAATCCTCCACTACATTTCCCTAAATTCCTAGTACCCCTGTTCTTCTCTTGGAACTGTTATATATATTTTCACGATTGTACGTGAAGATTGGTTGGCAATCTTCCGCAATCTTCGACCTAGTCAGGTGGTCATTTTGTTCCTAGAGAGCGCCCGGAACAAGGGTATTAGTTGAGGTCCTGTCATATTATAGGTGGGTGAACCGTTTGACAGCTCCTAGAGATCATCAGCCCCGAGTGGATTACTGGATCTCCTAAGGATAGCAGACAAAATGAGGCAGAGTATTGCTGTCAGCTTCCTTATCAGGTGAGAACCGCTTAAGTCGTTTATGTAACTCTTAAGTGAATTTCCAATTATGCAGCTGTCTCTGACCCGCCACCAATGGGTGTCAATCAGCCATTATATAACCAGCGGGTAAGTTTTATATTTAAAAATGATATTTTCATAATAAAATAAATTTTTGAATATACTTACCTGCTGGTTATATAAGTTTTAGACCCACCCTCCTCCCCTCTAGAGACCATGGGGCATGGAAAATCTGAATTGGTTGAGTATAGTTCTACCTGTGGTACCGCGAGGGCGCTAGGGTACACCTGGCATATCTGCGCTAAGCTGTGCGCGAGATTTTGAATTTCCTGCCGAGGCATCGGGGACTTTAGCCATTATATAACCAGCGGGTAAGTATATTCAAAAATTTATTTTATTATGAAAATATCACTTTTAGAAGAGTTAGGGGTTGTATGAATCAGATTTTTACAGTAAGGCAGATATGCGAGAAATATTTAGCAAAAGGTAAGGAGGTGTATGTTGCGTTTATGGATCTAGAAAAAGCGTATGATAGAGTTGATAGGGAAGCAATGTGGAATGTGATGAGGTTATATGGAGTTGGTGGAAGGTTGTTGCAAGCAGTGAAAAGTTTCTACAAAGGTAGTAAAGCATGTGTTAGGATAGGAAATGAAGTGAGTGATTGGTTTCCGGTGAGAGTGGGGCTGAGACAGGGATGTGTGATGTTGCCGTGGTTGTTTAACTTGTATGTTGATGGAGTGGTGAGAGAGGTGAATGCTCGAGTGTTTGGATGAGGATTAAAACTGGTAGACGAGAATGACCATGAATGGGAGGTAAATCAGTTGTTGTCTGCGGATGATACTGTACTGGTTGCAGACACAGAAGAGAAGCTTGGCCAGTTAGTGACAGAATTTGGAAGGGTGTGTGAGAGAAGGAAGTTGAGAGTTAATGTGGGTAAGAGTAAGGTTATGAGATGTACGAGAAGGGAAGGTGGTGCAAGGTTGAATGTCATGTTGAATGGAGAGTTACTTGAGGAGGTGGATCAGTTTAAGTACTTGGGGTCTGTTGTTACAGCAAATGGTGGAGTGGAAGCAGATGTACGTCAGAGAGGGAATGAAGGTTGCAAAGTGTTGGGGGCAGTTAAGGGAGGAGTAAAAAATAGAGGGTTGGGCATGAATGTAAAGAGAGTTCTATATGAGAAAGTGATTGTACCAACTGTGATGTATGGATCGGAGTTGTGGGGAACGAAAGTGATGGAGAGACAGAAATTGAATGTGTTTGAAATGAAATGTCTAAGGAGTATGGCTGGTGTATCTCAAGTAGATAGGGTTAGGAACGAAGTGGTGAGGGTGAGAACGGGTGTAAGAAATGAGTTAGCAGCTAGAGTGGATATGAATGTGTTGAGGTGTTTTGGCCATGTTGAGAGAATGGAAAATATCTGTCTGCTAAAGAAGGTGATGAATGCAAGAGTTGATGGGAGAAGTACAAGAGGAAGGCCAAGGTTTGGGTGGATGGATGGAGTGAAGGAAGCTCTGGGTGGTAGGAGGATAGATGTGAGAGAGGCAAGAGAGCATGCTAGAAATAGGAATGAATGGCGAGCGATTGTGACGCAGTTCCGGTAGGCCCTGCTGCTTCCCCCGGTGCCTTAGATGACCGCGGAGGTAGCAGCAGTAGGGGATTCAGCATTATGAAGCTTCATCTGTGGTGGATAACGGGGGAGGGTGGGATGTGGCACCCTAGCAGTACCAGCTGAACTTGGTTGAGTCCCTTGTTAGGCTGGGAGGAACGTAGAGATTAGAGGTCCCCCTTTTTTGTTTTGTTTCATTTGTTGATGTCGGCTACCCCCCAAAATTGGGGGAAGTGCCTTGGTATATATATGTATGTATTATACATCCAAGAAGGTAATGTATAGAGAAGAAAAGGCTTGTTTTAGCATTACATACCGTTTCTCCAGTATGTTTTCCCCACCCAAAACCCCGAGTTCCCACTTGGGTCCCCCATTATCGGTGGATATAGATACAGTATATACATATTTCTTAAACTATTCATTTCCAACAGGAATGAATGTCATTTTCGAAGAGAACGAACTTTTTTCTATAGAAATAAAGTAGCTTTTTTCCTAGGTTACATTACCCTGTAATAAACTACAATAGAACCAACTTTCCCCCCCGAACCTAACCTACAAGCCGTGTCGTTACCTACTTACCTAATGCCCCCCTGTGACCCCCCTTTATACTGCCGTATTCTAAGTTAGCCGTAATATACAGGTGGCCGCTATCATACATACACCCCTCATACTACAGCAAATCTTTACCGGTTTTTATTTACTGGACCGCAGTATTCACAAATCATCTTAACCAGCATAATCCTTTGGTAGATTTTCTCATCCTTTGGTAGATTTTCTCTCGCCAAATCGGCTCTCTGATTTTAAGTGCTTTGAGGGTAGTGAAGCGACTGCTCACAATCATTGATGACTTTGTAAGGGTAGTGAATTATCCAGTGAGTGAATAAAAATTAGAAACCTAGGTTAGGTTAGGGAGGATGATAGGAGATTTCGATGGTTACTTCTGGTGGTATCGGTAAGTATTTACGTTTAATAGAGGCAAATAGTTATTGACTTTGATTTTTGTTTTACCTTGATAAAGAATTATCGTATCTCATTATGGTAAATATTTACCCATGCACCAGCACTGGTAATTGTGAACCTTAATGTTAAACTATTATGTTTCATCACGGTAATTTTCTACTTGTGCACCACTAGTAAATGTAAACCTTAATATGGAATTATACTTCAACTACGGTAATTATTTACCCGTTCACCTCGAATAGTAAATGTTGAACCTTCCATTAATGCCTAACTTAATCTAGGATGCCCTATCCTTATTCATTGCGGTCCTCATATGACACCCTGACACAAACTGACGTAGGCCAATGTGCTCTTATTCATTGTGCATTGAGATATATTTGAACATTGCACAGGTAAAGTTATAGCCTTATTATTTGTTATAATAATTTATTAACTATATTTTTATGCCCAGTAAACCTTGAGAACTAATTCTATTTTGATTTTTACTGTTCTCAGGTTTTGGTAATTTTGAAATTACTGGTAGAATAGAGAGACGCAATAGACTTTGCTAATATTTATATTTTCCATCTTTAGAAGAAAAATATAGAATCAGAAAAAATTTAAAAAGGAAAAATTGTTAGATACAGTATTCAACATGGCACTAAAACTGGCATACATCAAAACTTGACGTTCATTACTTGCCAATGCAGCTCTTGCTTAGACGAATCAGACAATGTTCATACATATGATATGTCATAGTCTTTTTTTTTTCACTGTCAACAGACTGCATCCTACAGTAGAATATTTTTTTTGTTATGAAAAGCATAGACATCATCTTGTACTTCAGAGCACATTGGTACTGATATGGCTTCGGTAAAAACCAGATACAAGACGTATTCGATATTCGAACGATGCTTGGCGGGGTCACCTACAGTATGTTTTTGTTCCCTCACAAATACAAACCTTTGTCCTTTACATGTGGATAGATTATCAGTGAAGCGAGAGTATACAGCAATTAAACTTTTATAACGAGGAATAAACAGTTGGCCGGTAGTTAACGGCCATGAGCAGGGAAGCCCTCATCCCTGTGCTTGCTCACTGAGCACTCATTCTGATTTCAGTTGTCAGTAGGAACAGACATACTACCACTGGCTTGAGTTCATGGCTTTTAATTTCTTTCTAGCATTTTTGTGATTGCTATCTTGTCTACGATAAGCAAGCTTGACTTTAAAGTTAACTATTGGAATTAATAACTCGAAAGGGGAATGATCTTCAGCACCTCATGACAGTGCCCTTGAGACAGTCTTTAGAGACGTGCATAGTTTTAGCATGTCGCAGATTGTCCTCCCCCTACCTATGAGACCATGTTAAAGAAGGGTGCTCTCCAGGAGGTCGTTGGCGGTTCCCCAGTCTTCTTTAGTCAACTCTTTCTTGTAAAGAAAGCGTCTGGAGGCTGGAGACCAGTCATTGACCTCTCAGCCCTGAACAGGTTTGTCAAACAAACCCCGTTCAGCATGGAGACGGCGGATACGGTCAGACTTGCGGGGAGACCACAAGACTTCATGTGTACACTGGACCTGAAGGAAGTGTACTTCCAGATCCCAATCCATCCGTCTTCAAGGAAGTACTTAAGATTCAGCCTAGACAACAAGATCTATCAGTTCAAGGTGCTGTGTTTCGGTCTCTCCACAGCACCTGAGGTATTCACCAAAGTGTTCACCCTGGTTTCTTCGTGGGCACACAGGATCGGCCTCCGTCTCCTCCGTTATCTGGACGACTGGCTGAATCTGGCAGACTCGGAGTCGACTCTTCTTCGACACTGGGACAAGCTTCTGGGACTTTGCCAAGATCTAGGGATCATGGTAAATCTCGAGAAGTCTTCTCTGCTTCCAACTCAGCGACTTGTATATCTAGGCATGATCTCTGACACCAATCTCCACAAAGCCTTCCAATCAGACGACAGGATAGCAAGGCTGAGGAGGGTCGCAGATCCTTTCCTGAGACGAGAAGAACTCCCAGCCCAATCGTGGTTAAATCTCCTCGGTCACCTATCGTCACTGGCCCGTCTAGTTCCAAATGGTCGCCTCTGGATGAGATCCCTACAATGGCGACTAAAGTCCCGGTGGAATCAAGAACATGATTCCCCGGACGTCTGGGTCCCTATGGGTTCTGCATAACGGACGGACCTTCAGTGGTGGGTGACGGACGAGAACCTACGAAAGGGAGTGGATCTTCTCGTCCTCCCCGGATTTGATGCTGTTCTCGGACGCCTCAAAAAAAGGGTGGGGGGCCCATGTTCTGAACCACAGGACCTCAGGCCTGTGGTCAGAATCAGAAAATTGCCTCCACATAAACCTGCTAGAAATGAAGGCCGTATACCTGGCACTTCAACAGTTCCAACAATACCTGGCAAGTCACTCCGTGGTGGTGATGAGCGACAACACCACGGTAGTGGCTTACATCAACAAGCAGGGAGGTACCTTTTCAGAGCAGCTATCCCATCTTGCAGTAGAGATACTGAGATGGACCGAAATCCACTCGATTCCACTATCAGCTCGCTTCATTCCAGGCAAGAGGAATGTCCTCGCCGACAGTCTGATCAGGGCATCTCAGATAGTGAGTACTGAGTGGTCTTTGGATTGTCTAGTAGCTAACAAGGTCCTGACTTTGTGGGGTTCCCCGACGGTGGATCTGTTCGCGACAGCTTTGAATTTCAAGCTTCCGCTGTACTGCTCCCCAGTCCTGGACCCCAAGGCACTCTGGCAAGATGCCTTCCAACAATGGTGCGACAACATCGACGTTTATGCCTTTCCCCCGTTCTGTCTGATGGAAGGGTACTCAACAATACCAGAAAATCGGTCAAACTTTTGATGACCTTGATAGCTCCGCTATGGCATCACACAGAGTGGTTCCTGGACCTTCTGCAGCTCCTGACGGAACTCCTGAGAGAACTTCCTCCTCGACACGAGCTACTCAGACAACCACATGCCAACATCTTCCACAAAGCCGTAGCATTGCTGCGGCTTCACGCCTGGAGACTATTCAGCGTCTTCTCACAGAGAGAGGCTTTTCGCAACAAGTTGCTGAAAGGATGTCTCGACACCTGCGAAAGTCATCCGCAGGGGTCTACCAGGCAAAGTGGAGAGTCTTCTGTGGTTGGTGTCGTGGAAGGGGTATCTCTCCACTTGATGCCACTATACCAGCAATAGCAGAGTTTCTCGTGTATTTGCGGGAAGAAATGCGCCTTTCAGTCTCAGCAGTGAAAGGCTATCGCTCTGCCTTAAGTCTTGCCTTCAGGCTCAAAGGAATGGACATTTCTTCTTCACTGGAACTTTCTCTACTCATACGAAGTTATGAACTTACCTTCCCTCAGTCGGAAGTGAGACCTTCTCCATGGAACGTGGTTCGAGTCCTCAGGTCTCTTAAGAGACCTCCTTTCAATCCATTACGCCAGGCCTCTGATCGCCACCTAACTTGGAAGACTGTGTTCCTACTAGCTTTGGCCTCAGCTTAGCGAGTCAGCGAACTTCATGGTCTCTCGTATGACATCGCCCATTCAAGGGGATGGGGGGAGGTAACGTTCAGATTCGTCCCCGAGTTTGTTGCCAAGACTCAAAATCCAGGATTGCCGGACCCTTTGTTCAACTCTTTCCAGATTTCGAGTCTCCGTTCTGTAACAGATGACCCAAACCATCTCCTACTGTGCCCAGTAAGGAGTCTGAGGCTCTATCTTAAGAGAACAGCTGCAATTCGTCCTCGGGTGCAAACATTGTTCGTGAGCACGGGAAGGACGAAGAGGAGGGTCACTAAGAATACAATCTCAGCGTGGATTCGCAGGGTTATCCATCAATCCCTGAATCCCAACCCTCCTCCATCACGTCGCCCTAGAGCACATGATGTCAGAGGCATTGCTACATCCCTGGTATTCAAGAAGAATTACTCAGTGACGCAGGTTTTACAAGCAGGGGTTTGGAAGTGTCAAACGACCTTCACAGCCCACTACCTGCAAGACATGACCCACAGGAGGCTCTATATGTTTTTTATTGGCCCTATGGTGGCTGCACAACAGCTGGTTTCAACCTCAGGCTCCTTAATGGACAAGTAGCAGAACGTTTAGGGCATTGTTACCTGGTTTTAGTCTGCATGAATGAAAAGGTATGCCTGGCCCTTATTCTTTTCTTCATTCTCCCCTCTCTTGGGGAAAGCAGCATCCTGGGTTCTCTGCACAGCTGACCTCAAACCACTGCAGGTAAACCCTGTTCCCTTGTGTTCCTAGTATTAAGATAATACTGTCACGTCCCCATACCCTTACGAGGTGGTATTGGGAACGTCCTTTCCTAGAATTCCATCTAAAGGACTTCAGGTCAACTTCCTAGGATGAGTCACACTTCATTCCTTCACACACAAGCTTACGTAGGCCGCGGTCCTTGCAGAGCAAGGCACTTGCGAGGTGCAGTGACTCCTTATCTTGAGCACTGACATACTCAGATACTGAGTCCCCGGGCAAAAGCCAAAAGCCAGTAACGGCTGGGACTTACCACCCTACCTAAGGGTTAAGTCACCCATATTAAATATCGTGGTTTGTATTTTGGTTACGGAACAAATGACAAATTCGTAGATAATTTGTATTTTTCCTAACCATTCAAACCTTAGCTATTTAATCAAACTTGCCCGCCATCCCTGTCCCCCAGGAAGTCCTACCTCTAAGCAAAGTGAGCTAGTCACAGGTGTGTGGGGGGAGGGGTAGCTAGCTACCCCTCCCTACCCCCTCGCTAACTAGCGAGGGGTAGTAAACCCTCGTTAGAATTCTAATGGCTTGTCATTTCAGCTACGCCAAAAGTAATACCCATATTAAATAGCTAAGGTTTGTATGGTTAGGAAAAATACAAATTATCTACGAATTTGTCATTTTATAATGAAAATATCATTGTTCCGTAACTGACATACAAACCACGCTATTTAATAGGGGTTATTACTTTCGGTGTAACTGAAATGACGAGCCATTAGAATTTTAACGAGGGTTTACTACCCCACCGCTAGTTAAGGGGGGTAGGGAGGGTAGCCTGCAACCCCCCCCCCCTCCTCCACCCCCACACACACACACACACACACACCTGTGCTTGAGCTTACTTTGCTCTCTGCTCGGGTGGTAGTCGGACGTGTCCGCTCTCACCCTCGCCTCTCTGACAGCTACTAATGTCTTTTTGCTTTCTCTTTTACAGGTTTGAGTGTGAAGTTGGCCTCTGCTATCATGCGCAAATGTCCTGGATTACCCGACCGCCCTTGTGGTACATTTATGTCGGCGGTCGAGACGGACAATCACACCCTTTGTCCTTACTGTAGGGGCCAACGGTGTGATAGAACTAATAATTGTGGTGAGTGTAGGGAGTGGTCTTCCTCCCAGTGGGAGAGGTTTTCTCGGCAACGGAAGAAGTCCAGGCGGGATATTTCTCCTTCGAAGATTTCTTTGAAAGGAGAAAATCCCAAGGACTCTTCTTCCGTTGCCCAAACCTCCTCCGAAGCTCCCACACAATCGGTTTCTTCCGAGAAACCGTCGAGTGGTAGCGTAGACCATGGTTCTGTTTCCTGATCTCGGGGTTCGAGAGATAATGTTGCCTCCCCTAGCGAGGAAACCCCACCTCTTCTCCTGGGGGAGGATTTAAATTTAAATGTTAATGTAACAGATTTATTCCAGCTTTGGTCTTCCTTGGGGCTCGAAGGTTCACCCTCCAAGGAAGCCTTGTTTGACATCATCCGGTTGGGTGCCGCTGTCAAGCAATCGCCGACGTTGGGAGTGTCAGACAGTGCAGCCGTCAGCCAGCAGCATTGGTTTGAGGCACTGATCAGAGCGATCATGCAGGCTTTTAAGCCTGTTCTCTCTGAGCTAGGCCACAAATCCTTGTCAACATCTACTCCCCTGAAGAGAAAAAGAGGAGTTTCGGACGCGCTGACTTCTCCGAGGACAAAGCTGTCTCCTCCTAATCGTCGACGTTGTGGTGGCAGAGGTATGCGATGCGGTATCTCCTAATACCTCTGCAACTGCTCAACCTGCTGTAGCTGAAGGCTTAGTTTCTCCCTCTGCTCAACCTTCGAGGGAGGAACTAAGTCCAATAGTCTCTCTTGCCAGTGATTCTCCCCAGTTCACTCACAGAGACTGCTCTTCGGAGGACTGCTGATGGTCAGCTTGCTGACCCAACGGCCCCCAGAGGCCGCATACGTCGTAAGGCTCGCCTTCCTCTTCGCCGGAGAGGCCTTCCTTCACCTTATAAGGGTGTGAGGAGGCGCCTCTTTGGTTCGTCGTCATCATCGCAGTCCGCCGCAGAGGAGCCTCGTCATCGATCTCCGACTGTTCCTGCTACAACCCTGGTCCTCTCTGCGGATCGTTATCGATCCCCTTCGGATGGAAGGTCGTCCTCACAAGGGACACGCCGACCTCCCACCCGTCAGACCTGCTGACCTGCCGTCGCCGTTCCTGGCTGCTGATGCACTGTGGGCGCGAACTATGCACTGTGGGCGCGAACTAAACCTGTTTTTATAAAACAGGCACCGGTCTCTTCGGGGAAACAAGGGCGTAGGCGCAAATTAGCGCATACGTCCCTTATGTGCCATGCCAAACATGCGCGCTAACGTTCAGCTGACCTCTCTGAGGTTTCGGAGTTAGCGCACAGGCTCTCTCCTATTGTTGCTGATATAGCGCGCCAGTGTTCACCTGTGCGCCAGCGCGCACCTGCTGCCAAGGTTCCTGATATAGCGCGTCAGCGCTCACCTGCGCGCACCTGTTGCTGATGTTCCTGCTAAAGCGCATTAGCGCTCACCTGCGCGCCAGCGCTCACCTGACCGCCAGCGTGCCACTGCGCGCCCTCAACCTGCTACGTGCCATGCGCGCCAATGTTTTCCTGCGCGCCAGCGCTCACCAACGCGCCAGCGTTCACCAACGCGCCAGCGCTCACCAACACGACAGCGCTCTCCTGCGCGCCAGAGCTCACCTGCACGCCAGTGCTCGCCTGCGCGCCAGCGTTCTCCGTGCCAACAATCTTCTGCGTGCCCACGATCTTCGGATCTGGGTGCAGTAGGGAAGTTTAAGGCTTCCCCTACTCGCCAGCGCTCGCCAACGCGCCGTCTACCTTCACCTGTGCGCCATCCCTTGTCAGCGTGCAATCGCGTGCAGTCACCTACACGCGCCCACGCCCATCTCCCACAGCAATGATGCATCGCCAGCGTGATGTGCGCCAACGTACGCAGGGTCCAGCTGCGCGCCCGCGCGCAAGAGATATCTCTCCTCCGCGCGCCCCCATCGACATCTTCTAAAGCGCACGATCTCTCGCCCACACGGGCTCTTCATTCTGATACTGCGTGCGTGATTGCGAAGTCTGCTTCCTGCGCACCCTCTGATGTCTCCTGCGCACCCTCTGATGTCTCCTGCGCACCCTCTGATGTCTCCTGCGCAAGCTCCTACGCGCCATCGCTCGCCCGCGCGCACCCTCGCAATTGCCTTCGTGCGTTCGCCAACAGTCGCCCGCACGCGACCCCGGGTATTCCCCATCGCGCCAGCGCGATCGTCAATATCCTCCCACGCGCGAGGATGCAGGAAAACGTGTGGTAAGGTCGCCATCGCCACATTCCCCCCCCCTCCGCCGCAAGGGCAGAACAGCACGCTCGCCGGTAGGGGGGAAGGTTCCAGAAAGGTCCAGGGACATTTCTGCTTTGCCTTCTTTTTCTTTGCAGGCAAACCCCCCTATGGAAACTCCTCCCAGGGATCGGTCGATCCCTGTCCCTCCAGAGGGAGTGTCAGACAGTGCAGCCGTCAGCCAGCAGCATTGGTTTGAGGCACTGATCAGAGCGATCATGCAGGCTTTTAAGCCTGTTCTCTCTGAGCTAGGCCACAAATCCTTGTCAACATCTACTCCCCTGAAGAGAAAAAGAGGAGTTTCGGACGCGCTGACTTCTCCGAGGACAAAGCTGTCTCCTCCTAAGCCTTTTTTACGCACGCCCCCTCCCCCCGACTTTTTCTCCCTCCCCTTTGGACGAGGATATCCCGTCCTCAGGGGAGTCACGTGAGGTGAGACGTTCCCCCATCGCACCAATGAGGGAAACCCCACCTCGCGCTGAAAAGTCTTCTTGGGTATGGGCGGAAAAGAGCCTACCTCCGACGTTGTTGGAGTCCTGCATCCCTCCCAGGAGGGAGTCGAAGGACTCCAAGACAGTACCTAAGTCCTCGTCAAGACTTAGACCGGAGCCAGCCAGTCACTCGGAGAACGTTCGCGAGTCTCCCCAAGAAGAGCCTTTGGGGACAGGAGACTTCGCTGCTAGTCCTTCAGGAGGAGAGCTGCAGGAGTCAGAACATGCGTTTTGGCAGGTTCTGAACCTTATGAGGACTCTCAATGTGTTTGCTGACCCAGAGATTCCTACCCAAGAGGGGAAAGACACGGTCTTAGACCTAGTATTTGGGACTCAAAAACCCTCTAAGGCCAGTGCAGCTTTGCCCTGGTCTCAAGGGGTTAAGAGTGCCAGGGACAAGATCGCAGTTCAGCTCTCCGAGCTAGCCTCCTCCAGCCGATCCAGTGCCGGCAACAAGCTTCTCCCACCTCCTCGTGTACAGCAGAGGAGGTACTTCGAGATCTTAGAGGAGCCTTGTTTAGCTTTTCCCCTTCACCATTCTTTGGAAGAGCTTACCAGGGGAGTCCCTCTTGAGAGACTCTCCAACCGGCAGGTCTCATTCTCGGTGACTGAGATCCTCAATCAGGAGAAGGTTGTGAAGTGTGCCATGCAGGCCACTTCGTGGCTGGATATCTGGTTAGGGACCTTAGGTATCCTGATACGTTCGGAGGATTTGTCCAAAGAACGTACAAGGAAAGCTATGGAGACCTTTTTACTCTCAGGCACTCGCACGATCGAGTTTCTGGCCCACCAAGTGTCGAACTTGTGGTCAAACACCATCCTGAAACGTCGGGATGCGGTGTCTGAGGGGTTCCATCAAAAGGTCCCTTGCACCGAGATAAGCAGGCTCAGACATTTTTCCGTGATGGGAATGAACCTGTTTGAGCCTAAGGATGTGGAGCATGCTGCTGAGAGGTGGAGGAAGTCCCACCAAGACTCCCTCCTACATAGAGCTTTGGCATCCAAGCCCTGTTATCTTTGTGGGCACACAGGATCGGAATCCGTCTCCTCCGTTATCTGGAGGACTTGCTGATTTTAGCAGACTCGGAGTCATCCATTCTTCAACACAAAGACAGACTTCTGGGACTTTGCCAGGATCTGCGGATCTTGGTAAATCTTGAGAAGTCCTCTCTGCTTCCCACTCAAAGACTGGTATACATAGGCATGATTATAGATACCAATCACCACAAAGCCTTCCCATGAGATGACAGGATAGCAAGGTTGAGGAGGGTTGCAAGCCCTTTCCTCAGACAAGAGCAGCTTCCAGCCCAATCGTGGTTACGTCTCCTCGGTCACCTCTCATCTTTGGCTCGTCTAGTTCCCAACGGTCGCCTCAGAATGAGATTCCTCCAGTGGCGACTCAAGTCCCGGTAGAATCAGGGTTACGATTCCCCGGACGTCATGATCCCCATGGGATCTGCGGAACGGTCGGACCTCCAATGGTGGGTGACAGACGAAAACCTACGAAGAGGAGTGGATCTTCTCGTCCTCCCCCCGGATTTGATGCTGTTTTCGGACGCCTCAAAGAAAGGGTGGGGGGCCCATGTTCTACACCACAGGACCTCAGGCCTGTCGTCAGAATCGGAAAAGTGCCTCCATATAAATGTTCTAGAGATGAAGGCTATTTTCTTGGCCCTTTAACAGTTCCAACAATACCTGGTGGGTCACTCTGTGGTGGTGATGAGTGACAACACCACATTAGTGGCTTACATCAACAAGCAAGGAGGTACCTTTTCGAAGCAGCTATCCCATCTTGCAGTAGAGATACTGAGATGGACCGAAGTCCACTCGATTCCACTATCGGCACGTTTCATTCCAGGCAATAGGAATGTGCTCGCCGACAATTTGAGCCGAGTGTCTCAGATAGTGAGTACAGAGTGGTCTTTGGATCATCTAGTATCCAACAAAGTCCTGACTTTGTTTGGTTCCCTGACTGTGGATCTGTTTGCGACAGCGCTGAACTTCAAGCTTCCACTGTACTGCTCCCCAGTCCCGGATCCCAAGGCGCTCTGGCAAGATGCCTTCCAACAACGATGGGACAACATCGACGTGTACGCCTTTCCCCTGTTCTGTCTGATGAGGAGAATGCTCAACAAGACCAGAATATCGGTCAATCTTGTAATGACTCTCATAGTTCCGCTATAGCATCACGCGGAATGGTTTCCGGACCTTCTGCAGCTCCTAACGGAACTTCCGAGAGAACTCCCTCCACGACATGATCTACTCAGACAACCACATGCCAATATCTTCCACAAAGCCGTAGCTTCGCTACGACTTCACGCCTGGAGACTATTCAGCATCTCCTCGCTGAGAGAGGATTTTTGCAACAAGTTGCGATTAGGATGTCTAGACATCTGCGAAAATCATCCGCATCTGTCTACCAGGCAAAGTGGAAAGTCTTCTGTTGTTGGTGTCGTGGAAGGGGTATCTCTCCACTCGATGCCACTATTCCAGCAATAGCGGAGTTCCTCGTGTATTTTCGGGAAGAAATGCGCCTTTTGGTCTTGGCGGTGAAAGGCTATCGCTCAGCCCTAAGTCTAGCCTTCAGGCTCAAAGGAATTGACATTTGTTCCTACACTAAATACAAACCCTCATTCTTTACTATAGGAGATATTCTAGCGTGAGCTGGAAGATACAGCAGAAAAACCTTAACAAGGTCGTTAACGACCGGACAGGTAATTACCCACCTGTCAGTGGTGGGGGACTGCCGGTCGGTAGCTGCTGTTTACCTTCAATCGAATTCTAGCCGTCGCAGTGGTAACACCTCTACTCCTGCTTTATTTGCTGGCAGACTAGCCTTTCTTTTTTGGTTTTGAGCTTTGATAAATCCTTTTTCTTTTTTTTGTAGATGATGTCCTCTATTTAAGGAAGTGTTCCGGGATTCCCCCGAAATCTTGTGGCACATTTATGTCACCACCGGAGGGGGATCCTCATTCCCTATGCCCTTCATGCAGAGGTCATAGGTGTGCTGTAGGCTCCCCCTGCCAAGTATGTAAGGAATGGTCACCTACGCAGTGGGATAAGTTCTTGAAGAGGAAGAAGAAGAAATCCAAGAAGGATTCATTACCTCCAGGTTCGCCGTCGTAAGGTAAGGAGTCTCAGGCCTCTTCTTCGGCCTCTCGATCTCTTCCTTCAGACTCTTCCATGCGTCCTTCCTCTGGGGGGAAGTAAAGGAAGAGCGGCACCATTGACTTAACACCAATTCCCCCGAGGCAGGGGTATCAAGTTACCTCCCCCCCCAGAGGGATAGTTTCTTCCGTCATCGGAAATAATTCTATTACCGCTTCTCTTCCAGATAACGTGCGAGCAGTATGGCCTGCCCTTGGACTTTCTGGTTCTCCTTTGGTGGAGGTGTGGAACCAGTTCCTCGCAGGCACAGTTTTACCTCAGGTCCCTTCTGTTTTGGATCCCTCGGGAGTTCCGGACCTCGCCGATATCCCGACAGCTCAATCGGCGACCGCTGAAGTGTCAGCGCAGGTAATAACGTCAGCTCCTGCGGAGCCTTCTTCACCCCTCGCTTACGTTACTACGAAGCAACGTCGCAAGCATGATCATCACGATACCCCCCCTTCTCCTCCTCCTCCTCCTCCTCCTCGTCCTCATCGTCTTCGTCCTTAGAGCATAGGAGAGAGAGAGAAGAAGAAAAGGAGAGCTCGCTCTCCTTTGCCAAGATGCTCTCGTCGGAGAGAGAGGCGACATAGGAAGAGACGTCATCGTTCTCGGTCTTCCTCGCCTTCTGTCTCTTCACGAGATGTCTCGCCGTTAGTCTAAGCACTCTCGTCACAAACTTAAGAGCGCTTCCTTCTTACCCTAACATAGAACATCAAGTGCGTATGCGCCAACATGCGCACACGCTCCAACAAGAGCATAGCTCCATCTCGTGCCATGCGCTCACCTGCGCGCCACCAATCTTCTGCGCAATGGCACTCTCCTGCGCGATGGCACACTCCGGCGCTTGCACGTGCGCTTACGAGCCCAACACCATCCTACGCGACAGGTAAAACCTGCGCGTCAACTTTCTAGTGTTAGAAGGTTTCCTGATAAGGCAGCCATGCTGCCTTCTCCCGCAGTGCCAGTGCTTACCAATGCGCTAGTGCTTTGCAACACGCCAACGCTTATCAACGCGCCAGCACTTACCGGCGCACCACCCTTCTCCCGCATCCGCAAGGAAATGCGCGCACGCCCGCGTGCCCATATGATTCCACTATGGGGAATTTTTTCCTGTTGGCGCACGCTCCCTACGGTTAGCACAGACGTGCGAGATAACTCTCCCGCACGCCCGTGTACGCCTTCACCTAGATATTCTCACCGAAGAGACAGGCGAAATAGGAAGAGACATTATCATTGTCGCTCTTTCTCGCCTTCTGTCTCTCACCGAGACTTCCTGCCTCGAGATTATATACACTCGTGCCACAAACCTGAGAAGGACGATCCCTCTCGTCATGGTTCTGCCTCACGGTCGTCGTCGGGCGAGGGATCATCTAAGAAAACAGGAGAAAGGCCAAGGGTAAAGCATGTCCTAACCTCGAACCCTCTTCTTCGCATATTAGTTTGAGAGTCTCTGTCCGCTGTAGAAGAAGTCAGATAGAGCGCTTCTCCTTGCTTTTCTTTCTATCTCCAGGGAGATCGCACTCGCCTTTGAATTAGCGATCTCTGACCCTTGGGGTCTCGTGACAAGGAAACCTGGGTTTCCCGGTGCGCTAACCCTTCGTTTGTTCACAGCTAGTTGCTGAAACCTTGGGTTTTCGTGCATTTAGTCTTGCTGACAATTCGGTGTCTCGTGACAAGAGAGACTTCCTTTTTCCTGTTGTTCTAGCCCTTCGGGTTCTCGCAACACAAACTCTAGGGGCACGTACGTTCACGCTGAACCTTCGGGTTCTCGCAACACAACCTCTAGGGGCACGCACGATCACGCTGAACCTTCGGGTTCTCGTGACACAAGTCGTCAAGAGCGTTGCTCTTATCTCCGAGAGTCTTCGGACTCTTGTCACGCGGAGTGTTCGCGTACGCCCATCCAACACTTCGCCCATAACGATCAGGAGTTTTACTCTTATGGCAGAGTCTTCATACCCCAGTCACGCAGGTGTTCGCACGCAATTAGCGCTACACACACAAATCTCCGATCATACACTCGCGGGTCAATCTCTCGCTCCCGTGTTTCAGACAGGACAACCTCCCTAATTCTTTTGCTCCCTATTGAGTTAAGGATTTCGAGTCTCTCGGAAACCTCGAAAGAAGATGCAGGGGTTCTCCCCCTTCTTTTCTTCGGTTGAGAGCAGAAGGGAAAAGTCATGTGGCAGTTCATGAGCTGCCCATGTGACGAGGTAACACTCGTTGTCAACCTGCAACTTGATCAACTTATTGGGAAACTCAGATTGCTGAGAGGAGGTTCGCCTCCAGGGATTAGAGATCCTTCCCTTACGAGGGAGTGATAACCTTCCTCGGAATTGGCCTGCGTGAAAGATCCATTCCTCTTTCGAGGGAAAGCTTCCCCACTTCAGACAGTCAGCAACCTTCCCTCCTTCGTAAGGAGTTGCGAACAGCTCAATGATTTTTACCTCTGCTATCTCGTCCCCGAAGACTATGCTTTCTCCCCTGGAGCTGGGGAAAAGCAAGTCTACGGCTTATGCTTCCTTCCGGGGGAACTTCTCCCTGGGAGTATGCTGGGCTCCGGGAGAAAACTTGCCCTCCTTCGGGAGAACTTCTCTCTCGTCCGCGAGAGAGATTATTACGCCTATGCTTTTTTCCCATAGTTCTGGGAGAAAGTTTGCCTTAGGCGATGTCCTTCTTCAGGAGGACTTCTCCCTCGTTCGCGAGAGAGAAATTATTAAACCTACGCTTTTCCCCATAGAGAGGGGAGGAATCTTGCCTTTGGCAATCCTTCCTTCGGGAAAACTTTTCCCTCGTTGAGAGAGAAGAGTTAATACGCCTACGCTCTTCCCCATAGGGCAGGGAGAAAGCTTGTTTTAGGAGATCTCCGTAGGGAGAACCTTCCTACCTTCATGAGAGAAACTTGTAGGAGTTTACTGATCTACGCTCCTCCCCCTTACGCCTTTTGGTTCTCCTCCAGGGGCGGAGCGAGAGCCTTGTATCAAGCGACATTCTCCTTCGTGAGAACAAATCTACCCTGCGGAGGAGTTACTTTCATCTCTGACGTTCTCCCCCTCGTGCTGGTAGGAGACGTCTTTTTGATCCTACTGGTTCCCCTCACGTTGACCCCTCGGGGTCTCGTGATGATCACCCTTTCGCCGGGCGTGATCGGGAGCCTTTAAACTTTCGTCATGTTTATCCTACGGGTTCTCATGACCTTAGGAGTCCTTCGGGCCTCTGTCGCGTTGGACTTTCGAGTTCACACGACTTGGAACTTTCGAGTTTCAGTTTTGCGAGTAGTCGGGCTCTGGTAACAATAAGCAGGTGTCTGTGCATGGGGGCGCAATTAGCGCTATGCACGCGATCATCGCCATTAAGAGTTTACTCATATGACAGAGCCTTCCGACTCTCGTCAGCGGTCTTCGCCATTACCTCCAGACACTCCGACTTCTACCATTCTTCCCCTTTCGATAAGAGAGATACGAGGGGTAAGATGTAAGGTTTGTCTGCTACTCGCGTCTCCACTTTTTCCTGTAACACGCGTGGAATTATCGCAACCTGATGATTCCTCGTGAGGGCTGCCGTCGAGGGACTTGGAATTCTCCTATTTAAGGACTCTAAGAACTGTTATATCTCATACCTCGGCGATTTGCATCTGTCTCCTTGACCCGTTGACTCTCCAGCCTTAGACAGGCTATGATTTGACAGTCTGGGGTTCGAGTCTCGTCCAGACTCGTTAGAGCCTTCAGTGCCAACAACCTTACCATCCTTGTAAGCTAAGGTTGTGGGGAGCCTATAGTTCTATCTGCTGAGTCTTCAGCAGCCACTGCCTGACCTTCCTTGGTCCTAGCTGGTCTGGAGAGGAGGCTTGGTCGTTGACCATATATGGTCAGTCTCTAGGACATTGTCCTAACGGCTAGTGCAATGTCACTGTCCCTCGCCTCTGCCTTTCTTGAGCGACCTTTAAACCTGGTCTGTTCTCCGAGTTCAGAGACGTCAACCTTCTCCTCTGATCTTAGATCCCTTCACGGCGAGGCTCTCACCAAGCTAATACTCGAAGAGACACTCAACTCTTCCAGGCTCTTCTCAGTCACAGAAGCCTCGGCAAGGGAAGCGACTTCAATGTCCCTTCTGGCTTACACATGGTCTGATACAGTCAGCTACCTTGCGAGCCGTGAGGACTTATCAAACCAAACTCTAGGCAGACCCTACAAGAAGCCCTAACAGCTGGGGCTAAGACAATAGACTTCTTAACCGCTACAACAGCGACTATGTGAAGCAATTGGATCCTCAAAAGGAAGGATTAGTGGTTCCCAAACTTGCTTTTGTTCCTCAGTGAGGAATACTTCTCTCAGTCTCGGCGATTAAGGGCTATTGCGCAGCCTTGAGCCTCATCTGTAGACGGAGAAGGGGTTGACCTCTCCGCCTCAGAAGTGATCTTGCCCCCACTTGAGATTAGACCATCTCATTGAGACGTGTCTTACGTTCGCTGAAGGGTCTGCCCTATGTGCCCTTAAGGGCCTCAGACTACTCTCTGAACCTTAAGACTGTCTTCCTCGTACCTCTGTCCTCCACTAAAAGGGTCAGTGAGCTACATGGTCTCTTACGCCACCCATTCTAAGAGATGGGGGGGGGGGGGGGTGCGCAAGTGTCTCGCAACTTCGTACCAGGCTTGGTGGCTAGACTCATAATCCTTCATCTACCGATGGGAGATTTGGAGAATATCCACTCTCAATAGGTAACACAGGATGCAGTCCAGTCGTTACTATGCCCAGTCAGGGCGTCAAAGAAACATCTGAGGCGCACCAGACTTTTCAGACCACGTCTCTGTCATCTCTTCCTTGTTCCAACAGGGTAAACAAGAGAATCTCTCACAACACCATCTCTTTCTAACTTAAGAAAGTTATTGCGAGGTCTTTTCACGGAGACCCAGAGGCAGCACAACCCAGAGCCCGTCAAGTTAGGGGAGTGCCTGCATCTCTGGCGTTCAAGAAATTTTTCTCAGTCTCCCAAGTCTTAAGTGTTGGGGTCTGGAAACGCCAATCTACATTCACTGCTCACTATTTGAGCGACGTGACACAGGTCTCTAGACACCCGTTTTATAGGGCCTATTGTGACAGGTCAGCAGATGCTGTTACTACCTTACGCCCTTTCAGGGGACAGTAACCATTGGTTGAGTATTCTGGGTTACACTAGGTTTTAAGAAGGACATTCTTCGATCTTCTTTGTCTCCTTCTCCCCCACATCTGGGGATCCTAGCCTGTATCCAGTTTCAGCTGGACTCGCCAATGGAAATAAGGTACGATACTCATCTGATTCCTCTCACAGAGTATAAGTTATACTCGTGGTCACCAGGTTTCCCCTTGGCAAGGTCGGGGGAATCCTAAGTTTGAAGGGATCCGAGTCGAATGTTCCGAATGTTCCTGACCCACTTCATCCTGAAACATTTGTTTCCATGAAGTTGCAAACCTTTAGTCGTACTGAGATTCTGGGGATCTACAAAGAAAGAAGATAACGGAAGATTGTTGCTTCAAAAGAGTTTAGTCTGAGGACTATCTTCCCTAAAGCTAGGGAACTCCTTGGCCACCCTAGCCTCAAGACTAAGTCACCTATAGTAAAGAATGAGGGTTTGTATTTAGTGTAGTAACAAATGACAAACTTATAACAGAGTTTGTATTTTCCCCAACATACAAACCCGAAATCTTTACTCAAATTTTCCTTCCATCACCGCCCCCTAGGATAGTCCTAACTAGAATCTGATTGAAGGTAAAAAGCAGCTACCGACCAGCGGTCCCCCACCACTGACAGGTGGGTAATTACCTGTCCGGTCATTAACGACCTTGTTAAGGTTTTTCTGCTGTATTTTCCAGCTCGCGCTAGAATATCTCCTATAGTAAAGAATTCGGGTTTGTATGTTAGGAAAAATACAAACTCTGTTATAAGTTTGTCATTTCTTCCTCGCTGGAACTTTCCCTACTCCTACAAAGTTATGAACTTACCTTCCCTCAGTCGGAAGTGAGACATCCTCCATGGAACGTGGTTCGAGTTCTCAGGTCTCTTAAGAGACCTCCCTATGAACCATTACGCCCCGCTTCAGATCGCCACCTAACTTGGAAGACGGTGTTCCTACTAGCTTTGGCCTCGGCCAAGCGAGTCAGTGAACTTCATGGTCTCTCATATGACATCGCCCATTCAAGGGGATGGGGGGAGGTAACGTTCAAATTCGTCCCTTTATTTTATTACTAAGACTCAAAATCTGGGGGTGCCGGACCCTCGGTTCGACTCCTTCCAGATTTCGAGTCTTCGCTCTGTAACAGATGACCCAGACCATCTCCTACTGTGCCCAGTAAGGAGTCTGAGGCTATATCTCAAAAGAACGGCTGCAGTCCGTCCCCAGGTGCAAGCATTGTTTGTTAGCACTGGGAGGAATAAGAAGAGGGTCACCAAGAACACCATCTCGGCATGGATTTGTAGGGTGATCCATCTGTCCCTGAATCCAGGCCCTCCTCCGTCACATCGCCCTAGACCCCATGATGTCAGGGGCGTAGCTACGTCCCTGGCCTTCAAGAAGAATTTCTCAGTGACGCAGGTTCTTCAAGGCGGGGTGTGGAAGCGTCAGACGACCTTCACAGCCCACTACATGCAAGATGTGACCCACAGGAGGCTCGATACGTTTTCTATCGGCCCTGTGGTGGCTGCACAACAGCTGGTTTAAAACCTCAGGCTCCTTAGTGGACAAATAGCAGAAGGTTGAGGGCATTGTTACCCGGTCTTAGTCTGCATGAATGAAAAGGTTTGTCTGGCCCTTATTCTATTCTTCATCTTCCCCTCTCTTGGGGAAAGCAGCATCCTGGGTTCTCTGCACAGCTGACCTCAAACCACTGCAGGTAAACCATGTTTCCTTGTGTTCCTAGTATTAATATTAATACTGTTATGTCCCCATACCCTGATGATGTGGCATTGGGAGAGTCCTAGCCTAAAGTTTCCATCTAAAGAACTACAGGTCAACTTCCTAGGATGAGTCACACTTCATTATACCTTCACACACAGCTTGCGTAGGCAGCAGTCCTTGCGTAGCAAGGTTCTAGCGAGGTGCTGACACACTCATATAACAAGTCCCCGGGTAAAGCCAAAAGCCAGTACTGGCAGGGACTTTCCACTCTTCCTAATGGGTGAGTCACCCCTATTAAATAGCTTGGTTTGTATGTCAGTTACGGAACAAATGACAAATTTGTAGACAAATTGTATTTTTTCTAACTATACAAACCTTAGCTATTCAAATCAAACTTGCCCGCCAGCCCTATCCCCCTTGAAGTCCTACCTCCAAGCAAAGTGAGCTTAAGCACAGGTGTGTGTGAGGAAGGAGGGGGGGTGTGTGTGTGTGTTAGCAGGCTACCCTCCCTACCCCCCGCTAACTAGCGGTGGGGTAGTAAACCCTTGTTAAAATTCTAATGGCTCGTCATATCAGCTACGCTGAAAGTAATAACCCCTATTAAATTGCTAAGGTTTGTATAGTTAGGAAAAATACAAATTATCTACGAATTTGTCATTTTTGGAAGGGAACACAGCGTTACGACCTTTCTTATGATAAGCTGGTTTATAGGAATGGGTACTTTGGAAGCAAGCGCAGGGTTACCAGCACCATTTCAAACAGTCCAGCCTGAAGATGAGTTACGATACTTCTCGAAACTTGTCGCTGTATACTGTACTTTACTTACTTTCTGTACTCATTTTGTAGACTGCATTGTGCCCAGTTTTGACCCACATTGGATTTACCTTACCCATGATGAAGGATGAATTCTGCCCTGTTACTGGCGAAGTGCAGCTATGCTGAAAAGAAAATCATCAGATCTGTTAAGAGAGAAAACAAAAGCAATGCTACCGAGGCAGCGATCATATTCAAAGAAGTAATCTGAAGTTACAATTACCCGTTAATAATGTCTAGGTCGTGGGTCATTACTAAAATGGGTTGGGGGTGTGACGATTCGTCCCCTTTACTTTATCCTTCAATAAGCCACTTGTGCGCTTGGGCTACTGGTGGCCCATGACATTTACCATCCCTTATTCGGAATGAGAAATTGCAGATGGTGATTTGCCCCTTTTGTGGTGTTGGTTCTTTATCTGCATTAGGAAAAGCTACATATTCATGATGTTTAGTATAAAATATACTGATGCACAATGTAGAACCGAAATATTGCAAGAAAAAGCTAAAATTTTAGTACATAGTATATAGATAAGGGTAAAAAGGGAAATGAGCAAATTTAGTTCATCATTACAGTCTACTTTGCATAAATTATTGTTTCTCTTACTTTTTATTACTACACATATCCCATGTCGTATTTTGAAATTAGGTTTTATAGGATAAGTACTAACAGGATATTAGAAATCTGAGAGTATGGTGAAAACTTAAGGTAATGATCAGGCTACTACATCAAATTGCAGACGACTTAAGGTCTATTCAACTGAGACTAGTCTCTAGCTATTGACTACTTGAAATTATGTTATTAATAGAAAGCCATGAGACTCTTTTAACAAGATATGTTTTTCCAGATTTGAATGCGAATCGTCCCACAAGCCACAGGAGGTGGTCTTCAGGTATGGCCTCATACCAGGAAACCGATTTTTTAATCAGAAAGGAGAGAGGTAAGTACAGTTTATATTTTGTAGGGTGTGCTTCTTGGAATCAATTAAGTTCGTCCTCTCCATTATCAGTAATTCCTTTTAACTTCCCTGTCTGAGTACCAACATTCCAGGATCTTTGCTAATATCTTCCATTCCTTCATTCACTTCTTTAACTATTTCTATATCATTGCAAAACATGATTGAGTTGGAAAGGCAAATAGAGAGAATATTTCTGGTAAAGTGTCTTCTCCCTTACTGAAATTATGAGTGTTTTTATAAAATAATTATTGTTTAATCAAAATCACTAAAGAGAAAATCCACTAAAGTGTGTTAAAATCATTTAAGAATACAGTATATCCTAAAACATAAATTAAAAATTGAACTGCTTATCTGTTTAGCGACAAATGTCAGTTGGGCGAGTTAGTCTTATTAAACCCAATCTCACGTAGGTAGGTTACTGGCATAGTCATAGTTCTTACAGGCACGATGGAGAAATTCTGTTTTATTTTTTTTTTGTTAGCTAGCTAGCATTAAGTGAATTACAGGGCTCTCTTGGCAAGTCTGAAATAGATTTTTATAGAGAATTGTTATCAATCTAAGTACCAAAATGAATAATCTTGAAAAAAACATTAATATATTTTCAATAGGTTCTTTTATGGTGTTATATATTTTTTTCCAGGGGTTGGTCCACTTAGTTTTACTGATTTCCTTCGAGCCTACGGAAATGTCAGACTGCGAAGCAATTACAACACCAGTGACAACATTGATATTGCCAATTTATTGGCAATTAAAAGAGAGGAGAAAATCCACGAGGAAAGGAAGAGCTCGCTAACATGGCCGTACATCAAGGCGGGAGTGGAAAAACTTGGTGAAAAGCATAACCTGGATATGGAGTGCTACCTCAGAGAAATTTGGGACGTGGCGCATTTGGTGGCACCTGAGCTGGATACACGAGAAGAGGCCGCCGTGCATCTCTTCCAGATGTCTCATAATAATGCGGTTTTAAGCGACAAGCAAAACATGAAACTGAAACACATGTTTGGCAATGTTAAACCTCAAATTGAGAGAGCCCATAGGGTGAGTATTCTTTTTGTCTGTCATTTCAATATATGGTAGTATTCTGGGTTTAAGAGTTTAATTTTGTTCTGGGAGCAAGCTTGCAACATAAAATGCATGTATTCTAAAATTATTTGTCCCATAAGAAATAAAGGAAATTCATTTTGTGCTCCACAAGTCCATAGAGACATTATTTTTAGAGGTTTTGCAGGATGGAATCAAATGTAATACCTGCGTTTAAAGTGGACCAACTGTGATTGGTATATGTAGAAAAAGGCAGGGAGTTGTATCTTAGTAAAACAATGTCTTTAAGATTTTATCAACTATTCATTCATGTGTTCTGCCTCGCATTGATATTCTTTGGATTTTCAGGCTGTGAGAAAAATTGCTGATTTAGTAAGCGAGGAAGAGTTACACACCCTTCTGGCCAAAGAAGAGCTTCCCATGTTTGGTGCAAATATAAAGGTAGTACATTGTCTCTTAAATTCATCCAATTGTTTGCATAAATAGATTTCGATTGAAAGACCAACTTTGGTGGTAATGGAATAGGTACCCTTTGATATTGGACCACCTATCTGTGGTGAGAGTTTGTCATATTTTTAGTTAACTGGTGCAGATTTTTCCACTTTGAACTATCTGATATTATGAATAGGAAATGATACCACAGCTAATATTAGGGCTGGTTTACAGTGTGACATTGTAGGATCTCTAGGATTAGAAAATGGCTGGATCTAAGAGGTAGCAGCGCAAAGTTGTTCCTATGGGAAAACAAACCTTTCATGCTTTGAATAGGAGTAAATATCTTAAAATTCATGCCTATAGGTGTAAAGGATACCATTTTATCTTAATTGTATCCAGATTAAGTACAGCTTCCTAAGTTTTCTCAAGAATAATGTTTTTTTTTTCAATATTAATCTTACCCGATGATCATGTAGCTGTCAACTCCGTTGCCCGACAGAAATCTACGGTCGGGATACGCCAGCGATCGCTATCCAGGTGGGGGTGTACACAACAGCGCCATCTGTGAGTAGGTACTCAAGTACTTCTTGTCAACAAGAACTCAATTTTTCCTCTGTCGTGCCGCCGGCAAGACCTACTTGGATACGCTGTTGATTCTGGAGTTGTTGTTCACGATTTGGTGATGTATTTACTCTAGAGTTTAGCCTTCGCTATTCAGGAAGCTTTATCATTAGCTTAGCAAGCTTTTGGAATTAATTTGGATTAATTGTTAACGAACTTTGCTAGATTTTGGAATTCCCCCTTGACTACTTCTAAATTCAAGATGTCTGACCAGTCTCAAGTCCCTAAATACAGGCAGTGTAGTGTTAGGACTTGTGCTAGGCGTCTTCCGAAGGCCTCTTTAGATCCTCACACCGTTTGTTTCAATTGTAGGGGTAAAACCTGTCAATTGGAAGATCGATGTGGGGAATGCGCTGGGCTTTCGGAATTCGATTTTAACGAATTCCTCAAAAATGCACGTAGGTTAGAGAAGGAGAGAATCAGGAGGAGTTCTTCTCGCTCTGTGGATTTTTCCTCTCCCCATGCCCCTCAACCTTTTCCTTCCCCTGTGGTGGTGACTCCCGAACCTGCTACTAGTGCTCAGCCATCCATGGCGGATATGTTGC
Organism: Palaemon carinicauda; assembly: GCF_036898095.1. Taxonomy (NCBI): domain Eukaryota; kingdom Metazoa; phylum Arthropoda; class Malacostraca; order Decapoda; family Palaemonidae; genus Palaemon; species Palaemon carinicauda. Next base: position 81,491,880 of record NC_090728.1, read on the forward strand.
GTGCCATTCAGGCTCTAGGTGACCGAGTGGAGTCATTGGCTAATGACCGTAATCAGCTCTTGGCAGATGTCAGAGAGCTGAAAGCGAAAAGTGCAGTGGGAAGTGTTAGTGCTAGTGATGTGAAAAGTGTCAGTGTCATTGTTGCGCATGAGGGTACATCTGTGCGTGCCAGTCGTCCTCCCAGTCCGGGACCTCTTGCAAGCTCCCAAGCCCAGGGGAGAAGCAATGTCGAAGGACCAAAGGGTTCGGCAGGCCTTGATCGGCGCACGGATGTATCCTCAGTGGTTGCGGACGTATCTGTTCAAGATCGTCCCATCCACAAACAGACGAATGAGCCCTTACATTCCTCGTCTGTGGAAGAAGTTTCCAGGAGGAAACGATGGACCAAGGTCTCACGACCGCTCAAACGTAAGGTCCCTTCCGAGGGAGTCCAACGGCCCAGGTGTAGCCACTGGGTCAGTTCGGACTCGCTGCAGTCATCTGATGACTGCACACCTCCCGAGAGAGGTAGAGTGGTTCCACAACAGGCCTCTGCTCTGTCTGTTGTTGCTCCGACCACGGTAGACCCTAAGTGGTCCATGCTGCAGACTATGCAGTCTCAGCTTGCGGCATTCATGCAGGAGTATCATGCTGAGAAGGTTAACACTGCACCTGTTAACCTACAACCCGCCGAGGTTGTGCGCTCAGCAGATACTGCGGCTGCCTGCTCCCACACTCCACCTGTGAGAGCTCCACCACCGATGCGCAGTCCACCCTGCCAGACGCATGTTCTTGCTGCTGTAGAGCTGCCGGGTTCCAGCACTATGCGGCTTTCTCCACAACCCATGCAGCATGCGCCGCATACCATACAGCATGCTCCGCATACCATACAGCATGCTCCGCAACCCACCGCAGCCCCACCCACGCACCAGCACTCTGCTTTTGTTGTTGCCAGCTCGCAGACAGACCAGCAGCGGCATGATGTTGGATCCGCAGCTACGCATGCACCCGTTCTGCCGGATTCAGCCGTTCAGCTTTCTGCTCTGCCTTTGCCACTTCCTACTCAGCTTTCGGATGATGGAGTATCGGATGACGAAGCTGCACACTTGGATGAGCCACACTCTGACTTTGAAGGGCCCAAGTCTACGCCTCCCTCCTTAGACTTTCGTAAAGTCCTTGCCTTGTTCAGGGACTTGTATCCTGAGCAGTTTGTGTCTGCAACCCCTCGCTCTCCTCCCTCCGAGTTTGCTCTGGGCATGCAGTCTGCTGCGCCTGCCTTCACCAAGCTTGTTCTCGCACGATCTTCTAAGAGAGCTTTGAGGGTTATGGGAGAGTGGTTGCATTCCAAGAAGCAACTGGGAAAGACTGCATTTCTCTTTCCGCCTACCAAGCTTGCTTCCAAGTCGAGCGTCTGGTATGCCACGGGAGAGGAACCCGGCTTGGGAGTTCCTGCCTCTGCCCAGGGCGACTTCTCAAGTCTGGTTGACTCTCCCCGCAGGTTGGCTATGAGACGATCGAAGATCTGCTGGTCCTTTTCTGATATGGACCATCTGTTGAAGGGAGTCTTTCGTGCCTTCGAGATCTTCAACTTCCTCGATTGGTGTTTGGGAGCCTTAAGCAGGAAGACTTCCCCTTCAGATAGGGACTCTGCCATGCTGATCATGTCTAGCATGGACAAAGCCATTCGGGATGGGTCTGGTGAACTTGCGGCTTCGTACGTGTCGGGAGTGCTCAAGAAGAGAGAACATCTTTGCTCCTTCTTATCGGCTGGTATCACTCCTTGCCAGAAGTCAGAGTTGTTGTTTGCTCCTCTCTCCAAGTGTCTGTTTCCGGAGGAGCTGATTAAGGGGATGGCTGCCTCTCTTATCCAGAAGGATACCCATGATCTGATGGCATCTTCTGCACGTAAGGCTAAAACCTTACCTTCCGTGCCTAGACCCTTCCGCCCTGCAGCAGTAGACACTCCTGCAACTCGGTTCATCCCGCCCTTTCGTGGCAGAACCTCCAGCAGAGGAGGTACCCGTGCCGACAGTCACCGTGGCAAATCCAAGAAGGGTTCCAAGTCCGCAAAAGGCAAGTTCTGACTTTCTTCCTCTCCAGACAGCAGTGGGAGCCAGACTCAAGACCTTCTGGCAAGCTTGGGAGAGCAGAGGTGCAGACGCTCAGTCTGTGAAGTGGCTAAGGGAGGGATACAGAATTCCGTTCTGCCGCAGTCCCCCTCTAGCTACATCTCCCATCAACCTCTCTCCCAACTACAAGGAGAAGGACAAGAGGATAGCGTTGCAACAAGAGGTGTCGCTCTTGCTACAAAAGGAAGCGGTTGTCATAGTCCGGGACCATCAATCCCCGGGCTTCTACAACCGTCTCTTCCTGGTAGCGAAGAAGACAGGAGGTTGGAGACCGGTGCTGGACGTCAGTGCTCTCAATGCTTTTGTCACCAAGCAGACGTTCACGATGGAGACGACGAAGTCGGTCCTAGCAGCGGTCAGGCAGGAGGACTGGATGGTCTCGTTAGACCTGAAAGACGCGTACTTTCACGTCCCCATCCATCCAGACTCCCAACCTTTCCTAAGGTTCGTCTTTGGAAAGGTTGTGTACCAGTTCCAAGCCCTGTGCTTTGGCCTAAGCACGGCCCCTCTTGTGTTTACCAGACTGATGAGGAATATTGCGAAATTCCTTCACTTGGCAGACATCAGAGCCTCCCTCTATTTGGACGACTGGCTTTTAAGAGCTCCAACAAGTCGTCGCTGTCTGGAGAATCTCAGATGGACTATGGATCTGACCAAGGAACTGGGCCTCCTGGTCAATATAGAGAAGTCCCAGCTCGTCCCATCCCAGACCATTGTCTATCTAGGTATGGAGATTCAGAGTCGAGCTTTTCGGGCTTTTCCGTCGGCCCCAAGGATCAATCAAGCCCTAGAATGCATCCAGAGCATGCTGAGAAGGAACCGATGTTCAGTCAGGCAGTGGATGAGTCTAACAGGGACACTTTCATCGCTGGCCCAGTTCATCGAGTTAGGGAGACTCCACCTCCGCCCCCTTCAGTATCATCTAGCTGCTCACTGGGTAAAGGACACGACGCTAGAGGCGGTCTCAGTGCCTGTTTCCGAAGAGATGAGGTCTAGTCTAACGTGGTGGAAGAACAGCATTCTTCTCAAGGAAGGTCTACCTTTGGCTGTTCAGACCCCCGACCACCGTCTCTTCTCGGACGCATCGGACACGGGCTGGGGTGCGACACTGGACGGACAGGAATGCTCGGGCACATGGAATCAGGAGCAAAGGACACTTCACATCAATTGCAAGGAGTTGTTGGCGGTTCATCTGGCCTTGATAAACTTCAAGTCCCTCCAGCTAAACAAGGTGGTGGAGGTGAACTCCGACAACACCACAGCCTTGGCTTACATCTCCAAGCAGGGAGGGACTCATTCGAGGAAGTTGTTCGAGATCGCAAGGGACCTCCTCATTTGGTCAAACGATCGAAAGCTTTCGCTGGTAACGAGGTTCATTCAGGGCGATATGAATGTCATGGCAGATCGCCTCAGCCGGAAGGGTCAGGTCATCCCCACAGAGTGGACCCTTCACAAGAATGTTTGCAGCAGACTATGGGCCCTGTGGGGTCAGCCAACCATAGATCTATTCGCTACCTCGATGACCAGGAGGCTCCCAATTTATTGCTCACCGATTCCGGACCCAGCAGCAGTTCACATAGATGCCTTTCTTCTGGATTGGTCCCATCTAGACCTTTATGCATTCCAACCGTTCAAGATTGTCAACAGAGTACTGCAGAAGTTCGCCTCTCACGAAGGGACAAGGTTGACGTTGGTTGCTCCCCTCTGGCCCGCGAGAGAATGGTTCACCGAGGTACTGCAATGGCTAGTAGACGTTCCCAGGACTCTTCCTCTAAGAGTGGACCTTCTGCGTCAACCTCACGTAAAGAAGGTACACCCAAACCTCCACGCTCTTCGTCTGACTGCCTTCAGACTATCGAAAGACTCTCGAGAGCTAGAGGCTTTTCGAAGGAGGCAGCCAGAGCGATTGCCAGAGCAAGGAGGACATCCACTCTCAGAGTCTATCAGTCTAAATGGGAAGTCTTCCGAAGCTGGTGCAAGGCGAATGCAGTTTCCTCAACCAGTACCACTGTAACCCAGATTGCTGACTTCCTGTTACATCTAAGGAACGTAAGATCCCTATCAGCTCCTACGATCAAGGGTTACAGAAGTATGTTGGCAGCGGTATTCCGCCACAGAGGCTTGGATCTTTCCACCAACAAAGATCTACAGGACCTCCTTAGGTCTTTTGAGACCTCAAAGGAACGTCGGTTGTCCACTCCAGGCTGGAATCTAGACGTGGTTTTAAGGTTCCTAATGTCATCAAGATTTGAACCGCTCCAATCAGCCTCTTTTAAGGACCTCACATTAAAAACTCTTTTCCTCGTGTGCTTAGCAACAGCTAAAAGAGTAAGTGAGATCCACGCCTTCAGCAGGAACATAGGTTTTACTTCTGAAACGGCTACATGTTCCTTGCAGCTCGGTTTTTTGGCTAAAAGCGAGCTTCCTTCCCGTCCTTGGCCTAAGTCGTTCGAGATCCCAAGCCTGTCCAACTTGGTGGGGAACGAACTAGAGAGAGTACTTTGCCCAGTAAGAGCTCTTAGGTACTATTTAAGAAGGTCAAAGCCATTACGAGGACAATCAGAAGCTTTATGGTGTGCTATCAAGAAGCCTACTCTACCGATGTCTAAGAACGCAGTTTCTTACTACATCAGGCTTCTGATTAGAGAAGCACATTCTCATCTGAAGGAAGAAGACCTTGCTTTGCTGAAGGTAAGGACACATGAAGTGAGAGCTGTTGCTACTTCAGTGGCCTTCAAACAGAACCGTTCTCTGCAGAGTGTTATGGATGCAACCTATTGGAGAAGCAAGTCAGTGTTCACATCATTCTATCTCAAAGATGTCCAGTCTCTTTACGAGAACTGCTACACCCTGGGACCATTCGTAGCAGCGAGTGCAGTAGTAGGTGAGGGCTCAGCCACTACATTCCCATAATCCCATAACCTTTTTAATCTTTCTCTTGAATACTTTTTATTGTTGTTTTTTGGGTTGTACGGAAGGCTAAGAAGCCTTCCGCATCCTGGTTGATTTGGCGGGTGGTCAAATTCTTTCTTGAGAAGCGCCTAGGTTAGAGGTTGTGATGAGGTCCTTTAGTATGGGTTGCAGCCCTTTATACTTCAGCACCTAGGAGTCGTTCAGCATCCTAAGAGGACCGCTAGGCTCAGTAAGGAAGACGTACTTAAAAAAGGCAGAGTAATAGTTCAAGTCGACTTCCTTACCAGGTACTTATTTATTTTATGTTTGTTATTTTGAATAACTGATAAAATGAAATACGGGATACTTAGCTTCTTTGTTAACATGTATGCTGGTCTCCACCCACCACCCTGGGTGTGAATCAGCTACATGATCATCGGGTAAGATTAATATTGAAAAATGTTATTTTCATTAGTAAAATAAATTTTTGAATATACTTACCCGATGATCATGAATTTAAGAACCCGCCCTTCCTCCCCATAGAGAACCAGTGGACCGAGGAGAAAATTGAGTTCTTGTTGACAAGAAGTACTTGAGTACCTACTCACAGATGGCGCTGTTGTGTACACCCCCACCTGGATAGCGATCGCTGGCGTATCCCGACCGTAGATTTCTGTCGGGCAACGGAGTTGACAGCTACATGATCATCGGGTAAGTATATTCAAAAATTTATTTTACTAATGAAAATAACATTTTTTTTTGTCATTTGTTTGGAACTGTTGGGCATCCGGGTTCTGTTAAACTCGAATGATTGGTGATATCTGGGGTCACCAAAAGAAGACCTTGTGAGAGCCCAAAAGCTTACTCTGAAGCTGTAGGGAATTTAGATTTCTTGATAAATCTCAAGAAGTCTTTTGTAACTCCAAGTCAGTTTATGGAGGATGAAAGCGTGATTCCTGTCCAAGCTACCTTTTCTTTCCCAATAATTTAGGTCTTAAATGTATAGTCATTGTCAACACATCCTCAGCAAAAAAGAATGATTGACAGTAACAAATTCTAATTGTCAGGCTTTCTCCATTATGAGGCTCAATACTACACAGTATTTTCATAATTGGGTAGCTGAATCAGTAGAACTTCAAAAGTTCAAACTTGCAGCAAATGTTTTTAAGTTGAACAGGCTGACATAAGTCTTTTTATAGTTTATATATGACATATCTGTTTTGATGTTCCTGTTTTTAGAATAATTTATTATTAATTTTTTCTCATCGTTTATTTATTTCCTTATTTCCTTTCCTCACTGGACTATTTTCCCCTATTGGAGCCCTTGGGCTTATAACATCTTGCTTTTCCAACTAGGGTTGTAGCTTGGCTAATGATAATGATAATAATTACCGTATATGTTAAATCAGGGTGCCACTATACTGGTGATTACTACCCATATGGCTAAAGGGGACCGCTTAGTTGATGTATTTTGGAAGGGTAGAATTATTGTAGTTTTAAAAAAGTCAGTTGAATCTCTTTCTTAGAAGGAGTAGCAAATGAACCTTGGTAAGCATTGAAATAGAAAAATATGTTGTATGATAATACAAAATTTAATAGAGAACTGCAATGTTTTTGGGTGTAGATCTTCTGTTATGTTATATGATAATGCAACATTGAATTGAAAATTCCAATGTTTTCCGATATAGAACGTCTTATACAACTCTTGTATTGTTTATTCATTGTTTTTTCATGCATATCATCCATGTCTTGATATTGCTATAGCAATAATCATTTGATTCTTCGTGTAATTAATATGTTATTCAGTCAAATTAGGAAAAGATTAAGCAACACTTGAAAGTATAAGAATTTTTCCCAGAGATGGTCAGACAGGCTTTAGTTTCAAACTGTAAGGTGAGCCTCTGTAAGAGTCTGGGATGCATCCACCATTTTTAGAACCTCTTTCTTTTGAAGTTAATAATTTTGACAATATTCGCTGTATGATAATTTTTGTGTTTCCCCATTTATAGCATTTAATAGCTTGTACAGCATCTCACTAATAATTTGTGTAGGATTTTTGATGCATGCATATTCATAAGTTTTTTGAGGATTTTATTTTCAACGGACTTGTATCTAGTAAATGTTAATCCTAATTCATAGTAATCTAGTTTAAGAGCATTATTGATCATTTTTTGCTTCAGCGATTTGAAATGGAGAATTTTGTTTGTTTAGCAGAGCTAAAAGTCAAAGAGGGCTAACAACTCGAGTTAAGGCAGCAAGCCTTAGTTTAGAGTTTATATGTTAATTATGAAATAGAACAGATTGAGGTTTGTTTGTTAGAAAGTATAATGAATTGAAAATCTTTTGGGTATAATGTATAACTACTACGTAATTTCTCACATATTTGATATATCATTCTGTGTATCAATGGTAACTATAATTAAACCCTATTTATCATACGTTCCTTAAAATAAATGTTCTATGGCTAGTCATACTAGAATAGGTCAATTACTTTGTTAAGGATTAAAAAAACTTTTAGTGACATTTTTATGATACTATGTATTATTTCTTGCAGGTGGGTCCCAAGATTCCTCCAGATAACTATTTGATTTTAAACAAATTACCAAATCTGAGAAGAAAAAAACCAGTGGCAGAAGCGCCACAGAAATATAGTGATTTTAAACCTGAAATTGTGGAGAAGCAAGTTAAAGAGAAGGTAATATTTTACTGATCAAAATATTATTAAAGTTTTGATGCTAAACATTTGTTGGTTCCTACTCGGGTACAAACCTTTGGCCATTAATAGGAATGGAAACTCGGCTCTTAAATATTATAACGAGGTATGAGTAGTTACTGGCAGGTGGCGGGGAATGTCCACCCGCCAGTACACGGGGAAGCCACTTTTGACTTTACTTGGCTGGTTTAATCTTTGTTTCTTTTTCTATACTCTTTTTCTCTTTGCAGTGTTTGATTGCTTTTTGTGGAATGGAGAAACAACATGCTAGCATGAGACCTTACCCTGGAGTTGCTGGCCAAAAGCGTGTCACCTTCATGAGTAGGAGCAATTTTGACCCCATTCTTTGTGACCTGACAGGGGACGTGACTGCTCACAGTCTTCCCCCTGTAAGGAGTGTAATGATGATTGTTGCTGCATTGGGGGGAGGAGGAGGCAAAGTGTGACTCTTCTTTTGGGGTCTTCCTCAAGGCCGAAAAGGTCCGCTAGTTCTCTTCTTTCACCTTTAGGTAATCTTCCACTTGAACCTTCTCTCTTTCCTCTCCTTGGCATTAGTGAAGAATGCAGGAATTCTAGTTAAATTCTTAGCCTAGTTACCTAGCGATAGTAGGATCAGGTGGTGGAAAACATTGAGGCTTGGGAGTCATTGGTAGGTTGTGAGATATCTAACCTAAATGACGTTGAACTAGCAAACTCTCCAGCTTCCAAATACTCTTGGAATGCATTTGGTTTGTATTGTCGTGGGTTAAACCCTGTATTAAAGGATTAATTTTGTGGTTGTGTAGGAACAAATAAATTTTTTCCATTTTTTTTTCTTAGTATCCAAATCTGACCAATTTTATATCATACCCTATCTCTCATCCTCCTCTGGTCCCATGACCCAAGGGAGACATGAAAGGCTTCATAGCTAATACAGTGGTAACACGTTCACCTAGCATCTATATGGCAGCAGATCGATCCCAGCCCGTTGAGTTTGAGCTGTTTACGGGGGAGGATACTGATGTGATTGGGCACTACAATTAGGTGTTGGGCTTGCCCTGCTAATGCTCAGATGCGCACCTTTTCAGATGATACTGGAACTGAATCCAGACCCCTTTACCTTTTACGTTTGATAATTATACCCCACCAATAATGTCCCTCTGGTCCTAGAGTCCAAGAGAGAAGTGAATGGCTTTACGTCAAGAGGAAGGGTTGTACTCCACCATTCCTATTTTCCAACAGTCAACTACTTTTAAGTTTCAAGACGGCTTATGACTTAAGGAAAAGTTACAACCTGTATTAAGACACACAACACTGGTACTGGCAGAGGGATTGCCGGCGAGCCGGCAGCCAACCGACAGCGTTATACCGATACTGTCAGCATTTGATGAGACAAGTAGGATGTCGTAGACACTGACGGCAAGTGCCGGTAGACTGGCATTGAGAGAGAGAGGGAAAGACTAGGAGGGAAAGGGGGGAAGGTAACTCAGTACCCAACCCCCTCTACCTCCAGAAGAAGTGTTCAAATGAAAGGGAGGGTCTGACCTTTCATCCGGCGGCAAGAGGCCGGTCGACGGCTATGTTGCCAATGGCGGCCCAAGGGAGGGCCGAAGAACACTCAAGAGGGAAGGTCCCCCGCTGGCAGACCGACCGACAATAGCTATCCCATAGTTCGACTATATGCGGGAAGCGTAGCAGTACGGACTAACCAACAAGGGGACCAGGCCATATCTACAATCCGCCGGCACATGGCGGAGTTGTAGAACGGTGGACAGGGGTGTGATGGCTAGCCAACACAAAGGGATAGAGTGGGGAGGGGGAAGAGGGTCCTGAGGGGGAGTGTAAGGGGGAACGAAGTCCCCACCTGCACACCCATGGGTAGGGGATTCTGTTCAGGGCTAGCCTGTCTAGATAGGAAGAGTCCATTCTCCAGCCTAGGGTAGGTTAGCCCGGAGTAGGTACAGCACTAGTGTCCCGTCCTAAACTATAAAGAAACAGAACTCCCTTAGGCTGCCTAACCTGGGCTAGGAGAACTAGTCTCACAGGCCATGAAAGGTAGGGGTAGGACAAGTCGCTAGGCCACAGGGAGGAAGGGTCGTAACCCAACCAAGTGTGCTAGGGTGAAGGGCTAAGTCCTCCCACCTTCGCTCTCCAACAAGGGCCAGAAGGGGAGTACATTCCCCTAAAGGAAGGTTGGAGGCGAACGACTGATACTCTGAGGTTCTGTTCCAAACTCAAAGTGCACAGCGTATGGCAAGGAGAAGGGACAGAGGGGTTCTAGCCTAACCTACTCGAATATATCGAGGATAGGGAGGCTAGGATGTAGCCTAGGCTACCTCAGAGGGAGGAGATTACCTAGGGTCAGGTAACTGGGAGGGGGGGAGGAAGTATATAAAAGCCCTAGCGTAGGTTAGGTGCGAGGGAGACGACTACTAATATCATCGAAACCCCTTAAATACTTCCCAGAAGGCAAAAGAAACATATGTGCAATCATTGAATCTTGTACTGTATGTATAATTGCCTGAATCTTCATTTCTATACTTAACACTAGGAACACTTATTATATCATTTAAGAAGTAAATATGAACACTTAGACTATCGAGCCTAGGGCTAGGCCAGCAGGCTAGCTTAGGGTTCGGCTAATTATGATTGCCGAAAACGAATACTAACATCATAATATAACTAATTCCTAGCAATGAAGACTGATATAGTCATTAGTTAAAATACCGGGAATGCTGTTCTGGCTAACTAATAAAGCATGCGAGGCGAACCGCAGCGTCTCAACATGACGCCTCCGGTCGGGGCACAGCTCGGCCACAAAACACAAGATTTAAAGAAAAATATTCGTTACTTTACTGCTGGAGTTTATTTATACAAGACAAGAATATGGTACTCAACTTTCCAGAGAAAGGCGAGGCTGAAGATTGCGACAATGCTGAAAATAGTGAACACTGAAAAACACAACTGGCAGGAAACGCTACAAGATTAGGAATGAAGCGGGCGGATGTAATGTCAATCAAGATGGCGGACAGCTATGGCTGCCGTTTGTTTACGTCGCGAGGTACAGTAACAGTAACGCAGGAGGATAACTTTGCAACGGCTCCTCCTATAACTTGCCACCTTCCCCCTCGAAGCGTAAACGCTATGTGGGGTGCAGATAGCCATGTGGCGTGTCAAGCATACGTCCCCTGTTGATATACGATATCCTAAAGGGAAACCTTTAGGGTACTCGTGCCAGGAGTTAGAATTCTGTGAAACCTTTAGTTTAATTTTCTGGGAATATCTACTGTAGTCATATATACCCTCAGGAAGCATTGAAGGAACCTTCCATCAGGACGTCATGGCCATCTCACCCAAAAATAGAATTTTCGCTTCGCTCAAAATCCGTTTAAAGGACTCTGGTTTAAGTAACTTGGAAAAATAAGAAATAAATAAATTTGCAATTAAAGCTGATATCTATATGCAAATATTTTGAACTAATATACCCCTTTCTCTTCACATATTTTGTCATATGATTTAGAAGTGTAAGAGTCTATGAATAATTTTAACGAGCATCCACTATGTAATGCAGAGGAGTAATATTTTCATATTTTTTCAATAAATCTATTTAAATTGGATCTAGGCACCATGTTTTGATTCTGAGTAATAAGGTTGACAGATAACACGTAGTTATAAGCTCTTGGGTGTATAGGATTCTTCTTTTCCAACTAGGGTTGTAGCTTAGCAGGTAATAATACAGTAATAATGATAAAAGGTAGGAATTATTAACATTTGATAAGTGGGAGACCTTCAAGTGTGACTGGTCATACATTCCATCCAATTTGTTGATAGTTTAGTGTGAAAGTCTTTTCTTTTCTATCTTGCATTCACATTGATATGTATAGAAATATATTGTAGATTTTTGGAAAATCTTTGACGTTTGTAATGATCACATAATTTATGATACCAATGTGATGGTTTTTCTCATTCCAGGTTTCTAAGTCTTGGGTAGAGGCACAGCTGCTTAGATTTTATTCTAACACCAGCATTGTTTCAGAGCTGAGTGACAGCACTATGACCCTTTTGCGAAGCTCCAAGGCTGACAACGAACTACTAAATGAGGTTAGTAATGAAAGCTATTCAAAAGTGTAATAACTATTAAGAGGCCGTGCCTAAAGCATATGGTCTTTATCAATATCTAGATGAAGCTATTTTCTAGTCTTGTAGTTTAAGGGTGGTCCCCAAGGACTTTTCTGTTGGGCTAGAACAAGGAATCCAATGTACACAGTTACAAAAATTAAGTGTAATTAGAAGTACTATAAGCATAGTACAATAAGCATAGGCTAGGGTCTCTTGTTATCTGCCAATTTCCTTATCCACAGGAGAGGTTTAAATACAAGTGTATATTGGAAAGTTATAAAAACATTACTTTTTTAAGAAACCCTTTTCAAAGTCATCTCTTTATAAATATGAAAATGGAATTCCCACCACTAGTGAGATGTCCGAAGAACGGATTTTGAGCGAAGCGAAAAATATATTTTTGGGTGAGATAGCCATGTCATCATCCTGATGGAAGGTTCCTTCAGTAGCTTCCTAAGGGTTTATTTGACTACAGTGGATATTCCCAGAGAATTAAACTAAAGGTTATCACAGAATTCTAACTTCTGGCGCGAGTACCCTAAAGGTTTCCCTCTAGGATATCGTATATCAGCAGGGGATGCATGCATTAACACGCCACATAGCTATCTGCACCCCAAATAGCGTTAACGCTTCGATGGGGAAAAGGTGGCAGGATAACCGAGGAGCCGCTCCAAAGTTACCCTCCTTCGTTACTGCTACGGTACTCGAGATGTAAACAAACGGCCACCATTCTGTGTGACGTCACGTCCGTCTTTATTCCGAAACACAGCTTCTACCTATCTCCGCGATACAGTATGTCAGGGAGGGGCCTGGTAGGCTGAGCTGGAACAGTCAGGTGGGTCCATCAGGATGACATGGCTATCTCACCCAAAAATAGATTCCGTTTTTTGGGCTCAAGCCATGTCGTCTTGATGGAAGTGTACCAGAGAATTAATGTATCGTGGGTTTTTCCCTAATCCAAGTGCCTAGCTCTTCGAAGAATATTCCAATGGTCAGGTGACCGTGGAGACCGTGACATCTTCATTAGGTGTCACTACCAGAGGTTCTATAATGATCGGGCTTCCTGCCCCCCTGGCAGGGAAGTTTTGTTGGACAGAAGGAATATTTCGAAGTGATCAGATGAAGATATATTCACCTGGTGGAGAGATCATGCCGGTCTCGGGGCAAATCGAAAGGTTAATATTTGTGTTGGAACAATATTTTCTAGAGAGAGGGGTTTCAGCCTTTCAGACCCACTGGTTTTGCTATGACACACCCCTGGCTCCTCCCCCCAGACAGCTGTAAGCGAGCACAAACCACGCTCATCGGGGCGGAGCAACCAGAGACATGTGAGTTGACGGGAACCAAACCATATATTTGAAGTTGAGAGGACACAGGCAACACCTGTTACACCTTACCACTTCTACAACCCTCCCCTAATTTTTGTTACGTGGAACAAAGACTTAATCAACCAATTAAAATGTCCAAGAAAGTCGTAGTATCAGCAGATGTGCATAATCTTAGCGAAACTAGCGATGATGACAATATTACACCGGCACAACCCAAAAAGAAGAGATGTCCCAAAACGGAAGAAACCAGCCAGTAACCTTCCAATAGTGAAATTCTTCAATTGTTATTATTACAGAATCAAACATTAATGAAACTAGTGGAGAAAGGGTAAGGTTTAATATTCTGTTTCTATATAAAAACGTCTTGGATAGCAGCGGATATAGACCGATGACGTCACAAGCATGGCAGTAAAAGGTAAACAATGAGCCGGTACGGACCGTGCGGTAGTTATAAGCGTAAAAGTTTGAAAATAGATAAATTTCAAGACCGAAATACATTATCATATAATCTTAAAGTATGTGTAAAGTGAACCTAAACATTATAAGGGCTAGATACTTATATGCCAAAGGTAATTAATGTTGTAAGGTGAGGTGTTAACTAGTTTTGCCTTACGTTCCAAAGAGCCGAGTAGCCTAACTAGCCTAACCTTTTCTAACTTTGAGTTTAACATACTACGTCAATCTAGGCTACCTATTAGCCGCTTCCTTCCGCCTATCCCACCGAGATCCTATCGTCGACATTTAACTGGAGGGGTTCCTGTCAAAGGCGGTATAATTGGATCTACCTCAGCTAATGGGTAGAATTTTATATCACTCGTTTCCTTTCAATATAATGGTTTACCCCTTACCATGAGGAACTGCGTCTTAAGAATTTCTGACAGGTCAGCTATATAGATAATATAAGATGATTACTGTAGAGGCTATATGAATTTAAGTATGGGATATTAGTGAGAGGATGCCGATTGACCTGAATTAACCGATGAAGGCCATTTGAGCCTAGAACCCGATTGCCTGGCTTCAGCCTTCTAGGTCTGCTGCTGTCCAACCTGATTTGCAAATTCATGAGCCATATTATAGACATCAGTTAAACTTTTATTATCAAATTTGAGTCTAGGTTTTCACTCCTATTGCAGAAGTGGTTCGACTGCAAAAAGGAATGACAATACTCCTCCTCCTAAGCGCCCTCGCCGTAAAGTAGATTTACCTGAGAATGCAAATGAAGAATTATTTACAACTTACAATGAAGATAGTAGTGACTATGAAGAATTTAACCCACTTACCTTTAACAAACCTATTCCTACTTATATATCTAACAATTTTAATGCTGTGCCCTCCATTCATATAGATGGGAAAATACAATTAAATGAGTCCCTAATTGAATTAACATTAAGTGAAGGAGACAAGAACTCTTATGATCAATTCTTTGTTTGTAATCATAATAAAGAACTTGCAGACCTTTTCAAATTGATAAATTTGCCAAAGTTGAACTTTTGGCCAAGTGGCAGGTTGTTTAATGAAGATTTCAAGAAGAAATTTCACTTTTATACTGAAAACATTAAAATGGCTATATCTTCTTTTCAAGGGCATGCAGCTCTGGCGCAATTAGCTTACCCCTCTAAGATTAACAATATTAATTTCATAACTAAAGTGATAATTGGGCCTTTCAGGAAACACATTGATCTAACTAAAAGTTTAATCCACTCATTCAGAAGTAGAACTTTACCCAGGAACTTCAATTTAGATACCAGAGATGCTATTATTAAAGCTGAAACTAATGATATATGGGTCTTATCAGATGATCAAAGGAAAGCTATTGCTTCGTGCTTTCGAGGCGGTCCCCTTCCTAGGGGAGGGGACATTATCTCTAGAAGTGGAAGGTTCAACTTTGGCAAACATCAGGGCTACCCCAGAGGGAAATTTAACCTTTACAGAGGATTCAGGGGAAGCTTTGGTTCAGGAATAGGTTCAATCCCTACAGGCGAGGTATCAAGAGAGGTGGCCGAAGAGGGGGAAGGAGTACAGGGGGACAGACAGCAATTAATTCAGACGTCAAAGATAAGAAACAAAACTAATTATGCTTTAATTCTTAATACCATCGAGCCCTGCTCGGACCAAGAGGGAAATAACCTGGAGCTACACAGTAAAGATAAAAATTTGGCAAATGTACCCACTAACAATTCAATAATATTGGAAGAGTTAAATTTCCCTACAGAAGCCTCTAGCTCCAAGGAAACCTCTCACGCCCCTCCAGTAAGTGGGATAGGTAGGTCATTGACAAATAAATTAAAAAATTGGCAAAAACTCCCAAGATTCTTCTTTGGCATGCACCTTGATCAGTAAGGATGTGAGACTCCAATTTACCAATAAAAATAAGGCTCAAAAGACTTTGAAAAGATTTGGGGTTGATAGATGTTATCCTTCTAGCAAGAGAATAATACTAGAGAGAGAATGTCACAGATTACTAGACTTAGGGGTAATAGAACAAATTGACAGGAATTCTTTCTACTACTCTAACCACATATTTTATAAGCTTAAACCCGATGGGAGCATTCGCCTAATCTTCGATATGAAATGCCTTAATACTATGATCAAGAAACCTTTTTTCTCTATGCTGAAACCTAAAACTATATTCCCTTATTTGCACTTAAACAACTGGGCATGTAGACTTGATTTAAAGAACGCTTATTGGCACGTCCCTCTTCATTCAAGTGCTCAAAGATTCTTAACGTTCAAATTAGGAAAGCGTAAATTCAAATGGACGGTTGTTCCCTTCTGGTTAAAGACAGCTCCCTACATCTTTTCCAAACTAATGTACACTGTAGTTAAATACATTAGGAAGAAATGTAATATACTCATCTTTAACTACTTAGATGATATACTCATATTGGCAGATTACTTTCACAAATGTGAGGCTCACATCCAAATAGTCATTGAAGTGCTCACGGAGATGGGTTGGCAAATATCTATTAAAAAGTCTGTTATTCACCCAGTGCAAAAGATAGAGTTCCTGGGAGTTCATTATATCTTGGAGAACAAAACAATGAGACCAATGCAGAAAAAAACATTGATAAATGTATCGGGCTTGCCAATACAGTATCCAACTTGAACAGATCTGACCTCAAATTATATCAAAGATTGATAGGATCACTTAACTTCTGTTCCTACTACACCTTTAATGGTAGATACTATCTTAAATTCCTTCACAGATTTCATAGATATTTTGCTAAAGGATATAGAATTATTCCTCCTTCTTTCAAATCCTTTCTAGAAGAATGGAAACAGACTAACATGTATAGTGACATAAACATTCCTAATAATCAAGTAGATCTAGAGCTATTCACAGATGCATCCAACTTTGGCTGGGGTGGAGCATTAGTAGGAGAACATGGTATACTCTCAACTAATAATACATGGCTACAAAATGAGAATACTCTGCACATTAACATTAGAGAATTACTTGCATGCATTTACTGTATAAAACACTTCAGAGACAAACTAAGAAACAAAGTAGTACTAATTCACATAGATTCACAAGTAACAAACTGTTGGGTAAAAAAACATGGTAGCATTAGGAACAAATCGGCTCAGGAGGCCATCAAAGTGTTACTAGACATCAAAGGAAAATACAAAATAGGCATTCAAACTAAATGGATTAAAGGGAAAAGCAATGTGATGGCTGATTCCCTATCGAGAGACTTTGGTTCCATACATCCAGAAGCTACTCTTGACGATAATCTATTCAATTTAATTTGCACAGATATGAATTTCTCTCCTGAAATAGACCTTTTCACCAATGGCTTTAATTCTAAATGTAAAAGATTTTGTTCTTCCATACCCAACACAAAAGCAATCTGTAATAATGCTCTTCACATTAGCTGGGAAGGTTCTTCTCCTCTTTATGTTTTTCACCCAGGCTTCTTACTGCATAAAGTTGCTTTTAAGATATATAACGAATGTAATAACAGCATGCTCTTCTGCACTGTTTCCCAGAAAACGGAACCATGGATTCCCCTAGTCAAGACAGTCTCCAAGGAATACCGGAAGTACAAAGTCAAAGTAAAAGGCTGCCAGATACTTCATATGGACTGTACCTCACCCTTAGCGTAACACCACTTAAATTTGATCGCCTTCAGAATATAGATCAACTACCTTCCATATTTCCTCCAGAGATATGCAACAAAATTACTTCCAATTTACGAGACAGCTCCATAGCCAAGTACCAAAATCTCTTTAGTAGCTTTAAAGAGTTCATACACAATAAATATGGAAGTAACAATAAGTTCCCTCTTTTATCAGTGCTACTCTATTTTAATGATTTAATAGACAAGGGCCTAGCATACAACACACTAAAAGGATACCGAGTTGCTCTTGGACCGGTTTTGAAGGGATACTTTCCCAATTATTGTCTAGCAGAAGACAAGTATATTAAAGCCATGCTTGATGGAGTAAATAGAAGAAGACCCAGCAATTATCATCAATTTCCAGGCTGGGATCTTGATAAAGTGGTTTCCTACCTCAACACTACAAGAGATGATTCTATGCTGCTCATGATTCAGAAGATGTTATTCCTTGTAGCTTTGGCTTGCCCATTGAGAGCTAACCAATTTAATCATCTATGTATCTCCAGGAGCACTTTCATGCCAGAAACCATTGTGTTAAGGAACCACCCTTCCTTCATGGCCAAGAATCAGAGAAACAATTACACTCCTATTGACTTCAGCTTTAGGTGTCACCCTACCAAGCCAAAAATTTGTCCAGTTAGACAATTAAACTTTTATTTGGAGTACACAAATAAAATCTATGCAGAAAGGAACATAGATAGGAAAGACCATATTTGGCTGGATGAAAACTTCAAGATCATGTCCCTTCCAAAGATGAGGCAGCTATTCAGGGACTGTATTTTCAGAGCTGACCCCAATGCCAGAAAAAACTCCACCAATTTCCACTCTATCAGAGGTCAAGCAGCTTCAAGGATGATGTATAATGGAGTTACGCTGCAAGAGATAATGACTAGAATGAATTGGAAAAGCAACTCTGTATTCGGGTCATTTTATGCTCTCCTCGGTGTACAGGGAGTTTTCGATGCAGTCGTTGAAGGACTTGGTTTGTGCTCGCTTACAGCTGTCTGGGGGACGAGCCAGGGGTGTGTCATAGCAAAACCAGTGGGTCTGAAAGGCCTCGCCTCTTCTCTCCAGAACTTAGGTTCACAAGTAAACTGTCAGATGCCATTAGGTGAGCGTATAATACGAGTCATGTAGTCTTAGAATGATCATAGGATAGGGGCAAATAAAACAATAACAGCAATATATTTCATTATGAAAGATAGGAGCGAAAAGAGACACACATGGTAAATAAAATAATTTTATTTGAAAATTTGCAAGTAATTATAGAAATTATTTACAATAATAATAATAGATAATGGACATAGAATTCTTGTAAAGATGGTGATGTGGAATCTGAAAAGGAAAAGTTTTGCTTTTAAACACTAGTTCCTGGGGGAACGCCAGTCTTTTAGTGTCAATCAACACTCCATGTCCAAGAACATGTGGCACACGTGTAAAATTCTATGTCATTTCACCGTAATGAAGAACAGTCTATAACTAACACTAAGTGTCCTTTAAAATCACTATGTATCGCGTTTAGGGTCAACACAGGCACCCGTTGAGTTAGAGTCCCGAAATAACTCACTGTTCTACGCAGATCTAAGCAGCAGGTTTCATCACACTACCTGCGGCTACCACAAATCTCTTTATCATGTGCACCTGCTTCGCATAGTGCTTGAAGAACATACGCGATGATTTCTAGCCCGTAAAACTCCTGAGGCTTTCGAAATCCATTCCTTGGAAGAAATTCAAGGAAGAGGCTACTTTCCTAGGATCGTGACCTGCGGGTGTTCTGTCAGGATCCGCTCTGCGAATAAAGTAGGTGATTTTCGCTCTTAGTTGTTTCAGTGACAGGCCGATACCTGAGAGTTGTCCTCCATCGAAGTCTGAAGTTCTTCGAAGATAGACCTTAAGACTCTCTACTGGGCATAGAGAGACATCTTCCTTCAGGGGGCAGATTCTCCAGGGGCCCCATCTCTTGGTGGGTAGTTCATTTTTTGCGAGAAACGTTGAGTTGGGAAAAGGGTAAGTTCCCCTTTGTCGGCGAACTGTATTTGGCCCTCTTCTCTTGATAATGCCACTATTTCACTGACTCGGGCTCCCGAGGCGAGAGCAAAGAGGAAAATAACTTTTTGAGTCAGGTCTTTCAGAGAGCAAGAGTCGTTGTCCAGGCTAGAGGCAAAATGGAGCACCTTATCCAGGGACCAGGAAATAGGTCTCCGTGGAGGTGCTGGACAAAGTCTAGCGCCTGCCTCTAGTAATTTATTGAAGATTTCGCTGGACAAGTCAATCTGGAAGGCGTACAAAAGTGGTCTAGTCAAGGCCGATTTGCAAGTGGAAATCGTACTGGCCGCTAAGCCTTGTCCAAGAAGGTGAATGAAGAAGGACATACAAAAATCTATGGTGATTTCCGTAGGATTTTGTGCCTTGACAAAGGATACCCACTTTTTCCAGGAAGATTCATATTGCCTTCTGGTAGACTTTGTTTTGTATTCCTCGAGGAAGTCTAAACTATTCTTCGAGATCTCAAACCTTTTCTTCACGGCTAGGGAGAGAAAATCATGAGATGAAGGTCCTTGACTTTCTTTGATGAAGCGAAGACAGTCTACTTCTGTACCTGTTGGGAGAGAACTGGGCCCGGCAGGGGGATCAGCTTGGGCTGCAGCTCCAGGACCAGGGGATACCAATTGTTCTGAGGCCACTTGGGAGCCACTAGGGCTGCTGTCCCTTTGAAGGTTCTCAATTTGGAGAGGACTTTTAGCAGAAGGTTGGTTGGAGGGAACAGGTAAATCTTGGACCATCTGTTCCAGTCCAGGGACATGGCGTCCACTGCTTCCGCTTTGGGGTCCTCGTAAGGGGCCACATATCGAGGAAGTTGCTTGTTGTCGCTGGTCGCGAAGAGGTCAATCTGAAGTTCAGGGACTTGGCGAGAGAGGAAGGAGAATGATCTTGCGTCTAGAGACCATTCCGACTCTATGGGGCTTGTCCTTGATAGAGCGTCCGCCGTCAGGTTGCGGAATCCTTGTAGGTGAACTGCAGACAAGTGCCATTTCTTCCTGTCCGCCAGACGGAAGATGGGTAGTAGCACCTGATTTATGTGGGGCGATCTCGAGCCCTGACGATTGAGACATCTGACTACCACCGAACTGTCCAGAGTCAGACGGATGTGGGTCGAGGGACGCGGGGATAGTTTCTTCAGGGTAAGAATAACCGCCATGGCCTCCAAGATGTTGATGTGGAACGTCTTGAACAGGGGAGACCATGTTCCTTGAACTTGTTGTTGGTGGGAGTGACCTCCCCAACCCTCCAGGGAGGCGTCCGTGTGGATGTTGATCAATGGAGGTGGGTGTTGAAGAGGGATGGATCTTTTCAAGGTCCTTGCTTCCGACCACGGTTTTAGAAGTGAGCGAAGTCTGTTTGGAAGGGGTCTCTTGAGGTCTCTTCGAGCGATGGATGCGTTTCTTCGCCAGACTCCCGCAGCATCCTTTAGCTGTGTGCGTAGCACTGGGTTTGTCACTGAGGTGAACTGTAGAGAGCCTAGAACTTGCTCCTGTTGTCGTCTTGAAATCCGTTTGGATTTTAGGAGCCTTCTGACAGACCCTGCTATTTCCTTCCTTTTTTTCAGTTGGATGGAAAGGCGGTGTGACTGAAGGTCCCAATGGATTCCCAACTATTGGAACTTCTGAGCTGGAGTGAGGCGAGACTTCTCGGGGATTATCTTGAAGCCCAGATGTTCCAGGAACTGGGTGACTTTGTTGCAGGCTCTCAGACAATCTTCTGGCGATGTCGACCAGACTAGCCAGTCGTCTAGGTAGGCCATCACTAGGACGCCCTGAAGGCGTAGCTGTTGGACGATGGCGTCTGCCAGCTTGGTGAAGATTCTTGGAGCCACGTTGAGTCCGAAGGACATGGCTCTGAAGCAGTAACTTTTTCTTTGGAGTCGAAATCTTAGGTAGGAGGAAGCAAAGTGGTTCATTGGAATGTGCCAGTAGGCATTCGCCAGGTCTATGGAAACTGTGTAGGCCTTGTGAGGCAGTAGGGCTCTTATTTGTTGAAGAGTCGGCATCTTGAATTTGTTGTTCGCAATGAACTTGCAGAGGGGGGACAAGTCGAGAATGACTGAGTTTGTCTGAGTCTTTCTTGGGAACACAAAACAGTCTTCCCTGGAACCTGTTTGACTTTACCCTCTTGATCACCTTCTTGTTCAAGAGTTCTAGGACACATTCTTCCAAGCGGGGGGTTGACAGCTGGAAGAATTGATGGAAGGATGGAGGTGGTTGAGTCCACCTCCAGCCCAGTCCCTTCTTGATGATGCTGTGTGCCCAAGGATCGAAGGTCCAACGATCCTGAAATTGGCGGAGTCTTCCTCCCACCGGAAGCACTTCATTGCTTCTGGTGTCCTGAGGACTTACCACCTCGGCCGCTAGCTCCCCTTCCTCCTCTGCCCATAGCGGCAAGGCGAAAGGAGTCTTTGCCTCTACCTATGGGACGAATGGTAGTGGAGCGTTGCTCATAGGCAGGAGTGAAG
Organism: Palaemon carinicauda; assembly: GCF_036898095.1. NCBI lineage: Eukaryota > Metazoa > Arthropoda > Malacostraca > Decapoda > Palaemonidae > Palaemon > Palaemon carinicauda. The sequence continues at coordinate 81,513,650 of NC_090728.1, forward strand.
ACCGGTGACTGTGACACCACCGGTTGGGGGACCAACTGAAAGGTCTGCTGTGGTTGCGCGACTACTTGGGGAGTAGCGGGAGCCGGAAACTGGCGTTTTTGCTGACGTTGTTGGGGTCTAGGTTTCGAGGATTTCTTCTTAGGTTGAGGGCCTTCATCCTGAGAGGACTTCCTCTTTCGGGACATGCCCCACTTGTGGAGAAGGTTCCGGTTCTCCGTGGCGGCTTTGTCTACTATCTCTTTCACCAAGGCTGACGGGAAGAGATGTTTACCCCAGATGTTGGAGGAAATCAGTTTCCGGGGTTCGTGTTTCACTGCCGCATTGGCGAACACGAACTCTCTACAGGCTCTTCGAGCCTTGATAAAGCTATAAAGGTCCTTTGTCACAGTTGCTAGGTGTGACTTTGCAAGGACCATATACAAGTCTGGGACCCTAGTGTCCCCGGCCATGACTTCAAGCTGTATCTGATGGGACAGAGAGGAAGCCAATCTCTCCTTGGTGTCCTGTTCCCAACGAAGGAGATGGCCGTTCAGTCGTGGGAGGTCCTCGTTAAACTGGCAACCTGCTACATCAGGTTCCAGTTTCCCGACCATAAAGGTAAACTGGATATCTTTCCAGAACCTATCGTCGGGGGGAAGGCCGAGGGAGAAGGGTCTGCATTCCTCCAGTGCAGGGCAGGGCTTTCCTTCCTCCACTGCCTTCATGACCGCTTAGAAGGCTTTTTCCACAAAGGGGAAGGTCGCAGTAGCTGGAGCAATAAAGGACGGATGCTTTTTGCTCAGTGCTGGCATTTTCGAGTTGGTGAAACCCCGACTCTTAAGGGAGTGAGCCAGCATAGCTTGGGCCTTCGTGAGATCGAACACGATCACTTCTTTTGGTTCGGTCTCTTCTTTTGAGGCAGGTTCCGACCTGAGTCGGACTTAACAGTCCGGATAAGCCTCGAAATTCGGGAAGAATTCCACTTCTTCCAGGAGGACAGAACTGTTCTTATCATTGATGAAGATCTTGCCAGTTGTAATTGGCATATGCTCGGCGTATCTCCAGGGGTTAAACTCCGAGCAGGAAGGGAGGTCTTTTACCGAGATCTTCTTCGGTTGTTTGAAGCCTATGAGAGTAGACCTGAACAGCTCCTGGTTCTCTCTAAGCTTCTTATCCATAAGGGCCTCCAACATCCGGAAGACTTCTTCGGTGGCGGATGGTAAAGGTTGAGAGGCGGTAGAGGTAGAGGGGACCGGTTCCTCGGTCACTACGGGGGTTACCGGGGGTGTTGGAGCGACCTCGCTCTCTGAATCAGGATATTCCACCTGATCTTCCTCATAGTCGAGATCCTCACCCATGAGGGTCCTTTCGGTGTCGTCGAACACCTCCGACATGTGTTCCACCTCATCGATGTGACACTTTTGAAGTGTCTTCGCAATAGCGATGTCGGGTTCAACCACCAGTTGGACCGTGGGAATCTGGTCTTGGGGAATCACAGAGTCCTGAGATGACTTGGGGAAAATCATGGCCCTCATCTGCTCGCTTGGAAGGTAAGGCCCAGTGGCGTTCTTCTGAAAACCACGCACCCATTTGCGCAGTTTCTCTCTAGCGATGTCCCTTACCTCCGTGGACGGAGGATTGTCGAACGCCTCGTCAAGGAGGCCTTTGCAGATTGGACAGGTCTGCGGATCTCAATATTTGAGGTCGTTTTCTTGGCAACGCAGGGGGCGTGGGTCCGGTACGCCGTATGCCCTTAGAAGTCCGGGCGACAAACTCCGCAGAAGGAGCTCTTACACTTCACGTACTCCTCCTGTAAAAGAAAGAGATCATGAGTACATGGAAGACATAGATATGGCTTACATTACTCTTAACTTAAGAATAACTTACTTTGTAAGATTAGCTTATATTATAGGCTCAGGATAGATGAGCTAGAAAGGAAGTAGGTAGACACATACTTGTGAATCCCATCCAGCCAGTTACCGTAACCTTTTCTGTAGGCAATTCCTTAGGATCCGAAGGTACTAAAGAGGGGGAAAATCTTTATGGATGAGCCAAGCTAGGCCTTCTTATTAAGGAATTGTCCACAGGGTGGAAAGGATCTGAAATCATTCAGAGCCTAGGGAGGGAGAGGGGGAAAATAGGATAAACCCCCTCAAAGGTAGGTCATGGCAAGAGACTGCACTGAGAAGCACAGAGTATGCTAGAAATGTTGTACCGTGCAACCGTACAGCACAGCCACTATAATAGAAGGTATAAGATACCAAGGGAAGTGGCCTGGCTATCCGGCTGCATCAGATCGACTGCCGGCGCGGTGTCGGCAGCTGTGGAAGGGGTGCATGTCCATTAGCACCTCATTAGGTTCCGCCGGCAAGCCGGAGACCGGCCCCGCGAGGTGAATTCATCTAGGAGTACACACTGAGCGACAGAGATGTTAGACACCGAAGGGGCGACCGCAGACACAGCGGCGGGTCGCCGGCAGGGCGGCGGGCTCCGGCAGGGCGGTGGGCTCCGGCAGCCGGCGGGCTGACGGTGTGGTGAGCCATGGTTCAACTCACAAGATGTATAGGATGGATAACCAGAATGTCGGCAATCAATACTGGCAGGGGGGTTGGCGGCAGCCTCCGGCAGCCGGCAGGCTGTCGCCATAGGCAATCCTAGGGGAAGATGTAAGGGGTAGATACCCGTGATGTCGGCTGTTAGTGCCGGCGGGGTGGCAGCCTCCGGCAGTCGGCAGGCTGTCAACCTAAGTAGGGAGGTAACATCTTGTGAGTGGAGAGGGCACCTGAGGTGTCGGCGGCTAGCGCTGGAAGCAGAGGCTGCAAGGGACTGGCACCATTATAAGAGAGAGAGAGAAAGGTAAGGAGGGAAGGTAAGGAAGGGTAATAACCAATACCCCTCCGGCTTCCCTCTGGAAGGAGTGCCTTCATGATAGGTTGGGATACACCTATCATCCGGTGGCAGGGGGCCAGCAGACGGCCGAGAGCATGCCGCCGGCACCAACCTCATAGAACGCTATGAAGGGAAGTGTAGCAGAGCGGCCAGCCAAGCAGAAGAACACAGCTAACCCTACAACTCTTCCAGGGGAGGAATTGTAGGACAGCGGACAGGGGTGTGGAGGCAAGCCTACACAAAGTGATAGAGTGGGGAAGGGGAATAGGGGTCTTCTTAAGGTGGGGAGACTCTGTATATACTAGGCTGCATGGGTAGGGGAGGACGCTCCCCAATCTAGGGCAGGTTAGCTCAGATCAGGTACAGCACTAGTGTACCGTCCTAAACTATAATAAAACAGAATCTCCCCCAAGGCCTAACCTAAACCAGGAGAGTCATTCTCCTAGATTAGGGAGGACTTGGAAGACACTTCGCTGGGTTGCAGGGAGGAAGGGAGTGTCCCAACCAAGTGCAAACTAAGGGAAGAGCAGAGCCCTTCCCTTGGTCTCAGGCACAACCCTAAGGGGGGATCATTCCCTTTGGGTGGGCAGAGAAGAGCGATGGATACTCTGGGGTCTGGCCAAGATTCTCCCAAATATCATAGAAGGGAGAAGCAAGGTTACCCAGAGGGAATTACTCATAGGTAAGGGGGATTTAGAAAGCATACAAGGGCCCCAACGTTAGGTTACGGGAGTGTGGTATAACAGGCTAACACGGTCCATAGTATGGTCCCTAAAAGGCGAAACACATGTAGAGCACCTTAACTAGTATGTTTAAAATGCCTATATCTTCATAACTTAACTTAGGAACACTCATTATATCATGCAAGTAATATGAGCACTAGGCTATCAAGTCTAGGGACTCTGCTAGCGATCTAGTATGGGGTCGGCAAGCACTGGTTTCCTAAAAGAACGAAAACGCATAATATAAATAATTCTTAGCTATGAGGACTTAATAACTAATGATATTAATTAGTTAAAGGACCGGGTAGGGCTGTTCTGGCTAACTAGCTAAGGCATGCGACACGAACAGTAGCGCCGTAAAAAGGCGCCTCCGGTCTAGGCACAGCTCTGCCACAAAACATAAGATTTTAAGAAAATTAAAAGTTACTTTGCGGTCAGAGCTTATTTAAACAATACTAGAACCTGGTACTCAACTTTCCAGAAGAAGGTGAGACCGAATGCTGCGACATGGTGATTGATTAACACAGATTAAGAAAGCAAGCTCGGGAAAAACCATCTATGGTAGGAGCTACAAAGTAAGGAATAAAGACGGACGTGACGTCACAGAATGGCGGCCATTTGTTTACATCTCGAGTACCGTAGCAGTAACGAAGGAGGGTAACTTTGGAGCGGCTCCTCAGTTATCCTGCCACCTTTTCCCCATCAAAGCGTTAACGCTATATAGGGTGAAGATAGCTATGTGGCGTGTTAATGCAAGCGTCCCCTGCTGATATACGATATCCTAGAGGGAAACCTTTAGGGTACTCGCGCCAGAAGTTAGAATTCTGTGATAACCTTTAGTTTAATTCTCTGGGAATATCCACTGTAGTCAAATATACCCTTAGGAAGCTACTGAAGGAACCTTCCATCAGGACGACATGGCTTGAGCCCAAAAAAAAGATTTGTTGGGCAAAATTTAAAGGGCTCCATGGCATAAAAGTTAGTATGGTATGTGAGTATTTACTTCATACAAAATAGATCAAAAGTTATAGTGATCTCACAGGCAAAAAGAGATTATGATACTCTGATGAAACTGAAACCTGGAATTGTTTAAGCGACATGTGTCAAGAACTACTGTATACCGACCAGGAATATTTTATTGACTCTCTTTGCTCCGACATATTGAGTTCTTATTTTAATTACTTATTTCCTTGCTTTTTCTTGTAAATAAAAAGAGGCAAAGGGGATAGATTACACCATGATTAAGAATTCATAACAAACAATAGCAATGTTGAGAATTTGCAACTACAGTATTGTGTACATTCCTAAGACTAAAGAATGATAGGAACAATTGCACGAATGAACATTCCAGTATAGCTAATCTTCTTTTATACACAAGACTCCAGATGTACGTGTAATCCTTCAAACATGTGAAGACTGCATTATAGTGATTTTGGGAATAGCAACTACAGTAAAGAAATTTATTTTTTCATTTCAGATGTTTGATCTTCTTGGTTTCGAGCGTTTTGAACTAATCCAGTCGTTTCTCCAACATCGATCGGAGATTAAAAACCCACCTATGAACAAGGAGCAAAAAAATAATGCTTTGTTGGGTAAGATAATCATGACATTTTTGTCAACTTTTTCTTAGTATTTGTTTGTGTTTTTTCTGAGCCTCGTGTACTTTTTTAGTGTTTAGCTATAATCTTTTGATCTTGTGAAATCTAAATATTTTGATTATTGTAGTATCACAACAATACAGGATACAATTTATTTTTTGGGCTCAAGCCATGTCGTCCCTATGGAAGGTTCCTTCAGTAGCTTCCTAGGGAATATTTAACTACAGTGGATATTCCCAGAGAATTAAACTAATGGTTATCACAGAATTCTAACTTCTGTTGGGAGTACCCTAAAGGTTCCCTCTAGGATATCGTGTATCAACAGGGGACACATGTATTAACACGCCACATAGCAATCTGCACCCCATATAGAGTTAACACTTCGATATGGAAATGTGCTGAGTAACTGAGGAGCCGTTCCAAAGTTACTCTCATCCGTGGCTACTTTTGGTACTCGAGACGTAAACAAACGGGCGCCATTGCTAAATGACGTCACGTCCGTCCTCATCCTTTCATCTGTAGCTTCTACGCTAAGGTGGATTTTTCCCAAGTGCTTCTTTATCTGCTTACACCATCGTTATGTCGCAGCCTTCAGCCTCGCCTTCTTCTGGAAAGTTGAGTACCAGGTCCTAGTATTGTTTAAATAAGCTCTGGCCGTAAACTAACTTCTAATTTTCGTAAAATATTGTCTTTAGTGGCGGAGCTGTGCCGATACCGGACGCGCCATGTCGGCGTCGCTGTTTATGTTGCATGCTTTATTTAGTTAACCAGAACAGCCTTCTCCAGTCCTTTAACTAATTAATTTTATTAGTTATTTAGTCTTCATAGCTAGGAAGTTATTATATCGTGTTTTAGCGCTCGTTAGACAACGGTCGTTGACCGACCCCATACTAGATTGCTAGCCTAGCCCCTAGGCTTGTCAGCCTAGTGCTCATATTACTGCATGATATATTTAAGTGTTCCTAAGTTAAGTTATGAAGATTTAGGCATTGTTAAACATACTAGTTACTGTGATGTAGGTGTTTTCGCCTTCGGGGACCATACAAGGGACTGTGTTGGTTCGTGTACCAACCCCCTCCTAACCTAATGTAGGAACCCTTGTATGCTTCCTATTCCCCTTACCTACGGGTAATTCCCTCTGGGTAACCTTGCTTCTCCCTTATTCTATAATGGGGAGAATCTTGACTGCACCCAGAGTATTTATCGCTTCTCAGCCTACCCTAAGGGAATGACCCCCCCTTAGGGTCGTGCTTGAGACCTTAGGAGGGGCTCTGCCCCTCCTCAGTTGCACTTGGTTGGGTTACTCCTTCCTCCCTGTAACTAGCAATGTGTCTTTCCAGGCCTTCCTAGCCTAGGAGTTTGTCCTCCTAATCCAGGTTAGGCTCTGGGGGTAGATTCTGCCTTGTTATAGTTTAGGACAGTACATCAGTACTGTACCTGATCTGTGCTACCTATCCTAGCTTAGGGAGTGTTCTCCCTTGCCTTGGTGGCCTCTCTCATACAGAGTCTACCCACTTTAAGAAAGACCCCTACTCCCCCCCACTCTATCCCTTTGGTGTAGGCCTGCCTACACACCCCTGTCCTCGGTCCTACAACTCCTTCCTTGGGTGGAGTGGTAGGGCTAGCCTTGTTCTTCTGCTGAGCTGGCCACTCTGGTACACATACCCTTCATAGCATTTTATTAGGGTGGTTGCCGGCGGCGGTCCTGTGGGCGGAGGATTCCTCCTCTTTGAGTGCTCTCTATCCCTCCCTTGGGTTACCTCAGGCTCCCGGCCGTCTTCCGGCCCACTGCCGCCGGATGTTAGGAGTACCTACTCCTATCATGAGTGCACTCTCTCCGGAGGGATGCCGGCGGGGTATAGGATATTACCCTTCTCTTCCCTCCTTACCTTTCTCTCTCTCTATCATGGTGCCGGTCCCTTGCCGCCTCTACTGCCGGAGACAGCCGCCACTACCTCAGATGACCTCTATTCATACGATACCTCCCCTCTAGGACGTCAGCCTGCTGCCGCCTTCCGTCGACATACCTCCGACATCCCACCCCTTATATTTACCCTGGTTTACCTAGCGACAGCCAGCCGACTGCCGGAGACTGCCGCCCACCTGCCGGCATTCTAGGTATCCGCCCTTTATATATATATATCTTATGAGTTGAACTAAGGTTCACCATGCCGTCAGCCGCCGGCTGCCGGAGCCCGCCGCCCCTGCCGGCGATCCGCCGCTGTGCCGGCAGTCGTTACTGTGGTGTTGTCCATCTCGGTCACTCAGTGTGTCCTCCTTGATGTTTTCCACCCTGCAGGACCGGTCTCCGGCGTGCCGTCAATCTGCCGGTGCCCCCTAATGAGGCACTAAGGGACATGCACCCCTTCCTCGGCTGCCGGCACCATGCCGGCAGTCAATCTGATGCAGCCAGATAGCCTGGCCACCTCCATATAGGTATTGTTATACCAGCTAATATAGTGGCTATGATGTATGGTTGCACATCACAACATTTCCAGCATCTCTGTGCATCTCAGTGCAGTCGCTTGCCGGAACCTACATATTACTAAGGGGCTTATCCTATTTTCCCCTCTCCCTCAAGGCTCTGAGGGGTCTCAGATCCTTTTACACTCTGCAGACAATTCCTCTATTAAGGAAGCCTAGCTTGGCTCATCCATACGGATTTTCCCTCATTTGGGACCCTCGGGTCCTAAGGAATTGTCTACGGATAAGGTTATGGTAACCGGCTGGGCGGGATTCACAAGTATGTGTCTATCTACTTCCCTTCCTGCTCATCTATCTTGAACATATAATTAATATGCTATTATAGATTAAGTTATTCTTAAGCCTAGAGTAATGTAAGTCATTCTTATGCCTTCCATGTACTCATGATCTTTTTCTTTTACAGGAGGAGTATGTGAAGTGTGAGAGTAACTTCTGTGGAGTTAAACGCCCGGACTTCTACAGGCACAAGGCGTGCCGGACCCACGCCCCCTGCTCCGCCAAGAGAGGCGACCTTAAATTTTGGGATCCGCAGAACTGTTCAGTCTGCAAGAGTCTCCTTGACGAAGCGTTCAACAATCCTCCTACCACGGAGGTAAGGGACACTGCTAGAGAGAGGCTGCGCAAATGGGTGCGAGGCTTCCAAAAGAACACCTCTGGACCTTATCTTCCAAATGAAGATATGAGGGCCTTGCTTTTTCCGAAAGCATCCAAGGACTCGGTGATCCCTCAAGAACAAATTCCCACCGTCCAACTGGTGGTCGAACCCGACATTGTCATGGCACAGTCTATGTGTACGTGCCATATCGATTCCGACGACGTGGAACGTATGTCGGAGGTGTCAGAAGGTACGGAGAAGACCCTCATGGGCAAAGAGCTCGACTATGAGGAAGATTAGGTGGAATATCCTGATTCGGAGAACGAGGTCGCTCCAGCTCCCCCAGTAACCCCAGTGACATTCGAGGAACCTGTTCCTTCGACTTCCGCCACCCCGGATCCTCTTCCATCGGCCACTCAAGAGGTCTTCAGGATGCTAGAAGCCCTTATGGACAAGAAGCTGAGAGAGGCTCTGGAACAATTCCGGACGACTCGTCGGCTTCAAACAACCGAAAAAGATTTTGGTTAAGGACCTCCCCAACTGCTCGGAAGCTAACCCTTGGAGATACGCCGAGCACATGCCAATCACTACTGTTAAAATCTTTATTATTCTTCTGGAAGAAGTGGAGTTCTTCCCGAACTTTGAGGCTTATCCGGACTGTTACGTCCGACTCAGGTCCGAACCAGCCTCAAAAGAAGAGACCAAACCTAAGGAAGTGATAGTGTTCGATCTCGCAAAGGCCCAAGCTATGCTGGCTCAAGCAGTGAAGAGTCGGGGTTTCACAAACTCCAAGATGCCAGCACTGAGCAAAAAGCATCCAACCTTTGTTGCTCCAGCTACTGCGTCCTTCCCCTTCGTTGAAAAGGCCTTCTAGCGGTCATGAAGGCTGTGGAGGAAGGGAAACCTTGCCCTGCATTGGAGGAGTTTAGACCCTTCTCCCTCACTCTTCCCCCCGATGACAGGTACCGGAAAGACATCCAGCTTACTTTCACGGTAGGGAAACTAGAACCTGATGTGGCCGGTCGTCAGTTCAACGAGGACCTCCCACGACTGAACGATCATCTTCTTTGTAGGGAACAGGATACCAAGGAGAGACTCGCCGCTTCGCTGTCACATCAGGTACAGCTAGAACTCATGGCCGGGGACATCAGAGTCCCGGACTATTACCTGGTCCTTGCAAAGTCACACCTGGCGACTGTGACCAAGGATTTGTACAGCTTCGCTACGGCTCGCAGAGCCTGTAGAGAATTCGTGTTTGCCAATGCAACGGTGAAACACGAACCCCGGAGACTGATTTCTTCCAACATCTGGGGCAAACATCTCTTCCCATCCGCCTTGGTGAAAGAGATAGTGGACGAAGCTACCACGGAGAACCGGAACTTTCTTCACAAATGGGGCATATCCCGAAAGAGGAAGTCCTCTCAGGACGATGGCCCTCAGCCTAAGAGGAAATCCTCAAAACCTAGGCCCCAGCAACGTCAACCAAGACGTCAGTTTCCGGGTCCCGCTACTCCCCAATTGGCTGCACAGCCACAGCAGAGCTTTCAACTGGTCCCCCAAACGGTGGTGTCGCAGTCACCGCTCTTCACCCCTGCCTATGAGCAACATTCCACTACCTTTCGTCCCAGAGGTAGAGGCTACGGCAGAGGCTCCGGCAGAGATTCTTCAAGCCGTCCCTCCAGAGGCAGAGGAGGAAGGGGAGCTAGCGGCCAAGGTGGCAAACCCTCGGGACGCCAGAAGCAATGAAGTGCTTCCGGTGGGAGGAAGACTCCGCCAATTCCAGGATCGTTGGACCTTCGATCCTTGGGCACACAGCATCGTCAAGAAAGGACTGGGCTGGAGCTGGACATGACCACCCCCATCTTTCCAGCAATTCTTCCAACAGTCAACCCCCCTTCTGGAAGAATATGTCCTGGAGCTCTTGAACAAGAAGGTGATCAAGAGGGTAAAGTCAACCAGGTTCCAAGGGAGACTTTTTTGTGTTCCCAAGAAAGACTCAGACAAACTCAGAGTCATTCTAGACTTGTCCCCTCTCAACAAGTTCATTGCGAACAACAAATTCAAGATGCTGACTCTGCAACAAATTAGGACCCTTCTGCCTCACAGGGCCTACACGGTCTCCATAGACCTGGCGGATGCCTACTGGCACATTCCAATGAATCCTTACGCTTCCTCCTACCTAAGATTTCGACTCCAAAGGGAAAGTTACGCCTTTAGGGCCATGCCCTTTGGGTTCAACGTGGCTCCAAGAATCTTCACCAAGCTGGCAGACGCGATCGTCCAACAACTACGTCTGCAGGGCGTCCAAGTGATGGCCTACCTAGACGACTGGCTAGTCTGGTCGACATCGCCCGAATATTGTCTGAGAGCCTGCAACAAAGTCACCCAGTTCCTAGAGCATCTGGGTTTCAAGATAAATGCCGAGAAATCTCGCCTCTCTCCAGCTCAGAAGTTCCAATGGTTGGGAATCCATTGGGACCTTCAGTCTTCCCATTCCACTGAAGAAAAGGAAGGAAATAGCAGGGTCGTCAGAAGGCTTCTAAAATCCAAACAGATCTCAAGACGCCAACAGGAACAAGTTCTCTGCTCTCTACAGTTCGCCTCAGTGACAAATCCAGTGCTTCGCGCACAGCTAAGGGATGCCGCGGGAGTCTGGAGACGATTCACATCCATCGCTCGAAGAGACTTCAAGAGACGGCTTCCGAACAGACTTCGCTTACTTTTAAAGCCGTGGTCAGAAGCAAAGGCCCTGAAAAGGTCCATCCCTCTTCAACACCCGCCTCCATCGATCAACATCCACACGGACGCTTCACTGGAGGGTTGGGGAGGTCACTCCCACCAACAGCAGGTTCAAGGAACATGGTCTCCCCTCTTCAAGACGTTCCACATCAACATCTTGGAGGCCATGGCAGTTCTTCTCACCCTGAAGAAACTCTCCCCACCTCCCTCGATCCACATCCGTCTGACTCTGGACAACTCGGTGGTAGTCAGATGTCTCAATCGTCAGGGCTCGAGATCGCCCCAGATAAATCAGGTGCTTTTCCCTATCTTTTGTTTGGCAGAAAGGAAGAAATGGCACCTGTCTGCAGTTCACCTACAAGGATTCCGCAATGTGACAGCGGACGCTCTATCAAGGACAAGCCCAATAGAGTTGGAATGATCTCTAGACGCAAGATCATTCTCCTTCATCTCTCACCAAGTCCTGGAACTTCAGATCGATCTCTTCGCGACGAGCGACAACAATCAACTTCCTCGATATGTGGCCCCCTACGAGGACCCCAAGGCAGAAGCGGTGGACGCCATGTCCCTGGATTGGAACAGATGGTCCAAGACCTACCTGTTCCCTCCACCCAACCTTCTGCTGAAAGTCCTATCCAAACTGAGAACCTTCAAAGGGACAGCGGACCTAGCGGCTCCTAAGTGGCCCTGGAGCAATTGTATCCCCTGGTCCTGGAGCTGCGGCCCACCCTGATCCCCCTACCAGGCCCAGTCCTCTCTCAACAAGTACAGAAGTCGACTGTTTTCGCTTCATCACTGAAAGTCAGGGACCTTCATCTCATGATTTTCTCTCCCTAGCCGTAAAGAAAAGGTTTGGGATCTCAAAGAAAAGCTTAGACTTCCCCGAGGAGTACAAGACAGAGTCTGCCAGAAGGCAGTACGAATCTTCTTGGAAAAAAGTGGGTTTCTTTCGTCAAGGCTAAAAATCCTACGGTGATCACCATTGATTTTTGCATGTCCTTCTTCATTCACCTTCATGGACAAGGCTTAGCGGCCAACACGATTTCCCCCTGTAAATCGGCCTTGACTAGACTACTCCTATACGCCTTCCAGATTGATCTGTCCATTGATATCTTCAATAAACTGCCAAAGGCATGCGCTAGACTACGCCCAGCACCCCCACCAAAACCTATCTCCTGGTCCCTGGACAAGGTGCTCCATTTTGCTTCTAGCCTGGACAACAATTCGTGCCCTCTGAAAGACCTGACTCAAAAAGTTATCTTCCTTTTTGCTCTCGCCTCGGGAGCCCGAAATAGTGGCATTATCAAGAGAAGAGGGTCATATCCTATTCACCGATACGGGAGATCTTACCCTCTTCCCCGATCCGACGTTTCTCGCCAAGAATGAACTACCCACCAAGAGATGGGGCCCTTGGAGAATCTGCCCCCTGAAGGAAGATGTCTCCCTATGCCCAGTAGAGAGTCTTAAGATCTATCTTCGAATAACTTCAGACTTCGGTGGAGGACAACTCTTCAAAGGAGAAACATCGGGTAGCGACCTGTCACTGAAACAACTAAGAGCAAAAATCATCTACTTCATTCGCAGAGCGGATCCTGACAGTACACCCGCAGGTCACGATCCTAGGAAAGTCACTTCATTTCTGAATTTCTTCCAGAGCATGGATTTTGAAAGCCTCAAGAGCTTTACAGGCTGGAAATCATCGCGCGTGTTCTTCAAGCACTACGCAAAATAGGTACACAAAGTGAAGCATTTCGTGGTAGCTGCAGGTAGTGTAATGAAACCTGCTGCTTAAATCTGCATAGAACAGTGATTTATTTGGGACTCTAACTCTACGGGTGCCTGTATTGACCCTATCGTGATACATAGTGATTTAATGGACACTTAGTGTTTCCAATAGACTGTTCTTTATCAAGATGAAATGTCATAGAAATTTTACATGCGTGCCATATGCTCTCGAGCATGGAGTGTTTTTTGAACTTTAGAAAGACTGGCGTTCCCCTGGGAACTTGTGTTTCTAAAAAGCAAACTATTCTTTTCATACTCAAGATCACCGTCTTTCATTTTCTATGTACATTATTCATTATTACTGTAAATAAATTCTATAATCATTACTGTAATTACCTCTATAATGACTTGCAATCTTAAAAATAAAATGTCTATTTTATTACCATGTGCGTCTCCTTTCACTCCAATTCCTCATTAAGAAATATACGATTGTTATAGTTTCATTTACCTCTTTACTGTCTGATCTAAAGAATAATATAAGTATATATGTTATATACTCACCTATGCCTTGATAATATTCCTACTCGAATATTAACCTTTGTTCTCTCCACCAGGTGAGTAGTTCTTCAATGATCACTTCGAGATATTCCTCTTGTCCACCAGGACTTCCCTGCCAGGGGTGCAGGAAGCCAGTTCATCATAGAATCTCTGGTAAGGACATTTTCTAAAATATTGCTTGAAGCCCTTGGCACTTGGATTAAAGGGGAAAAAATCCACGATACATTATTTCTCTGGTACACTTCCATCAGGACGACATGGCTTGAGACCAAAAAACGGATTTTGAGCGAAGCGAAAAATCTATTTTTGGGTGAGATAGCCATGTCGTCCTGATGGACCCTCCCGTCTATTCTAGTTCAGCCTTTCAGGCCCCTTCCTGACCTACTGTATCGCAGAGATTGGTAGGAGCTGAGCTCAGGATGAGGACGGACGTGACGTCATTTAGCAATAGCGCCCGTTTGTTTACGTCTCGAGTACCAAAAGTAGCCACGGATGAGAGTAACTTTGGAACGGCTCCTCAGTTACTCAGCACATTTCCATATTGAAGTGTTAACTCTATATGGGGTGCAGATAGCTATGTGGCGTGTTAATACATGCGTCCCCTGTTGATATACGATATTCTAGAGGGAAACCTTTAGGGTACTCGCACCAGAAGTTAGAATTCTGTGATAACCTTTAGTTTAATTCTCTGGGAATATCCACTGTAGTTAAATATACCCTAGGAAGCTACTGAAGGAACCTTCCATCAGGACGACACGGTTATCTCACCCAAAAAAAGATTTTTCGCTTCACTCAAAATCTGTTATTTTTCAATGTTTATTCTGTTTGAAGAGGCCATTTACTTTTCCATATTGCAAATAGATGGCATTAGTAAAGTTTGTTTACATAAGACAGCAGTTACTCTCAAGTATCACCAGATGCAAACTCTTCCCCCTTTCTCTTCTAATTCATTTCCATCATGAACAGCAATGATGAATATAATAACGACTATTTTGATGATGTAGAGAATTCATAGAATGATAGTAGTACTGTAATGAAGGACTTCAACTTACAAACATTCTTGAGATATAAATACACATCCAACTGAAATCATAAATCTCGGATATTGTATCAAAAGTTAATAATGAAATATAGTAACAAGATGATTTATTATTTAATGAATTAAGCAAAGCAACATTTCCAATAAGAAATGGGACTTTTTAAATATTTAACTTAGCCGGTGAATATATAATAGCTGCTGCTCCAGCGGCTCGACAGAAAACACACACAAAAACTCGCGAGCGATCGCTATGAAGGTTGCGGGTGTGCCCACCAGCGCCAACTATCGGCCAGATACCACACATGCATGTAAACAAGCCTTCAATTCTTCTCTGTCGACTTTGACGACAAGACGTATCAATACTCGCTGTATAACCTGGAGTTTTCTCAACATATTTGGTGAAGTACTTCATTTTGGTTTGAGCTTTCGCAGTGCAGGTGTTTTTCCTCAACTTAACTCTTGAACTCTTTATTGGACAGATTTAATTGTTGATGACTTGGATTGTTTTTTTGGACTTTCTTTGACTAATTCAAAATGGCTGACGCTTCACAAGCCCCTAGATTTCGTAAGTGTAATGCTAGGGATTGCAATAGACATCTTCCAAAGGCCTCTCTCGACCCACATACTGTGTGTTCTAATTGTCGGGGTAAAACCTGTCAATTAGGAGATCGGTGTGAGGAATGCGTGGGCCTTTCGGAATTCGATTGGCTCGAATACGACAAGTATTCTCGTAAGCTAGAGAGAGATAGGGTAAGGAGGAGTTCCTCTAGGTCAGTAGATTTTTCCTCTCCACATGCCCCTGAACCTAATCCTTCCCCTGTAGTGGTTGTGCCTGAACCCCCTACTGGCACTCAGGAACCATCGATGCGAGACATGTTACGTGCCATTCATGCCTTGGGTGAAAGAGTTGAATCGTTAGCAACAGATCGTAATCAACTCATGGCTGACGTTAAAGAGCTTAAGTGTCAGAGTGCCACAGTGGAAAATCGTGGGAAAGTGATTAGTGCGCAAAGTGTTGTGAACAGTGTTGCGACCGAGGGTTCGTCTGTTCGTGCCTGTCGTTCACCTAGTCCGAGACCTCTTGCAAGCTCCCAAGTCCAGGGGAGAAGTAATGTCGTACGACTTATGGGTTCGAGAGGCCTTGATCAGCGAACAGACGTTCCCTCTATGGTATCAGGCGTGTCTCACCAAGATCGCCCCTACCATAAGACGAGAGAGACCATTTTCTCCTCGTCATCCGAAGGCTTTTCGCATAAGAAACCGTGGAGCAAGGTTTCTAGGCCCCTTAAGTGAAAGTCGGTCCCTTCAGGACAGGTCCAGCGTCCTGGCTGTAGCCATTGGGACAGCTCTGACCCTTTGCAGTCATCGGAAGACTGCTCGCCGCCTAAGCAACAACGTTACACAGGCTCAGAGAGTCTTGGTGTAGGCAAGGTTGTGCCGTCTCAGACGTTAACCCCGTCGTTTACCGCACCCATTCCCGTTGATCCTAAATGGGTTGTACTGCAAGACATGCAGATTAAGCTCGCCTCCCTTATGGAAGACTATTCTGCCGATAAGGTTCGCGATGATCCTCGCCGCTTAACTCATCGAGATCCTGGCCTTCAGCCGCCCAAACGAGCCTTTGCTCGTCCTGTTGACGTTGGCGTAGCTAAGTCACGTCAGTCACGCTTTGTAGAGCCTCACTCGATGCAGTCACGTGTTGACTTTCAGCCGCATATGGACGTTCAGCCACTTCCTAATGCTCTTGTTGACGTTCAGGACGTTCGCCAACCAGCGGAGTTGACTTGTTTTGACGCTGAGCGTCAACCACCGCAGTCTAGAGTTGTTTTGACTGCTCAGTCTAGGCAGTCAAAACAGTCTCGAGTTGACGTTGAGCGTCCTCCCGCTCCTGTTGTTGTTGACAGTTCACAGGCTGTTAAGCAGTTACATGACGTAGCGTCCTGGACTGCTACTAATGCACCAGTGCTTGTGGACTCTGCGTGTCAAGCATTGCCAACCCCTTTGCTTGTTACTCAGCAGTTGTCAGATGAGGATCCTTCAGATGAGGACGTTGCTGACCCTCATCATGATGATCATCCTTCGGATGTAGACGAACCTAGAACGGTTCCTCCATCAATGGACTTTAAGAAAGTCATGTTAATTTTCAAGGAGCTTTTTCCCGATCACTTCGTCACTGTTGCGCCTCGTTCGCCACCGTCTGAGTTTGCTCTAGGCTTACCTGCTAACATGCCAGCCTTTACAAAGCTAGTGCTCTCTCGCTCTTCCAAGAGAGCTTTACGACTTTTAGGCGACTGGTTGGAAACCAGGAGGAGTTTGGGGAAGATGGCCTTTGCCTTCCCTCCGTCAAAGCTCTCGTCTAGATCGAGCGTCTGGTATGCCACGGGAGAAGTTCTCGGCTTGGGAGTCCCTACCTCTGCCCAGGGTGACTTCTCAAGCCTCGTAGACTCTCCCCGCCGCCTAGCCATGAGACGCTCGAAGATTAGTTGGTCCTCCTCGGACCTTGACCATCTGCTGAAAGGCGTATACAGAGCCTTTGAAGTTTTCAACTTCCTTGACTGGTCTTTGGGAGACTTAAGTAGGAAAATCTCATCGGCTGATAGAGATGTCTCCTTACTGATTATGTCCTGTATGGATAAAGCCATCCGCGATGGTTCCAGTGAGCTCGCCTCCTCTTTTACGTCGGGAGTATTAAAGAAGCGAGAGTCCCTTTGCTCTTTTCTTTCGGCAGGAGTTACTCCCTGTCAGAGATCAGAACTGCTCTTTGCTCCCTTATCAAAGTTTTTGTTCCCGCAACAATTGGTTAAGGACATAGCTTCTTCACTCGTGCAGAAGGACACCCATGACTTGGTGGCGTCCTCTGCTCGCAAAGGGACTCCTTCTACATCCTTTTCTGCTAGACCCAGGATCGACACTCTGGCGTCCAGATTTATTCCGCCCTTTCGTGGCAGAGCTCCCAGCAGGGGAAGTACTTGTGCCGAGGGAAAGAGAGGAAAGAAGAGAGGAGCCAAGTCCTCACATGGCAGAGTCTGACTGCCCACAGCCTCAGACAGCAGTAGGAGCCAGATTGAAGAGCTTCTGGCAGGCCTGGGAGAAGAGGGGCGCAGACCAACAGTCTGTTCTTTTGCTCAGAGAGGGGTACAAAATTCCATTTGTACGCAAACCTCCTCTAGCGACTTCCCCATCGACCTCTCTCCCAGGTACCGAGAGGAGTCAAAGAGACAAGCCCTAAACCTAGAAGTGTCTCTATTGCTAGAGAAGGGAGCGGTGGTGAAAGTCTCGGACCTTCAATCACCGGGGCTTTACAACCGTCTCTTCCTAGTCCCGAAGAAGACAGGAGGTTGGAGACCGGTGCTAGACGTCAGTGCACTCAACGTCTTTGTTACGAAGACAAAGTTCACCATGGAGACCACGAAATCAGTCTTAGCAGCGGTCAGAAAGGGAGACTGGATGGTCTCTCTCGACCTACGAGATGCGTACTTCCACATTCCTATACACCCGGATTCCCAACCGTTTCTGAGGTTTGTTTTCAAAAATGTGGTATACCAGTTTCGGGCCCTGTGCTTTGGCCTAAGTCCTGCTCCTCTCGTGTTTACGAGGCTTATAAGGAATGTAGCAAAATTCCTCCATTTATCGGGAATCCGAGCCTCCCTGTACTTGGACGACTGGCTTCTCAGAGCCTCGTCCAGTCATCGCTGTCTGCAGGATCTTCATTGGACATTGGATCTGACCAAGGAATTGGGACTTTTGGTCAACCTAGAAAAGTCCCAGCTGATTCCATCCCAAACTATACTGTATTTAGGGATGGAGATTCGCAGTCCAGTTTTTCGGGCTTTTCCGTCTGCCACCCGAATAGAGCAAGCCCTGCTCAAAGTCCAACTGATGTTGAAGAGAGAACGGTGCTCAGTCAGGAATTGGATGAGTCTAGTAGGAACTCTATCATCCCTGGAGCAGTTTGTCTCGCTAGGAAGGCTACACCTTCGACCTCTCCAGTTCCATCTAGCCTTTCACTGGAAAAAGGACAAGACGTTAGAGACGGTCTCAATCCCGGTCTCCGAACCAGTAAAGGCATGCCTGAATTGGTGGAAAGACAATATCAGTCTGAGAGAGGGACTTTCCCTAGCAGTTCAGAACCCAAACCACGTACTATTCTCAGACGCGTCGGATTTGGGTTGGGGTGCGACCCTGGACGGTCGGGAATGCTCAGGTCTGTGGACCTCAAGTCAGAGGAGCATGCACATCAACGGCAAGGAGCTTTTGGCAGTCCACTTGGCCTTGATGAAATTCGAGAGTCTCCTTCGAAACAAAGTGGTAGAGATCAACTCCGACAATACCACAGCCTTGGCATACATCTCCAAGCAAGGAGGCACCCACTCCCTCACGCTATACGAGATCGCAAGGGACCTGCTCATTTGGTCAAGAGATCGAGGCATCTCCCTGTTAACGAGGTTTATCCAGGGCGACTTGAACGTCTTAGCAGACTGCCTCAGTCGGAGGGGTCAGGTAATTCCTACGGAATGGACCCTCCACAAGGACGTGTGCAAGAGTCTTTGGGCGACTTGGGGTCAACCCACCATAGACCTCTTTGCAACCTCGATGACCAAGAGACTTCCAATCTATTGCTCTCCAGTCCCAGACCCAGCAGCAATACACATAGACGCATTTCTCCTAGATTGGTCTCATCTGGACTTGTATGCATTCCCACCATTCAAGATTGTCAACAAGGTACTGCAGAAGTTCGCCTCTCACGAAGGGACAAGGTTGACGTTGGTTGCTCCCCTCTGGCCCGCGAGAGAGTAGTTCACCGAGGTACTTCGATGGCTGGTAGACTTTCCAAGAAGTCTTCCTCTAAGGGTAGATCTGTTACGTCAGCCCCACGTAAAGAATGTACACCAAAACCTCCCCGCTCTTCGTCTGACTGCCTTCAGACTATCGAAAGACTCTCAAGAGCTCGAGGCTTTTCAAAGAAGGCAGCCAGTGCGATTGCAAGAGTGAGGAGAGCTTCTACCATTAGAGTATACCAGTCGAAGTGGGAAGTCTTTCGAGACTGGTGCAAGTCAGCATCTGTGTCCTCGTCCAGTACCTCTGTAGCCCAAATCGCTGATTTTCTCTTACATCTGAGAAAGGTTCGCTCCCTTTCAGCTCCCACGATCAAGGGCTACAGGAGCATGTTAGCTTCGGTCTTTCGGCATAGAGGCTTAGATCTTTCCAACAATAAAGATCTACAAGATCTCCTTAAGTCTTTTGAGACCTCTAAGGAATGTCGTTTGGCAACTCCTGGATGGAACTTAGACGTGGTCCTAAGGTTCCTCATGTCAGACAGGTTTGAGCCATTACATTCAGCCTCCCTGAAGGATCTCACTCTCAAGACACTTTTCCTAGTGTGCTTGGCCTCGGCTAAAAGAGTCAGTGAACTTCATGCCTTCAGTAAGAACGTCAGCTTTTCTACAGAAAAAGCCACTTGTTCTCTTCAACTTGGTTTCCTGGCCAAAAATGAACTGCCTTCTCGTCCTTGGCCTAAATCTTTTGATATTCCTTGCTTATCAGAGATCGTAGGCAACGAACTGGAAAGAGTATTATGTCCTGTTAGAGCTCTTAAGTTCTATTTAGCTCGTACTAAGTCATTACGAGGTAAATCTGAGGCATTATGGTGTTCAGTTAAGAAACCATCATTGCCTATGTCAAAGAATGCTTTGTCATATTTTATCAGATTTTTAATACGAGAAGCTCATTCTCACTTGAATGTGAAAGACCGATGTTTGCTTAAGGTTAAGACGCACGAAGTTAGAGCTATAGCAACCTCCGTGGCCTTCAAGCAAAATAGATCTCTGCAAAGTATCATGGACGCGACTTTTTGGAGAAGCAAGTCAGTGTTCGTGTCATTTTACTTAAAAGATGTCCAGACTCTTTACGAGGACTGCTACACACTGGGTCCATTCGTTGCAGCGAGTGCAGTAGTGGGTGAGGGTTCTACCACTACACTTCCCTAATTCCAATATCCTTTTTAATCTGTCTCTTGAAATGTTTTTAATATTGTTTTTTGGGTTGTACGGAAGGCTAAGAAGCCTTTCGCATCCTGGTTGATTTGGCGGGTGGTCAAAGTCATTTCTTGAGAGCGCCCAGATTAGGGATTTGATGAGGTCCTGTTTGTATGGGTTGCAACCCTTGATACTTCAGCTCCTGGGAGTCTTTCAGCATCCTAAGAGGATCGCTGGGCTTCGTGAGGAAGACGGACTTACAA
Source organism: Palaemon carinicauda (assembly GCF_036898095.1). Taxonomy (NCBI): domain Eukaryota; kingdom Metazoa; phylum Arthropoda; class Malacostraca; order Decapoda; family Palaemonidae; genus Palaemon; species Palaemon carinicauda. Next base: position 81,534,216 of record NC_090728.1, read on the forward strand.
GGCAGAGTAATCGTCTAAGTCAACTTCCTTACCAGGTACCTATATATTTTGGTTTTGTTATATTGATAACTGTCAAAAACTCTAAGCATATACGCTGTAAACTTAATTAACTCTGGTCTCTACCCACCGCCTTGGGTGTGAATCAGCTATTATATATTCACCGGCTAAGTTAAATATTTAAAAATGATATTTTAATTATAAAATAAATTTTTGAATATACTTACCCGGTGAATATATAAATTAAAGGCCCTCCCTTCCTCCCCAATAGAGACGCAGCGGGACGAGAAGAATTGAAGGCTTGTTTACATGCATGTGTGGTATCTGGCCGATAGTTGGCGCTGGTGGGCACACCCGCAACCTTCATAGCGATCGCTCGCGAGTTTTTGTGTGTGTTTTCTGTCGAGCCGCTGGAGCAGCAGCTATTATATATTCACCGGGTAAGTATATTCAAAAATTTATTTTATAATTAAAATATCATATTTATTGAAAATAGGCCCGTGAGTTGGGTGAAGCCTACCAAAGGCCAGAAATTTATTTACAAACAGTTTCTTGGAACTTATTAAGCTATTAAGTTTTAGGACTTTCTGTATTACTGAAATGTTATCGGATGAAGCTGAAATAATGTTTTGACTCGACAGGTTGGAAAAGAGTATAGTAACTATAATCACAAATAAGAGATTAGAATAGAGATGGTCCTCGGAAACTGGAAAATGTATTGAAATCTTAGATATAAAGATGATTTGAGCATGATATAAGAAAGGAAGGAGTGTAGTCTGCAACAAGAAAGGGTCTATAGTATTATTCACTATCTTGTCTTTAACAAGAAAAGGTGTATATAATTCACTATCTTGTATTAGGCTTCCTGATTTTCAGATTTGTCCATGTACAGTACCCAGAATCGTTGATATTATGTTTACCTGATAGTCAGACATTATTTATGTATACAGTACATTGTTTTATTTTCATATTCTTATTTGTTTCAGATGGGCTAGCAACTCAAAGTGTGAAGGAGCATCCTGTATATGGTCATTCGGATACAACTAACCAGACAGAAAAGCAGTTACTGAAAGAGGCTTGTAAAGAAGAGAAAAAGCTATACAAGACGGCAAAGCAGATATCTGATGGCTCTGCATCTGAGGATTTCAATCCGGAAACTCTAAAGGCTATGAGGTGAGTAAACATTAGAATTTAAGTTTACAAATGGCAAACTCGAAGTCATACTGGGGCATACTAATTAGGAGAAAGCTAAAGTGAATGAAAACTGAAGCATACTTTCAAGTATAGTGTTCACCCTTGACAAATTGATGGATAAAGAAGGATACAGGTATAGTTATTATTATTACTAGCTAAGAGGAAAGCAAAATACTATAAGCCCAAGGATTCCAACAGGAAAAAAATAGCCCAGTGAGGAAAGGATATAAAGATTATATCCTTATATCCTTACTTTGAGAAGTAATGACCAATAAAAAAAGAACATTTTAAGAACACTAACAACATTAAAAACAGACCTTTCATATACATATGAAATATAAAAAGAGAGATTTCAGACTGTTCAACATACAAACATTTGCTGTAATTTTGAACTTTTGAAGTCATAATATACTGTAAACTCTTTTTCCATAACTACATTGTAGTCTAAACATGTAGCATAAGAAAGCCAATCGGTATGAAGGATAAAACGCATGTCTCCTGCAACCAAATAGCTCTTATCCTCTGTACTTATATCATGATAGATATGAGGGAAGAGTTTCTAGTAACAAGGAGAAATACTTCCTTGTAGAATGTAAATTTATAAAGAAATTAGGCTTTGTTTCTTGTTTGATTATTGGTTCTATGTGATAACGTGTCATCCATTGTCAGAAGAATTCTAAATTAGAGGTGCCTTTTTTTTCATTTTTGTTTCATTGTACCATTCCAGAGAAGCTTCGCTGATTGAAGCACCACAAGCCGCACTTTTAAATATTTAACTTAGCCGGTGAATATATAGCTGCAACTCTGTTGCTCGACAGACAAACTGTACAGAAAAAAACTCGCCAGCGATCGCTATACAGGTTACGGGTGTGCCCAACAGCGCCATCTGTCGGCCAGATACCAAGCTCTATGTAAACAAAGACTCAATTTTCTCTCTGTCGACGGGTCGACAAGACGTACTTTACTCGCTGTTGAAACCTGGAGTTTTTCCCATCATCTTTGGTGAAGTACTATATTCTGGTTTGAGCTTTCGCAGTGCAGGTGTTTTATCTTCATCTTAAATCTTGAACTCGTTTTGGATAGATTTAATTATGGTGACAAAGAGAGTATGGACTTTCTTTCACTTTTAAATGGCCGACCCTTCCCTTAGACGGAAGTGTGTTTAGGCTTTTAGTAATTATCTTATCACGTTATAAATTAATTATAGATTTTCCTCTATATATTTTATATCTCTCCGCCTTTATTAGGCCTCTTCAATTAACTTTCCATTTATTATAAACATATAATAATAAATTTTAATGTTTTGTTTATATGCGACCTTTCCTGAGAGTAGGCGGTCCTAACTTGGAAACCGAAGTTAAACAACGTTGAGCCCTTTGCAATCGTAAATAGCTTTTAAAGAGCTAATGATTTAAAACCTTTTAAATGAATATTTTTAATAAATATTTTATGAAAGAATTTCTTTGAATAGTCTTCGTACTGTTTTCAAAGATGAACTAACGTTTAGTTTATTTATACTACGCAGTTTGCGCTCTATCGTTACGATAGAGAGAGAGAGTATCACGGTTTCACTTTGCAGAAAGAGTAAATCGATTCTGACGTTTTGTTCATTTTTCTTTCAAAGCTTAAATGTTTTAAATTCTTTTTTAAAGGAACTTTTTAATTGAAAAACCTTTCAGTTTTTTCCTTTGGTCAAATAACATGTTTTTTTGACGAAATGTAATTGGGCTCTTCTCTTAGGTGCGAAATCAAGAGAGAAAGAGAGAGAGAGATAGAGACGGAGGGAGAGAGAGGAGAGAAAACGTTCCGTTCAAGCGGGTAACGTTGTTCTCGAGTTACTCTCGTCCCTAGTCTCTGTACGGGGAGAAAGGATAAAACGTTTTTAGTTTTTTATCCTCGTCCCCAGGCTATGTGCGGTGAGAGATTGAAAACGTAGTTTATATGAACTAGTGTTTAGTCTCTTCCCCAGCCACTGAATTTTTTATCTTAAAATATGTTTTCTGTTTTTTGCTGGTATTAATGAGCTTGCATCATACGACTGATTTCGCAATTACTACCTTTTGATGAAGGGTAGAATTGCGTGCTTCAGGTAGAAATCAGTAAAAGTTTCGATTTCAGTGAAATAAGTGCAAAACAGAAAATCGAAGTGATAAAGTGATATTGCGCAAAGTGTTACAGTGTTGCGTCCGAGGGTTCGTCTGTTCGTGCCTGTCGTTCACCTAGTCCGGGACCTCTTGCAAGCTCCCAAACAGGGGAGAAGTAATGTCGAACGACTTATGGGTTCGAGAGGCCTTGATCAACGAACAGACGTTTCCCTCTATGGTATCGGGTGTATCTTACCAAGATCTCCCCTACCATAAGACGAGAGAGACGTTTTTTCTCCTCGTCATCCGAAGGCTTTTCGCATAAGAAACCTGTCACAAGGTTTCGAAGCCCTTAAGCGAAAGTCAGTCCTTTGAGGACAGGTCCAGCGTCCTGGTTACAGCCATTAGGACAGCTCTGACCCTATGCAGTCATCGGATAACTGCTCGCCGCCTAACAAAAGCGTAACACAGACTCCGAGAGTCTTTTTTGTTGGCAAAGTGTTGCGGTCACAGACGTTACCCTCGTCTCTTACCACAACCATTTCCGTTGATCCTTAATGGGTTGTACGGCAAGACATGCAGAATATGCTTGCCTCCCTTATGGAAGACTATTCTGCCGATTAGTCCGTTGAGTCTAGCCGTTTATCTCATCGATATCCTGGCTTTCAGCCAACCTAACGTTCCTTTGTGCTTCCTGTTGACGTTGGCGTAGCTAAGTCACGTCAGTCAGGTTGTTTAGAACCACACTCGATGCGGTCTCGTGTGGATTTTCAGCTGCATTTGGACGTTAGGCCACTTGCTGATGCTCCTGTTGACGTTCAAGACGTTCGCTAACAATCGGAGTTGACTTGTTTTGACGCTGTGCGTCAACCTCCGCATTCTAGAGTTGTTTTGACTGCTCAGTCTAGGCAGTCAAAGCAGTCTCGAGTGGACGCTGTGCGTCCTCACGCACCTGTTGTGGTTGACAGTTCAGTTGTTGACAGTTCACAGACTGTCAAGCAGTTACATGACGTTGCGTCCTGGTCCGCTACTAATGCACCAGTGAGTGTGGACTCTGCTTGTAAAGCATTGCCACCACGGTAGGTCTCTCCCTTGCTTGAGACTCGGCTCTTATCGGACAAGGTTCCTGTAGATGAGGAAGTTGCTGTTCCCCCTCCTACTGATATTCCCTTGAGGACTCTGTCAGATGGAGAGGAGCCTTAAGCTGCTTAGCCCTCTATGGACTTTAATTTAATCATGATGATTTTTTTTAAGGATCTTTGTCCGGATCTTTTTGTAACTGCTGCTCCTCGTTCGCCTAAACTACTTCGAAGCCGTTGTTTATAAGCTAGTGCTCTCTTGCTCTCCTAGAGAGCTTTACGTTTGCTAGGCGACTGGTTTATCACCAGGAGGAGTTTGGGGGATACAGCCTTTGCTTTCCCTTCTTTTAAACTGGCTTATAGAGCGAGAGTCTGATATGACACGAGAGAAGTTCTCGGCTTGGGAGTTCATGCCTCTGCCCAGATAGACTTCTCAAATCTCGTAGACTCTCCCTGGCGCCTGGCCAGGAGACGCTCCAAGTTTTTTACAGGTCAACTTCACAGCTGTTTTCGAGCCTTTGAAGTTTTGCTGTACAATTATGTCATGCATAAACAAGGCTTTCAGGGATGGAAAGCGGTACCGCCTCAGTCGCTAACCCCGTCTGTTGCCGCACCTGCTCCCGTAGATCCTAAATGGGCTTTGCTGCAAGACATGCAGTCCAAGCTTGCGTCCTAGATAGAGAACTTTAATGCGGAGAAGGTTGCTGCCGAACCTTCTGGCCAACAACCTTCCAACCGGTCGGTTGTGCGTCCTGTTGACGCTGAGGTAACCTTCTCGCGTCTGCCAGTTGAGGTGGTTTTCCACCGATGCGACCCAGTGTGGGTTGCCAGCCGCACGTTGACGTTAAGCGACGCTCGGAGGTGGTTGTTGACGTTCAGGACATTCAACAACCAGCAGAGGTGACTTGTTTTGACGCAGTGCGTCAACCTCAGCAACCCGGTATGGTGTTGACTGCACAACCCAGACGGTCTAGATAGTCTTGGGTGGACGCTGTGCTTCCTCGCGCACCCATGGTTGTTGACAGTTCACAGACTGTGCAGCAGTTCCATGATGTTGCGTCCGGCTCCGTCACGCATGCACCAGTGCGACCGGACTCAGCGAGTCAGACGTTGCCCACTCCGTTGCCGTTTCCTCATCAGTTTTCGGATGAGGAACTATCTGATGAGGACGTTGCTGAACAACAAGACGATCAGCCCCCAGAATAGATCAAGCCCTGCTATCCATCCAGAAGATGCTGAAGAAGGAACGCTGCTCAGTCAGGCTGTGGATGAGTCTGGTAGGGACGCTGTCATCCGTGGAACAATTTGTGTCACTAGGAAGACTACACCTCCGTCCTCTTCAATACCATCTAGCTTTTCACTGGGAAAAAGACAAGACGCTAGAAGCGGTCTCGATCCCGATTTCCGAAAAGATAAAGTCTTGTCTGACTTGGTGGAAGGACAATATCAACCTAAGAGAGGGTTTTCCCCTGGCTGTTCAGACTCCCAACCACGTTCTCTTCTCGGACGCATCGGACGTGGGCTGGGGCGCGACACTAGACGGTCGGGAATGCTCAGGACTGTGGAACTCGAGTCAGAGGAGCATGCATATCAACTGCAAGGAGCTGTTGGCAGTACATCTGGCCTTGAAAAGCTTCAAGTCTCTCCTTCGAGGCAAAGTGGTGGAAGTAAACTCAGACAACACCACGGCCTTGGCGTACATCTCCAAACAAGGAGGTACCCACTCACTGACGTTGTACGAGATCGCAAGGGACCTGCTCATCTGGTCAAAAGGTCAAGACATCTCCCTAGTAACGAGGTTCATCCTAGGCAACTTGAATGTCATAGCAGATTTTCTCAGTCGGAAAGGGTAAGTAATTCCAACAGAATGGACCCTCCACAAGGATGTGTGCAAGAGACTTTGGGCCACTTGGGGCCAACCAACCATAGATCTCTTTGCAACCTCGCTGACCAAGAGGCTTCCAATCTATTGCTCCCCAGTCCCGGACCCAGCAGCAATACATATAGATGCCTTCCTCCTAGATTGGTCACATCTGGATCTCTACGCATTCCCACCGTTCAAGATTGTCAACAAGGTACTGCAGAAGTTCGCCTCTCACGAAGGGACAAGGTTGACGTTAGTTGCTCCCCTCTGGCCCGCGAGAGAATGGTTCACCGAGGTACTTCGATGGCTAGTAGACGTTCCCAGAAGTCTTCCTCTAAGGGTGGACCTTCTACGTCAGCCTCACGTAAAGAAGGTACACCAAGCCTCCTCGCTCTTTGTCTGACTGCCTTCAGACTATCGAAAGACTCTCGAGAGCTAGAGGCTTTTCGAAGGAGGCAGCCAGTGCGATTGCTAGAGCAAGGAGAGCATCCACCATTAGAGTCTACCAATCGAAGTGGGAAGTCTTCCGAGACTGGTGCAAGTCAGTTTCTGTATCCTCGACCAGTACCTCAGTAGCTCAAATAGCTGATTTTCTCTTATACCTGAGAAAAGGACGATCCCTTTCAGCTCCCACTATCAAGGGCTACAGAAGCATGTTGGCATCGGTCTAACGGCATAGAGGCTTAGATCTTTCCAACAATAAAGATCTTCAAGACCTCCTTAAGTCTTTTGAGACCACCAAGGAGCGTCGTTTGGCTACCCCTGGTTGGAATTTAGACGTGGTACTAAGATTCCTCATGTCAGACAGGTTTGAGCCGCTACAATCAGCCTCCCTGAAAGATCTCACTCTAAAGACTCTTTTCCTGGTATGCTTAGCCTCAGCTTAAAGAGTCAGTGAGATTCATGCCTTCAGCAAGAACATCGGATTTTCGTCAGAAAAAGCCACCTGTTCGCTACAACTTGGTTTTCTAGCCAAAAATGTGCTGCCTTCTCGGCCTTGGCCTAAATCTTTCGATATTCCCAGCTTATCGGAGATTGTAGGCAATGAACTAGAAAGAGTCTTATGCCCTGTGAGAGCTCTTAAGTTCTATTTAAAGCGTACCAAACCTTTACGAGGCCAATCTGAAGCTTTATGGTGTTCAGTTAAGAAACCATCTTTGCCTATGTCAAAGAATGCTTTATCATACTTTATCAGACTGTTAATACGAGAAGCCCATTCACATCTGAGTGAGGAAGACCGAGCTTTGCTTAAGGTGAAGACGCACGAAGTTAGAGCTGTTGCAACTTCCGTGGCCTTTAAGCAAAATAGATCTCTGCGAAGTATAATGGACGCAACCTATTGGAGAAGCAAGTCAGTGTTCGCGTCTTTTTATCTAAAGGATGTCCAGTCTCTTTACGAGGACTGCTACAC
>NC_090728.1:81546844-81579344 GCF_036898095.1 Palaemon carinicauda
TCAACTTGAATGTTTTGATGTGTGTGCTCTGGATGACTTTACTTTCACATTTTTGTCCTTTGGGCGGTAGCTATACCAAATGGTTAGACCATATAGTTGGGAGAAAGGAAAATGATACCTATGTGAAGAATATCAGAGTATTTTATGATATGATTGGTTCGGACCATTTGCCAGTAGAAGCTGAAGTGGTTGTTGATGCTGGAAGTCCTTGTACACCATCATATTTAGGTCCTGAAGACAAAAAAAATAGGTACTATGTTGACTGGGATAAACTTTCTTCAAATGAACTTTGTCTTATTGGAGCAAATGTGATGTCTAGAGTGGGTAGCTTTGTAAGTAATGCATCATTTGACTGCTGTTCTTTGAGTTGTAGAGATTTTAAACATCTCAGGGAAATTGATTGTTTTTACTCTGCACTTGCAATGTCTGTAAAAGAGGAAAGCTCTCCTTACTCAAGGGCAATGAAGAGAAAATGTAAATATAAAGTAATACCTGGATGGAATCGTAATGTAAAATGTAAATACAAAACTGCCAGAATGGAATATTTAAAGTGGTTGTGGTCAGGAAAAATACATGCTGGCCCAGATTTCGATCAAATGAGGGGAAGTCGCAAAATATTCAAAGAGGCATTAAATGAATGTAAGGTAATGAATTTTCTGAGAGGTCTTTATCGATTCAAGAAATATTTGAGGACAAAGATATGAAACAATTCTGGGGGGATGTAAAGAAAAAGAATAACAAAGCGAAACAATCAGAAATAATTGATGGGGAAAATAATATAGAAAATAAAATACAGATTTTTAATAATAAATTTCTATCGTTTGATTTAAACAGTTCAAATGAACTCCCAGAAAATGAGCTACCATTGAAATTAAATGAATATTGGATAAATAACAGAAAATTCAACATTAAGATATCATTAGGTTGATTAAAAAACTTAAGAATGGAATTGGTCATGATGGAATTCATGCTATTTTATTGAAAAGGGGTAGTGATCAGTTTTTGAGTTTGGTGACTTCCATGTCTCTGCAGACTGGTTTAGAGACTATGACAAGCATTACAGACACCCCAGATATGTACATAGTCTTTGCCAAATCTCATTTGGCAACAGTCACCAAGGATTTGTACAATTTCATTAAAGCCAGAAGGGCTTGTAGGGAGTTTGTGTTCGCTTCTGCTACAGTGAAGCACTAACCAAGGAAGCTGATAGCTTCCAATATCTGGGGATAAGACCTCTTCCCAAGTGAAGTGGTCAAAAAGGTCGTAGATAAAGCCGCTTCGGAGAATAGGAATCTCCTCTCCAAATGGGGCTTGTCCTCTAAAAGGAAATCTTCCGCTGATGAGGGTCCCCAGCTGAAGAACAAGTCAAAATGACCAAGAGTGCCCTCTAGGCCAAAGCAACAGCAACAGCGTCCCATGACCACGGTGCCCCAGACGGTGGCACAACCAACCACCGCCTTTCAACTGGTGCCCCAAACGCTGGCGACCCAGTCGCCCGTGTTCACCCCAGTATTTGAAAGGCAATCAACTACCCTTAAGCCGAAGTCTCGAGGTTCCTTTCGAGGATCCTCTAGACGCCCCTTCCAACAAAGGTGGACGTGGCCAAGGAGGTAAGTCCTCCAACCAGCACTCCAAATGAGATGCTGTCGGTAGGAGGGAGATTTCTCCACCTCCGGGATCGTTGGACCTTCGATCCATGGGCCCACAGCCTAATCAAAAAAGGACAAGGGTGGAGTTGGAGCTCAACTCCACCAAACTTCCTTCAGTTCTTCCAACACTTAACCCCCGTACTGGAAGAATATGTTTAGGAACTCTTGAACAAAAGAGTTATACGGAAGGCAAAGTCCATCAGATTTTAAGGAAGGCTATTTTGTGTTCTAAAAAAGGATTCAGAAAAGCTCAGAGTCATTCTGGACTTATCACCATTCAACAAGTTCATAGTGAACCACAAGTTCAGAATGCTGATGCTTCAGCACATAAGGACCCTTTTTGCCCAAACGGGCATTCACAGTCTTTATAGACATGACGAATGCATACTGGCATATTCCAATCAATCGTCAAGTTTCCCCCTACCTAGGGTTCAAACTATAGAAAGTACGTTTTCAGAGCCACGCCCTTCGGCCTAAACATAGCCCCAAGGGTATTCACAAAGCTTGTAATTACAGTCATTCACCAACTACGCCCGAAAGGAATCCAGGTGGTAGCCTACCTGGACCATTGGCTGGTGTGGGCAGCATCCGAGGAAGAATGCATGCAAGCCTCCAAGGACGTGATCTAGTTCCTGGAACACTTAGGATTCAAGATCAACTTGAAAAAGTCTTGGCTTTCTCCGGCTCAAAAGTTCCAGTGGCTGGGTGTCCATTGGGACCTACAGTCACACTGCCTTTCCATTCCATCAAAGAAGAGGAAAGAGATAGCAGGATCTGTCAAAAGACTCCTTCAATCCGACAGGATATCAAGAAGGCAACAGGAGAGAGTGTTGGGGTCCCTCCAGTTTGCCTCAGTGACAGATCCAGTATTGAGAGCACAATTAATAGATGCATCAGGAGTTTGGAGAAAATACGCATCAAACGCTCGAAGAGATCTACAAAGAAGATGAGATGGCACTTGTCAGCAGTCCATCTTCAAGGGTTCCGCAATGTGACGGCGGACGCTCTATCCAGGGTCAACCCGATAGAGTCCGAATGGTCTCTAGGTGCAAGATCATTCTCTTTCATAGTACGCAAAGTCCCAGGAATGCAGATAGACCTCTTCGCAACGAGCGACGACAAGAAGCTACCCCGGTATGTAGCCCCGTACGAGGATCCTCTAGCGGAAGCGATAGACGCAATGTCCATAAATTGGAACAGATGGTCGAAGAACTACCTGTTCCCTCCAACCAACCTTCCATTGAAAGTCCTCAACAAACTGAGATCCTTTCGGGGGACGGCAGCAATAGTGGCCCACAAGCGGCCCAACAGCGTTTGGTTCCCTCTGATAACAGAACTACGCCTGAAGCTGATCCCGTTGCCGGAACCAGTTCTGACTCAGCAAGTGCAGAAATTGACTGTCTCCGCTTCATCAGAGAAAACCCAGAACCTTCATCTCATAATTTTCTCACCCTTGCGGTCAAGAAACGGCTTGGGATTTCTAGATATAGTATTAACTTCTTAGAAGAATACAAGTCAAAGTTAACAAGAAGACAATATGAGTCTTCCTGGAAGAAATGGGTGGCCTTTGTCACGGCAAAGAATCTTGAGGAGATTTTTACGTATTTCTGCTTGTCCTTCTTCATCCATCTGCATGAACAAGGTTTAGCAGCTAATACGATTACTACATGTAAATCCGCCCTAGCCAGACTAATACTATGCTCCTTCCAGGTAGACTTCTCTAATGAAATCTTCAACAAGATTCCAATAGCCTGCGCTAAACTTTGGCCTGCAGCTCCTCCAAAGCCCATTTCAAGGTCTTTGGATAAAGTTCTACACTTACCATCAACCCTGAACAATGAAGATTGCTCTCAGAAAGACTTGACTCAAAAGGTGATATTCTTATTTGCACTAGCCTCAGGAACCAGAGTTAGCGAAATAGTGGCCCTCTTGAGGGATGATGGCCACATTCAGTTCACAGACAGCGGAGAACTGAACCTCTTTCTGAATCCGACGTTTCTCGCCAAGAACGAGCTGCCCGCTAAAAGATGGGATCCCTGGAGAATCTGCTCTCTGGAGGAAGAAGCATCCCTCTGCCCAGTAGAATGCTTAAAGGTCTATCTTTGTAGAACTTCAGACTTTAAGGGAGGTCAGCTTTTCAGGGGAGAGACTTCTGGTTCAACGTTATCCTTGAAACAGATAAGGGCGAAAATCACCTATTCATACGCAGAGCGGATCCAGACAGTACACCCACAGGTCATGATCCGAGAATGGTTGCCTCGTCTCTGAATTTCTTTCAAATAATATCGTTTGAAACCCTGCGTGCTTACGCTGGTTGGAAGTCTTCCAGAGTTTTCTTCAAACACTACGCGAAGCAATTACAAGAAATAAAATTTAATGTGGTAGCGGCAGGCAGTGTTATTAAACCTGCTGCTTGATTACTGCGAAGAACGGTGCACTAATTGGGACTTTAGTGAGGGTGTACATGATAGACTTTTAAAGTATATTATGTTGAGTATTGTGTTTAGGAAGACACCATAGACTGTTCTATCTATACAGATGACATTAAGCATAATAAGCTAACACAAGTGCCAGGCATTCTTATATGCACAGTGTTCCTAGTAATAACTGCATACATAGTGAAATATTATATTTCCCTTTGAGTGGCTAATGTTTCCTTTCCAAGTGAAACTTGTTTATTTTCTGTTATTACTGTTTATGCTTTTACGCAGTATTGTTCAGCGTAAGATGTAATTGATTACAACCGTGATTTCTATTTTTGTATTAAATAATGGAAGGAATCTTTGCGTCTCTTTCGCCTCAAATATTCAAATTTATGTATAAATCAGAGCATCTTTGATTCTCTAAATATTTAAGGAAATATTGGGGAACTATGGTTTCTACCATTCCAAGCAAACAGGTAAGAACTGATTGTACTAACTGTTTATCTTACTGATTTAAGGTTTCCTACATGTATACAAACCTGTCTGTCTCTTTATATCCAGACTTGGGAGGATTCAGTAACCTATACAGGACTATACTATCTAAGTACAAATTATGCTTTATGTATATAATGACACTGATATACATACTGTTTGCTAGATTGTTCATTGAACTCACAATCCTCGGGGTTTTTTCTTAAAGTCTACCTAGACTTTTCCCTGTAGGGGCCAGGAAGAACCGACATATTTTATGATCAGTTATTTGATGTGTAACGGTAACATCAAGTGTCTCTGGTCCAGAAGACCAAATAGAAAAAAATATTTATCTCGAGATAACGGCATTATTGGAAATCAACAGATACATTAATGCTCAGGTAAACTTCCATCAGGACGACATGGCCTGAGCGAAAAATCTATTTTTGGGTGAGGTAGGCATGTCGTCCTGATGGCCCCACCCTCTTTTTGACAGAAGGATAATGAATCCCTCCCTATGGTACTGTATCTGCAACACCTACAAAGCTACAAAGAATGGCTTGGTGGCGCCTCGCGGTGGCGATTCGGCACACTATTTACAGTACAGTAGGAGTGTCGAGAGCTCGCCTCTTTAACGACTCTCCTATATTCTTTCCACTTTTTCCCTCTCGAAGCGAAAACGCTATTGGGGGTGTAAATAGCTATGAGACGTGTCAAGAATATGTCCTCTTGATATTACGTGATATCCCTTTTTAAAGATTTTTAAGGGATATTCGCTCCAGCAGTTAGAATTCTGGGTACCTTCGGTAAATTTTCTGGGATATATCGCTGTAGTCACATATAACCTAGGAAGCTACTAATGAAGGAACTTCCATCAGAACGACATGGCTACCTCACCCAAAAATAGATTTTTCGCTTCGCTCAAAATCATATATATGTATATATATATATATATATATATATATATATATATATATATATATATATATATATGTATATATATATATATATTTATCTATCTATCTCTATATATATTTATATATCTATATATATATATATATATATATATATATATATATATATATATATATATACACATACATATATATCTATATATCTACTGTATATATCTATCTATCTATATATATATATATATATACATATATATATATATATTTTTTCTTTATAAAATTAAGCTTTTTCAATTCCAAAGATTACTACTGCTAAGAAAGAAATAATTAGAATTTAAAAAATATAAAGGTTTTCTTCCCTCAGAAACCCATGAAATATAGAGGAATCCATGATGATAATTTTCTGGTCATGTGGTATCTATATTCATAAATCTGCGATGTACTGAGGTAGCGATCTTAACCTAATCTATGTGAACTTCGCTATAGCGAGGGCTTTCTTGATAGCTTTTTGTCTTTTGTTTGTTCCGTAACCGAAATTCAAACCACGCTATTTACATGGGGTATTACTTTCGGCGTAGCTGAAATGGCGAGCCATTAGATTTTTAACGAGGGTTAATTACCCTCTGGCTAGCTAGCGAGGGGGTAGGGGAGAGGTAGCTAGCTACCCCTCCCCCCTCACACACCAATGTACTGATTCACTTCGCTTTTGGCTCTGACGGTGGGCAGACGTCTCTGTCCCGTCCTCGCATGGCAGCCATTAATGTTTTGTCTTTACTTAATTACTTACTTTTCTTATACTTAATATATATGTAAACATTCTTATGTTTATGTATATATTTGAGTGTAGAAATACAGTAAGTTTCCTTTTCAGTGTTTGTGCTGTGTGTGTGTAGTGTACGACAACTTCTCCGTGTGTAGTGTACGACAACTTCTCCGTGTGGTTCCAGGCCCCCACAGTGACATTTCATGGGTCGCGATCTCTCCCTTGGTCCTTCGGTCCTCCCTTCAGCGGGCGCCGTGGGGAATCGTCATCGCTGGACTTTGTTTATTATTCTGTTTTCCCCGCTGTTCCTCCTTCCCTACGGGGAACTTGGACTATCAGCATAGGGAACATGGGAGTTTAGTTTGACTACGGTCTCTCTCTCTCTCGAGGTCGTTCACCCTTTTATTTCTACTACGTATTACGGTAGCTTCCTTCCCGTTGCAGGTTGAGTTGCTTCTCCGTTTTTTTGGTCTCAATTATTTTAATGAAATCTAATTGTATTTGTTAACTTTTCAGCCTCTGTGTAGAACGCTTCCCTTCGGGGTTCATTCGTTCTTCTATTATTGAACATTCGTAGATGAATTACATAATTATAATTATTATAATTGTTAGAGTGGGCGCTGGAGAGGTAGAAGGTGTCATTGGGAAGTATGGCATACCTGGTGAAAATGAGAGTGGTGAGAGACTGGTAGATATGTGTATTGAACAAGAGATGGTAATAAGTGCTAGCTTTTTTAAAAAGAAAGATAAAAATAAGTATACATGCGTAAGAGTGGCAAATGGAAGAGTAGTAGAAAGGGCATTAATGGATTATGTGTTGATAACTACAAGAATGTTTGGAAGATTGAAAGACGTGCACGTGTTTAGGGGTATGGCTAACAGTATGTCTGATCATTTTTTGGTGGAAGGAAAATTAGCTGTAGCAAAAGAGTGGGGGAATAGAGTAGGTGGATGTAAAAGGGAGCTAGTGAGGGTTGAAGAGCTAATAAAACCGGGGGTAAAAAGTAAATATCAGGAAAGGTTGAAAATGGCATATGACGAGGTGAGAGTAAGAGAAACTGGTAATTTAGAGGAGTGGAAGTTAGCAAAAGAAAATGTTGTTGGGATTGCAAGTGATGTATGTGACAAGAAGGTTGTTGGAAGCAGCATGGGGAAGGGCAGTGAATGGTGGAATGAAGGAGTGAAGGTAAAAGGGGAAGAGAAAAAGAGGGCTTTTGAAGAATGGCTGCAGAGTAATAGTATAGAGAAGTATGAAAAATATAGAGAGAAAAATGTGGAAGTAAAGCGCAAGGTACGTGAGGCAAAGAGGGCAGCTGACCTGAGGTGGGGTCAGGGATTGGGTTAGTCATATGAAGAGAATAAGAAGTAGTTTTGGAAAGAAGTGAAGAGAGTAAGGAAGGCTGGCGCAAGAATTGAAGACAGTGAAAGATGGAAATGGAAGGTTGTTAAAAGGAGAGGAGGCAAGGAAAATGTGGGCGGAATATTTTGAAAGTTTACTGAATGTTGAGGATAATAGGGAGGCAGATATAATTGCTGTTCCAGGTGTTGAGGTGCCAGTGATGGGAGATGAGAATGAAAAAGAGATACAATAGAGGAAGTGAGGAGAGCAGTAGATGAAACGAGAGTAGGAAAAGCATCTGGTATGGATGGGGTGAAAGCTGAGATGTCGAAGGAAGGGGGTGTGACTTTACTTGAATGGTTGGTGAGATTGTTTAATATGTGTTTTAGGTTGTCAATGGTACCAGTAGATTGGGTTTGTGCATGTATTGTACCACTATATAAGGGTAAGGGAGATGTGCATGAGTGTTGTAATTCAAGAGGTATTAGTTTGTTGAGTGTAGTTGGAAAAGTGTATGGTAGAGTAATGATTAATAGGATTAAGGATAAAACAGAGAATGTAATCTTGGAAGTACAGGGTGGTTTTAGAAGAGTTAGGGGTTGTATGAATCAGATTTTTACAGTTAGGCAGATATGCGAGAACTATTTAGCAAAAGGTAAGGAGGTGTATGTTGTGTTTATGGATCTGGAGAAAGCATATGATAGAGTTGATAGTGAAGCAATATGGAATGTGATGAGGTTATATGGAGTTGGTGGAAGGTTGTTGCAAGCAGTGAAAAGTTTCTACAAAGGTAGTAAAGCATGTGTCAGTATAGGAAATGAAGTGAGTGATTGGTTTCTGGTGAGAGTGGGGCTGAGACAGGGATGTGTGATGTCGCCGTGGTTGTTTAACTTGTATGTTGATGGAGTGGTGAGAGAGGTGAATGCTCGAGTGCTTGGACGAGGATTAAAACTGGTAGACGAGAATGACCATGAATGGGAGGTAAATCAATTGTTGTTTGCGGATGATACTGTACTGGTAGCAGACACAGAAGAGAAGCTTGACCGACTAGTGACAGAATTTGGAAGGGTGTGTGAGAGAAGGAAGTTGAGAGTTAATGTGGGTAAGAGTAAGGTTATGAGATGTACGAGAAGGGAAGGTGGTGCAAGGTTGAATGTCATGTTGAATGGAGAGTTACTTGAGGAGGTGGATCAGTTTAAGTACTTGGGGTCTGTTGTTGCAGCAAATGGTGGAGTGGAAGCAGATGTATGTCAGAGAGTGAATGAAGGTTGCAAAGTGTTGGGGGCAGTTAAGGGAGTAGTAGAAAATAGAGGGTTGGACATGAATGTAAAGAGAGTTCTATATGAGAAAGTGATTGTACCAACTGTGATGTATGGATCGGAGTTGTGGGGAATGAAAGTGATGGAGAGACAGAAATTGAATGTGTTTGAGATGAAGTGTCTAAGGAGTATGGCTGGTGTATCTCGAGTAGATAGGGTTAGGAACGAAGTGGTGAGGGAGAGAACGGGTGTAAGAAATGAGTTAGTGGCTAGAGTGGATATGAATGTGTTGAGGTGGTTTGGCCATGTTGTGAGAATGGAAAATGGCTGTCTGCTAAAGAAGGTGATGAATGCAAGAGTTGATGGGAGAAGTACAAGAGGAAGGCCAAGGTTTGGGTGGATGGATGGTGTGAAGAAAGCTCTGGTTGATAGGAGGATAGATGTGAGAGAGGCAAGAGAGCGTGCTAGAAATAGGAATGAATGGCGAGCGATTGTGACACAGTTCCGGTAGGCCCTGCTGCTTCCTCCGGTGCCTTAGATGACCGCGGAGGTAGCAGCAGTAGGGGATTCAGCATTATGAAGCTTCATCTGTGGTGGATAATGTGGGAGGTTGGGCTGTGGCGCCCTAGCAGTACCAGCTGAACTCGGTTGAGTCCCTGGTTAGGCTGAAGGAACGTAGAGAGTAGAGGTCCCCTTTTTGTTTTGTTTCTTTGTTGATGTCGGCTACCCCCCAAAATTGGGGGAAGTGCCTTTGGTATATGTATGTATGTATAATTGTTATAATTCTGTTTTTATTACAGTTCTCCGCCTTCCCCCCTTCCCGTGAGTGTCAGTGGGGGAGGATGGCGCATTCCTGGTGCGTAATTCTTATGTTCTTTTCGCTGTGGGTTCCTCTTCGGAGTTCCCCTGAGGGAATGAATGTTAACTAATTATTTATTTCATTTTCACAGTTAACTATCCAGTTTTTCATTTGCCTAATTTGCCAATGAAGCAGAGCTGTCCTGTTTGGGCTTGGGCAGTCTGCTGTTGCCGCCTCCTCTCTAGGACTTCGTCATGGAAGTGTTCCCTTCTCCTAGGAGTTCTCCCGCGACAACTGTCACCCCTTAGTTCATTTAGAACGCTCAGGAGGTTCGCCTCATAGGTGGGTAACTTCCCTTCCGAGGCAGTTACCTTCCCAGGTATGAGTTTTTTTCCTTTCACGGGGGGGGGGGGACTTCTCTTATCTTAATAATTCCTGGTTGGTTTTTCCTGGTCCTCGGGTGGTTATGCTCTTGGTGCTGAGCGACTGCTTTTGTAACCATGCTCAAGGGGCTGAGCGGTTGCAAGGCCGGACCTTGGAATTCGTGCAATTTTGCTCTCGGTGCTGAGCGGTCGTACTTGAGCAGCTGCAGGAGCTCCTCTTCGGAGGGTTGCTCTTTATGGTCAGCTTGCTGATCCAACGGCCCTTAGGGGGGCCTTCATCAGTTCTTCATGTCTCTGCTACGAAGTGTTCACCTCTCTCGTTCGCGAGAAGGACACTCATATAGAGACTCCTCTTCGGAGGACTCCCCTGCTGTTGTTGCTGATGTTGAAGGCTCAGTTCCCCCCTCCGAACATCCTTCGAGGGGGCAGCTGAGTCCAACGGTCTCTCCTGCGAGTGTCTCTCCCCCTCGGGGGAGTTCACTAACAGAGACTCCTCTTCGGAGGACTGATGATGGTGCTCCTGTCCGTGGTCGTCTTCATCTTCAGCCGCAGAGGATCCTCCTCGACGAGAACAGACCGTTGCAGCTGTTTCGCTAGACCTTTCGGCAGATCGTTTGCGATCTCCGACACCTGCCAGACCTTCTTGTCTTCCATCTCCGTTCCTGGTCGCAGATGTGCAGTGGGCGCCACTCCACCCCGTTTTCCAACGGGTGCTGGTCCCTTCGGGGCAAATGGCATATTTCACGATGTGAGTAAGTCCCTTTAGTGTCAGGTTTTTACCGGTGCAACCTCGTTCTCCTGTGCGGTCACGTGGAGTAGTTCACAAATACTCTCCTGCTGTGGACCAGACTTCTGTTGAATCAACGCTCCAGCGATCTCTTGTAGCTGAGTCTCGGAGTAGATCTCCTGATCGCCATCGCTTCTGGGACCTTCTGTGCGGCTACGCGCCTTGTGCACCAACGGTCTCCTGAACGCCCACGATCGCCTGCTTGCCAGCGCACATCTGATCGCCCTTTTCTGATATGCGCAATGCGCGCCAACGTTCGCCCTCGCGCCCACGATCTCCGGATCTGGACGCAAGCAGGGAGATTATTTCTTCGCTGAACTTCACGTTCACCTGCTCGCCAGCGCACATCTGCGGTCCCTTTCTACCAACGTTCGCCCACGCGCCCACGATCTCCGAATCTGGGCGCAGGAAAGGAGTTTATTCCTTCGCCTCCTCGCCGACGATCTCTCTGGTTCTGCACCTTTGCTCATATCTTCTGGCCGCGCATATCTCCTGGCCACGCAACTACTCGCCTACGATCCCCCGGTTCCTGCCTCGTCGCGCGCAGTTCAAGAAGTTCCTATGCTAGCGCACAGGCG
Source organism: Palaemon carinicauda (assembly GCF_036898095.1). Classification (NCBI taxonomy): domain Eukaryota; kingdom Metazoa; phylum Arthropoda; class Malacostraca; order Decapoda; family Palaemonidae; genus Palaemon; species Palaemon carinicauda. The sequence goes on from NC_090728.1 coordinate 81,558,207, forward strand.
CTCAGAGGTTCTTCTGGACTCGCAGCGCCCTTCTGGAGTTTTGCGCCAAGCGCGCCCACACGTGGTTCCAGTTCCAGCGCTCACGCGCTCGCCAACGCGCCACCATGCTTCCACATCACACCGCGCCGTCCAGTAGGCCCCTAAGCTAGCGCATGGGCGCTCACAGCAACCCTGGGCTCTCCTTGCGCTCCAGCGATCTCCTAAGCGCCCGCGCAATTCTTCGCCTGCGCGCAAGCGTTTTTAACGTGCCAACGCTCCCACGCTTCAATCGTCGTAGGTTTCCTACGTGCCTACGCGTTAACTCTCATGTACACGATCGGTCGCTATGCGCCACGGCTCAACAACGCGCCATCGCTTGCCAACGCGCCATCGCTTGCCAATGCGCCATCGCTTGCCAACGTGCCTTCGCCCGCTTACGAGCCATCACTCGCCAAGACGCGCCGTCGCTCGTCAACGCGCCGTCGCTCGTCAACGCGCCGTCGCTCGCTTACGCAGCATCGGTCTCCCGGCTGCCTGCGCTCGCCCTTACGACCGAGCGCCCTCTCGCCCACTCGCCCGAGCGCATGCGCTCCCGCGCACATGCGTACCCATGTTCGATTTTCCATCGCGCGAGCGCCAGCGCAATTTCGTCCGCGATTCCCTTCGGGTTTCGCAACACGGGCAACCTGGCGAGTCTTCTGGAGTGCGTACTTCCAGATCATTGTCGGCATGATCTCTCACTTGTAGGCGCAAAGCAGGGCACATGCAGGAACAGGAAGAAGCTTCAGAGAGTTCTGGGCAACATTCTTCTCATTCTTTTCAGGCAAGGCCCATCATCTCTACTCCTCAGGATCACCTGATCCCCTTCCCTCCTGCGGGTCGCTGACACTGCGTCTGTCAGCCTTCAGCAGAGGAGGTACTTCAAGATTATGGGGAAGCCTGGTTTACCTCTGCCTCTCCACCATTCCGTGGAAGGGATTCCAGGGGAATTTCTCTCGAGAAATTCTTCGCCCGGAAGAGGACTTTCTCGGCTTCGGAGATCTTGAGCCAGACGAAGGCCGCAGAGTGTGCCATGCCGGCCACTTCGTGGCTGGTCGTCTGGCTTGGATCTCCGGGCATCCTGTTGTTATCCGAGGACTTATCTAAGGAGAACACCAGGAAGACCATGGAAACTTTCCTCCTCTCGGGCACGAGCATCATCGTTTTCCGGCTAACCAAGTTTCGAACTTGTGGGCAAACTTGATGTTGGAGCATTGAGATGCAGTGACTGAGAGGTTCTTCTCAAAAGTCTCAACCGTAGTTATCGGCAAGCTCAGACACTCTTCCATCCTTGGAAAGAGCTTGTTTGAGTCCAAGGACGTGGGATGGACAGCTGAGAGGTAGAGGAAATCAGATCTCGATTCGCCCCTCCAAAGGTGCTTACATCCGGACCCTACAAGCCTCCAGCGCCTCAACAACAACAGCCGCGACGGCCTAGGACATCAGAACCGGCTCTGACGGCAAAGACAAGGTGTCTAAACAGCAGCCCCCTCCTGTCAGGGACAAGAACACGAAGTCCTCCTGGGGAGGCAATAATCCTAGAGGGAGCGGCCGAGGCCGCAGACGCTAGGATTAGCACCCCCCTGCTCCCCAGTGGGGGGATACCTATAGTTGCGTGTTCAGGTGACAGCAACTCGGGGCCGATTCCTGCACGATCTCCGTGATCAGCCAAGGATATCGCGTCCCGTTGATAACATCTCTACCTCCCCTGACAGCGAATCCAGTGCACTGAGCCCCTATGCCATGGGATCGGCAAAGGGCTAGCCCTTCTGGCAGAATTCGAGACCATACTCTAGAAGATGCTCTCCATAAGGTCGTCGACTGCTCCCCCCGGCTTCTTCAGTCGACTTTTTCTTGTAAAGAAGGCATCTGAAGGCTGGAGACCCGTCATCAGCTCTGAACAAGTTTGTCGAACAAACTTCGTTCAGCGTGGAACAGCAGAGTCGTTCAGACTTGCGGTGAGACCACAAGTCTTCAGGTGCACACTGGATCTGAAGGACGGGTACTTCCAGATCCCAATCTATCTGTCTTCCAGGAAGTACTTGAAATTCAGCCTAGACAACAAGAGCTACCAGTTCAAGGTGCTGTGTTTCAATCTCTCCACAGCACCGCAGGTGCTCACCAGAATGTTCACCCTGATATCTTCGTGGCCATACATGATCGGCATCCGTCTCCTTCGCTATCTGGATGACTGGCTAACCCCGGCAGTCTCGGAATCGACCCTTCTTCAACACAGAGGCAAGCCTCTGGGACTTTGCCAAGATCTAGGGATCATGGTAAATCTCGAGAAGTCTTCTCTGCTTCCATCCCAACAACTGGGATATTTAGGCATGATGTTAGATACCAATCTCCACAAGCCTTCCCATCAGTCGACAGGATAGCAAGGCTGAGGAGAGGCGCAGAACCTTTCCTCAGACGAGGAGAGCTTCCAACCCAATCTTGGTTACGTCACCTTTTCCTCCCTGACCTGTCTAGTTCCAAACGGCCGCCTCAGGATGAGATCCCTGCAACGGCGGCTCAAGTCCCGGTGGAACCAAGGCAACGATTCCCCGGACACTCTGGCCCCTATGGGACCTGCGGAACGAATGGACCCGCAGTGGTGGTTGACCTACGGGAACCTTTGAAAGGGAGGGGATCTTCTCGTCCTTACCCCGCATTTGATGCTGTTCTCGGACGCGTCAAAAGAAGTGGGGGGGGGGGTTGGCGCCCACGTTCTGAACCAAAGGATCTCAGGCCTATGGTCAGAATCAGAAAGGTACCTTCACTTCAATCTGCTAGGAATGAAGGCCGTATATCTAGCCCTTCAACAGTTCCAATAAACCCTGGCGGATCACTCCGTGAGCGACAACACCACGGTAGTGGCTTATTTCAACAAGCAGAGAGGTACCTTTCATAACAGCTTTCCCATCTTGCAGTAGAGATACTGAGATGAACCGTTTCCACTCAATACCACTATCGGCTCGCTTCATTCCGGGCAAAGGAATGTGCTCTTCGCAGTCTGAGCAGAGCCTCGCAGATAGTGAGTGTCGAGTGGTCTTGGGGACCCCTAGTAGCCAACAAAGTCCTGACTTTGTGGTCCTGTTCGCGACAGCCTTGAACTTCAAGCTGCCGCTGTACTACTTCCCTAAGGCACTCTGGCAAGATGATTTCCTACAACGGTGGGACAACATCCACGTCTACGCCTTCCCACCGTTGTATCTGGTGAGAAGAGTGCTCAACAAGACCAGATTATCGGTCAACCTGTCGATGACCCTGATAGGTCCGCTACGGCATCATGCAGAGTGGTTCCTGGACCTTCTGCATCCCCTGACAGGACTCCCGAGAGAGCTTCCCCCATGACACGAACTACTCGAGCAACCACACTGCAACATCTGCCACAGAGCCATAGCATCGCTTCGGCTTCATGCCTGGAGACTATCTTGCATTCCCTCACAGAAAGAGGAGTTCCACAACAAGTTGCGGAGTGGATGTCTCAACACCTGCGAAAGCCATCCGCAGGGGTCTACCGGGCCAAGTGGAGAGTCTTCTGTGGTTGGTGTCGTGGGAGAGGTATCTCTCCCCTTGATGCCACTATTCCAGCAATAGCGGAATTATTGTATACCTGCGGGAGGGAATGCGCCTTTCGCTCTCGGCGGTCACTAGTCTCAAAATCTTGGAGCCCGGACCCTCGGTTTGACTCCTTCAGGATTTCGAGTCTCCGTTCTGTAACAGAGGACCCAGACCTTCTCCTACTATGCCCAGTAAGGAGTCGGAAGTGTTTTCTTAAGAACAGCTGGAGTTCGTCCTCACGTGCCCCGTTTGGGAGCACAGGAAGGACAGAGAGGAGGGTCACCAAGAATACCTTTTCAGCCTGGATTCGTAGGGTCGTCCATCACGCCCTGAATCCAGACCCTCCTCCGTCACGTCACCTTAGGGCACGTGACGCCAGAGGCATCGCAACGTCCCTGGCCTTCAAGAGTAACTACTCTGTGACGCAGGTGCTACAAGCTGGAGTCTGGAAGCGTCAAACGACCTTCACAGCCCACTACCTGCAGGACGTGACCCACAGGAGCTTCGATACATTTTCTATCTGCCCTGTGGTGGCTACACAATAGCTGGTCTAAACCTCAGGCTCCTTAATTGACAGGTAGCAGAAGGTTGAGGGCATTGTTACCCGGTTTTAGACTGCATGAATGAAAGAAGTTTGTCTGGCCCTTACTTCTTTCTTCATCCTCCCCTCTCTTGGGGAAAGCAGCATCCTGGGTTCTCTGCATAGGTGACCTCAAACCTCTGCAGGTAAACCATGCTTCCTTTTGTTCCTTGTATTAAGGTAATACTGTGGCGTCCCCCATACCCTGACGAGGTGGTATTGGGAACGTCCTAGCCTAGAATTCCATCTAAAGGATTTCAGGTCAACTCCCTAGGACAAGTCACACTTCATCCCTCCACATACAAATTTATGTAGGCCGCGCATTCCTTTCGGAGCAAGGAACTTGCGAAGTGCAGGGACTCTTTTTCTCGAAGTGCTGTTCACTCGGATTCTGAGTCCATGGGCAAAGCCTAAGCCAGTAAGGCTGGGACTTTCCATCCTTCCTAAGGGGTAAGTCACCCCATGTAAATAGCGTGGTTTGTATTTGGGTTACGGAACAAATGACAAATTCGGAGATAATCTGTATTTTTCCTAACCATATTTTACACATATTTTCCAGCCAGCCTTGTCCCCCAAGGCAAGTCCTACCTCTAAGCGAAGTGAATCAGTTCACCGGTGTGTGAGGGAGGAGGGGTAGCTAGCTACCTCTCCCCTACCCCCTCGCTAGCTAGCGAGAGGGTAGTTAACCCTCGTTAAAAATCTAATGGCTCGCCATTTCAGCTACGCCGAAAGTAATACCTCATGTAAATAGCTAAGGTTTGTATGGTTAGGAAAAGTTCAAATTATCTCCGAATTTGTCATGTTTAGTGGTAGAATTATTTGCGTATGTAAAGGCATTATATGGCGAGCTATTAAGTAGTTTTATGGTGAAAATTTCTTGATTTTTCTCATTAAACAAATCTTTTCTTTTAAGAAATTAGGTTTTGAATAAAGAATTTTGTTTCAGATTGGCCAGATAGCCTTCCAAGGATGTAAGAATCTGAACCGCATTCAGACAGTCGTGTATCCTGTGGCATACCACAGCAATGAAAACTTGCTGGTGTGTGCCCCGACTGGTGCGGGTAAAACAAACATTGCGCTGTTAACAATAATCAATATTGTTAAACAGCACATTGAGAATGGCGTTATTCGGAAAGACAAATTCAAGGTTAGTAGTCAACAGAAAGCTAATTTAGAATGTTTAAGTTTTATGTAGTATAATTTTACCCTAAGAAGAGAATTGCATAGAATGTTGAAATTTAGAATTATGAATTGGTTTTCTTTGTTGTATTGTTACTGACTTATTTATGAATTCTAATTTGAAGGAAAGATATTTTGGACCTGAAGATTGGAGTTTCCTTTAAGAATTTTTAAAACTTTAATTATTATTTGTTCCAACACGGAGTAATTACCTCGAACTACTTTCTTAGAAGTATCTTGGATTCTCCTCCCAACCGACCAGAATTATGTGTAGTTTCCCCTATCTCCGTTTTCTATTGTGGGTCTCTCAGTAGTGGATGAATACGCGCCCTGAGGCGACCCGGGTCAGTGAGCGTGCGTGGCCAGGTCTCGGTCACCAGTAAGTTTCTGGTTGCGACGTGATTAACATCTCGCCGCGCTCTCTCATTCCGCGCGACCCTTTGTGTCCCAATGCAGTACCCACGCGTTCAACCCTAACCTTATCCACCTCTTTCCTCTGTGTACCTGTGTTGTTTGGTGCTTTAGTTTTCTATTATGGAGCATCCTTGCCGTTGCCCCGGGCCTATGGCCGGTAAATCTTGTGGTGCGTTTCTGTCTAAGCCGGAGGTCGATCCCCACACTTTGTGTTCTTCGTGTAGGGGCAGTGTTTTTAGACCTTCAGCCACGTGTCTGGAGTGCGAGTCTTGGTCCGAGATCCAGTGGGTTCTCTACGGAACCAAGAAAAAGAAGGCAACCAAGAGATCGCCCAAGAAGGCTAGCATCTCCTCGCCCTTAGCATCGCCCGATGCCCCGTCGGAGAAGAGTTCTCTGCCGCCTTCCCCTACCCAGAGTAGGGGACGAGGTAGTCCGTTGCGGGGAAGCGGCCCATTGCCCTTCCCCAGGAGTCTGATATTCCTGATGTGGGGGATGTTGTGACGGTACAGGCATGTGGGGTCCTGATGGGGGGTTGGGAGTGTGTTCGCCAAAGATCCGATGTGGGGGAAGCCTGCTCCGGCCCTTTCCCCCGCATCGTGGTTATGTGTTTCAAGTGCTTCAGTGACCGAGGGAGAAGCGGACAAAGAATCAGGCTCATCGAATTCAGACTCCATCGCTTGGACGGCCCCCATGACGCCCTTCAGGTCTCCTATGAGATTAGAAGAAGAGTTCGACAACTGGTTCGCCCCCAAGAAGGCGCCTCGGTCTCCCCCGGCGCCGTCGTCAACGCTCCCACCTGTCTTTTTGCAGCCCCCTTCGCCAGTGGAACGACACGAGGATCCCCAAGCAGCATCGGATGTCTCGGTAGACTCAGTCGGCTCCTTTTCCTCCCCGTCATCGTCCTCCTCCTATTCATTGGACTCGTTCTCCTTGGAAGATGAAGGCCCTAGAAACTCGAGGAAGAAGCGGGAGAGGTCCCGTAGGAAGAGGTCTCGCTTCCGCTCTGCCCACTCCAGGAAACGTGCCAGAACCTCCAAGAAGAAGTACAAGTAGAGCCGTTCGTCAAGGGATAAGTGGGTGCGAGTCACAATCCCCCGGAGCGAACTTCTCAAGGCTGCCTCCGCTCCGGGCGCCTCCGGGTGGCTCCCTAGAGCCGCTTCTTCACCCTCACGACATGGGTCCTCCTGTAGGCCCGACCGTCGCCAGAAGTCGACCCACCAGGTGGCTTTCGCCAAGCATAAGTCCTCGAAGGCACCGGCTCCATCCGCCCACCGGAAAGAGCCGCTCCTTCAGCCCGGCAGCATGGGCCCGGCTCCCGGTCCCTCGACGGCTCTCCCCTAGCGTCAGGGCCACCCAGCAGGTCTGGGGAAGTCCATGGCTCCGCGGAGCTCCGTTGGAGAGAGTAGACCCATGACGGCTACTCCAGTCCTAGTGGATCCGCCCGCTCTGTAAATCGCCGCTCCAGTGGTTCACCGTGAGAAGAAGGATCTGGCCTCCCACGCGGCGCCATCCATTATCGACGAAGCTCCCCATGTGGATGACCAGGTAACGGAAGGCCTCATAGATGGAGGAGAGTGCTCTTCAGCCGATGTCTCCTCCTACCGGAAAGTCTTAGCCCTCATCAGGCGACACCACAGGCTGGACGACCCTAAGCCTTCAGCGGAGCAGGCATGGCTCTCCGGACTGAGCAGATTGGTGGACAACCCAGTCCAACAAAAGCCGTCCCTTACCCTCCCTCTGGCATGGGACGTGAAGCTGGGAATGGACCACATTGATAAGTTCATTGCCAGCCAAGCGGACACCCTCAGGAGCCAGAGTTCCTCCAAACTCCTGCCAGTACTTAGAACGCAGAAACGCTTCTACGTCCCGGATGGTCACCGAGGAGGTCCCCGTGCAATCGAGGCAGCTATTGCCACCCTGAATCAAGGAGCGGCAGAAGACAGGGCATCCTCGGCCCCGGTGTGCTTCTCGCCAGCAGAAGCCTCCATGATGGAGGATATGGCCAAAGACCTGGTCAACGTCACTTCTTGGTTGGACTGGTGGGCCTGCACCCTGGTGGGGTTTCAGTCCTCACATGACCTCTCCATACCGGAAAACCAGTCCTTGTTACGGGAGTTGATCAGCTCGGGGGGAAAAGTGTTAAAATTCTTCACCTTTCAGTCCCTCTCGCAAGCAACCAACTGGGTCCTTCGGAAACGGGACACCGTCTTGAACAAGTTGCTCTGTAGGTTACCCGAGCGAGAGGCGAGGTTGCTGAGGAACTCGCCGGTGTGGGACAATTCCGTTTTCCCCCCTTAAAGTGGTCTAAGAGGTGATGGAGAGGGTCAGGAAACTCAAAGAGGTAGGGGAGCACAGATCCCCACCTGCAAGACGTCCGGCTCACAGGAGGTCTGCACCAGACGGCCCCCACTCATCCCATTCTTTGGCAGTCCAGCCAAGGAGAGAATCCCCGTCTATGTCTTGGCACCAAGCCCCGCAGCCCCCCCGTAGGGGAGGTTCAACACCGCAAGCCTCCTTTAGGTCCGCTTATTCCAACTCCAGGAGAGGGCGCTCCGGCCGCGCCTCTAGGAGAAGATAGGCAGAGAGGCCCCCTACTCCTGCTGAAGCCTCAGGTAGGGGGATGCCTCAAACACTCTTGGCAAGCTTGGCGGGGCTACGGAGCGGATCCGTGGACCGTAGCGGTACTGAAGGACGGGTACAGGCTGCCCTTCCTAGCGGACCCGCCCCCTTTAATTCCGGACCAACAGGACTAGTGGTTGGCGCCCAAGGACCCCTTAAGAAGAGCGGCATTACAGAAGGAAGTGTCGGCCATGCTCGCCAAAGAGGCGTTAGAACAGGGGTGGGGTTCTACAGCAGACTCTTCCTGGTGGAGAAAGCGACAGGGGGTTGGAGGCCGGTCATAGACCTGTCGGCCCTCAACAAGTTTGTGTGCAAGACCGACTTCAAAATGGACACCCCGAAGGGGACTTCATGATGTCCTTAGACCTCAAGGATGCCCACTTCCAGATCCCTGTCCACCCCTCCAGCAGGAAGTTCCTAAGAGTGAAGTGGGGTACCCAAGCGTTACAGTTCAGAACGCTCTGCTTCGGGCTGTCGACAGCCCCTCAGGTCTTCACGAGAGTCTTCACAACAGTTTCAGTCTGGGCACACGAACAGGGCATCCGCCTGATTCGTTACCTGGACGACTGGTTGTTACTTCTCAGCCTCGGAGGGAGTACTGAGGGAGCAAAGCGCGAAGCTTCTACGATTCTGCAAGGACTTGGGTATCACCATCAACCTGGAAAAGTCGCAGTTGACGCCCTCCGCCATGATAACCTACCTGGGGATGGTTCTAGACACCCACTTGGTGAGGGCCTTTCCCTCCTCAGAGAGGTTGGACAATCTGGATCGAATACTTCAACCCTTCCTAGCAGACCTGCCGAGGAGAGCCAAAGACTAGCAGAGGTTGGTAGGCCACCTCGTGTCGTTGGAGAAGTTAGTCCCCCAGGGGAAACTCAAACTGAGAGTGGTTCAATGGAACCTAAAGGAGCTCTGGACCCCGGGGGAGTCCCCGCACAAAATAGTCCCAGTGTCCCCAGAGACAAAGGAGATCCTGAAGTGGTGGCAAGACAGGACGAACACCCTTGAGGGCATACCCTTCACGATCGATCCTCCGGAGATGCTGTTGTTCACGGACGCATCGAAGGAGGGATGGGGAGCCCATCTTCTCGACGAGTCAGCAGAGGGGAAGTGGTCCCTCGAGGAGAAGTGCCGCCACATAAACGTGCTAGAGCTGATGGCTGTTGAAAGGGCATGCCTAGAATTCGTCCATCTACTCCGGGGAAACACCGTGGCTCTGATGTGCGACAATGCCACGCTGGTGGCCTACGTGAAAAAAGCAAGGAGGACTGAAGTCGAAGGACCTGTGCAGTCTCACAACACAGTTCCTGAAATGGGCCTCAAAGGAACAAGTCGACGTCAAAGCCAGGTTCATTCCAGGAAAGAAGAACGTTCTAGCCGACGGCCTCAGCCGGATGGGTCAAGTGGTAGTGTCGGAGTGGTCCTGACACCCCGAAGTGACCCAGACGGTCATCCTGAAGTGGGGGTCGCCAGTGATGGACCTCTTCGCCACGAGACTCAACGCACAGCTTGTGGTAGTGTCGGAGTGGTCCTGACACCCGGAAGTGACCCAGACGGTCATCCTGAAGTGGGGGTCGCCAGTGATGGACCTCTTCGCCACAAGACTCAACGCACAGCTCCCTGTGTTTTGTTCTCCTGTGCCAGATCCAACAGTGGCGTTCGAGGACGCCTTTCAACATCCTTGGGACAACCTCGACGTGTATGCCTTCCTTCCCTTTGGGATGCTCAGACAAGTCCTCAACAGAGTAAGACGGCCAAACAACCTGTGGATGACTTTGATAGTGCCCTGGTGGCCGGAAAGAGAATGGTTTGCAGACCTAAAGGAACCGGCGCGCCTCCCACCATGGCCCCTTCCAGACAGGCGAGACCTCCTCCGTCAGCCCCACTCCCAAAGGTTTCATGAAAACCCTCGGTCCCTCCGCCTACACGCATGAAGGTTATCGAGCGGCTCCTGAAGAGGGAAGGATACTCGTCGAAGACCGCAGCAAGAATGTCGGGTTACCTGAGACGGTCTTCTGTCGCAGTGTACCAAGCGAAGTGGACCACTTTTACTAAATGGTGCAACTCACAGAACATCAAGGCGTTGGAGGCCTCCATTCATAGGATAGCGGACTTCCTAGTCTATCTGAGAGATAACGTGGGTATGTCTATTCCGGCCATCAAGGGAGTTCGAGCGGCCTTGGGCCAAGTCTTTCTCCTCAAAGGCTTTGATCTAGGAACTTCCAGACAAATCTTGATGCTCATTAAGAGCTTCGAGCAATCTTGTTCCCCCCGCGCCTCTAGAGTGCCCCAGTGGGATGTGGCCAGAGTTCTGAAAGCTCTGTCAGAGCTGCCCTTCGAACCCCTTAAGGATATACTAGACAAGGAGCTCACCCTCAAGACTGTCTTCCTTTTAGCACTAGCATCAGAGAAGAGAGTAAGTGAGATCCATGGGTTGTCGTATGAGGTCTCGCACACGAAAGGCTGGCGGGAGTTACGTTTCAGGTTTTTGCCCGATTTTGTAGCCAAAACTCACAACCCAGCTTACTGGGACCCTAGGTTCGAGGGCTTTTCAGTGCCAGCGATTCTGCGTTCAGACAACCCAAGAGACTTGTTATTGTGCCCAGTCAGAGCGGTGCGAAAGTACCTGGAAAGAACGTCCAAGCTTTGGACCGGAATCAAGAGTCTGTTCGTCTCATCGGGACTAGTGAAGAAAGCAGTCTCCAAGAATACCGTTTCCTTCTGGTTACAGCAGACGATTATGAAGGCTTACGACAGCACAGGAGTCTCCCTTCCGGGAAAGCCGAGACACCATGATATTAGGGGCCTGAGTACTTTGTTGGCTTTCAAGAAAAACTTGGCGGTGGGCCAGATCCTGAAGGCAGGCACTTGGTCCAGTCAGTCCACCTTTACGACTCACTACCTCAAGGACTGTTCTAGGAAGTCTTTGGATGGTTCCTCTATTGGTCCCGTCATTTCTGTGCTCCAGAATATTTAAGGTCATAGCCCCCGGGAAGCCGTGGGCGGTAAGTCCAAGCGACACAGGTTCCTTCCTTACCTTCCCCCTTATTACCACTTCCCCTCCTTTCCCCTTGTTCCCTTGCTCCTGCCGTGAGGAACACGTTCAGATGAAAGCATCCACGTCCGAAGATTCTTACAGAGGTGAGTTACTTAGATACTAAGATAGTTTTTTGCGTAGTTTTCCTTAACTCTCATATTCCGTTTTGAGGTTAGAAGAACCTAGCCTCTTATCTAGGTTCGATCCTTTTTCCAGCAAGACCACTCCCACCTCTTAAAGTATAAGTTTCCTAAGAAAGTAGTTCGAGGTAAGTACTCCGTGTTGGAACAAATCACAAATTTTAAGTAATTTGTATTTTTCTTAACAGTACTTACCTCAAACTACTTTCGGGTTATGGCCCACCCATCCTGCCCCGAGTGTCTTACAGGACTTTGATACCATATCTATCATAAACTTACTGGTGACTGAGACCTGGCCACGCACGCTCACTGACCCGGGTCGCCTCAGGGCACGTATTCATCCGCTACTGAGAGACCCACTGTAAAAAACGTAGATGGGGGAAACTACACAAAATTCTGGTTGGTTGGGAGGAAAATCTCAGATACTCCTAAGAAAGTAGTTTGAGGTAAGTACTGTTAGGAAAAATACAAATTACTTAAAATTTGTGATGTTATTAAAATCATTCTCATGTTTATAGTACTTTTAATTCATAGCTATAACAGTTGCTCGTATTGAGTAAAATTAATCACCTCGATATTTATCCAATATTTTGCGCATTTGAAAACTATCTTATAAATTTGAGGTAGTATTTTGTTATGTATGTAGTCTGGATGAATTTGCTTTAATAGTTTTAATTCTTTTTTTTTTATTCTTAAGTGTTTGATTCATGATTTTTCTTCTATTTTACATCGCTTAATATATTTCTCACAATTATTAGCAAAATTGATTAAAGGATTATTATGAAATGATTTTTTATTGGAAATAAGATTAAATTACTTATGAAAATGGTGAAAAATAGCTGAGGTAACATGACAAACTCATAAAAGGGGAATCCTGTAGATACTTGAGTGTGACATTGTTAATATTATTATTGTTATTATTATTATTATTATTATTATTGTTATTATTATTATTATTATTGTTATTATTATTATTACTATATTTATTATTATTATTATTATTATTATTATGATTATTGTTATTATTATTATTACTATTACTTGCTAAGCTACAACCTTAGTTGGAAAACCAGGGTACTGTAAGCCCAAGGCTCCAACTGGGAAAACTAGCCCAGTGAGGAAAGGAAACAAGGAAATAAGTGAACTATAAGAGAAGTAATGAACAATCAAACTAAAAAAATTTAAGAAAACTAACAACATTAAGATAAATCTTTCATATATAAATTATAAAAACTTCAAAAAAAATAAGAGCAAGAGAAATAAGATGTGGGAGTGCTCTTTTATTGTGTGAACTAGGACTGATTAAGAACCACAATGTATCTTAATCAAGGTAATAGATACGATTGATATGGTTTGATTTTTTATTTTATAAAGTCCTCTTTTTTTATTGTCTCATTCTAGATTGTGTACATAGCTCCCATGAAAGCTCTCGCTTCGGAAATGTGCAAATACTTCGGTAAAAGACTGGAACCACTGGGACTTACAGTTCGGGAGTTGACGGGAGACATGCACCTGACGAAACCCGAGATTATGGCAACGTCTATGATAATCACAACGCCAGAGAAGTGGGATGTGACAACCAGAAAACCAGGTTAGTTTTGAGCTGTCATGATAAACATTTGACTGAAAAATCTAGAATTAAAAATATTTTTTTTTTACTCACTAAAAATTTTGGAAGCAAAAAAGGGATTTTGACGAAGGAAAAATCTATCTCTGGGCGAGAGACCTGTGCCGCCCAGTGAAATGCTCCTTTAGCACCATTTCTAAGGTATATAACTGCTATATATTACCTAGCATAGGAATGCTAGGTTGAACCCAGCTCGCTCACCTATATAAGGTGTCGGTATAATAACTGGGGCGTGATATATCACAACCAGAGGTCTCGCACCATTTAGATATCTCCTTCTCAACATCCCCAATACAGCGACGTGCTGTTCAACGCCCACCACCGCACGCTACTACCACCAACTCAACCCACGCCAGTGACGTCACTCCTTTCATAGCACCATTGCTGTTCGCTGTTGTATTTTTTGTTGCTGTATTTTCGGTGTTTTTTCTCCACTTTTGTGCAAGATATCGGATTCCCATATCTCCCCATCTAAGTTAAGTACCAGATCTATGAGTTTTGAGCATTTGGAGGTAGCATTGCCCTTATTTTTACTTTTATTAAAGTTTTTGTTTCTTCTTCATTCGTCGGCCCCGCTCTGCGGCAGCCTTGCTGGCTAGCTATCTCCTTCGCTCGTTCTTAACGTCTTACAATTAGTCTTCTATACTGATTGTTTTTTGTTTTGAACCTTCTACTCCGGAGTTTCTCACCGATTACACCTCATTATTTTGATATTATTATTATGATGATATGCTACGTATCATAGTTTTTGAACTTCGGGTGGCTTGCTTACTTGCCTTCGGGCGCGTTCCTAGATGGATTTTGCTACTGCGATATGGTGTTTTTTATCTAGTGTTATCACTTTTACCATCTAGTTATGTTTATCGCTTTAGTTCGAGTGGAACTCTCGCAGGGCAGTTTTTATTTTATTTTTGTTTTCCTACCGATCGGCATCTACCCGATGTAGAAGTTATATTGGCACCCCTGTCCAGCGCGGTTCCTACCCGCACTGGAGGGCTCGGCTTGTTTTTCTCTCCCTGCCATTCCCCTGCGTCCCTCTTACTATTTTATTTTAGCTTGTGCATGCCTTATAACCTAGTTCAATGTGTCACATTATTTTACATTATTTTAAATTTTGTTATCCGTTTATGATCATTCCGTTTTGTTTTTTCGTGGTCCATCGGTCAGGTTGGTATTCCTGTCCTCTCTCAGTCCCACGTGATTGCCTCGAGCTCCCCTATTGGCTAGCTCTCGCTACCTCCTCTCTCTCCCCCTTTCGGTGTATGGTCCCCCATACCCCATCCCCACTCCAGGGATACCTCACGTCTCTCAGAGACTTTGGAGTCAGCTGTTTGGCCTTACGGGTCGAGTCCTCTCTTTCCCCAGCCTCCCCCCCCTCCCCCCTCCCATCCCGCTCCCGGGATACCTTCTGACTCACTCCCCCTCTCGGAGCGGAGAACATTTATCGAGGTGTTAGTCTAGTACGCTCATTTACATGCCTTGTCATAGCCATTTTTCCTCCGCCGCTCTGATTGGCCATCGGTCGGCGGGGGAGATCTTGGCTGTGTATTGGTTTATTCAGTGTTATTCCCTCCGTTACGTTCCGCACCCCACGGGACCGCTACGATAATAGTCCCTTTAACGGGGAATCCCGTTAGAGTTTTTATTTTTGAGTTTTATTGAGTTTTGTCATTGCTTTTGTCTGTTCGTTAAAGTCCTTGTGGCTGGCAGGGAGTCTTTGGCTCCTCCCTCCCTCCCTTTTCGACTCGCCTACCCCGATAAGCTGGTTGTGACCCCCCGGTTCCACCTCAGTTGTCTCCCCGGAGCCAACGGTATAAAATGTCGATACCATTACAATTTATTCTATACTTCCCCGATCTGACGGGATAGTATATTTCCCCACATTTTTGACAATACTCTTATTGAATGATCATACCTATACGGTATTGTTTTTATATACATTATTGCCTATGCTAAGTTTTCCACCATTTACAATGCCGTTGGAAAGTTATTCTTAGTCTCTATCCCAGTTTTATACTGGCTTAATTTTAATACCCGGAGCCCCCGGCTTCCCTCTTGGGATACTAACCTACTACGGGATACTTATGTATCTTTATTATTACAGGTGGTCCGCTGTCGGATGACAGCCTGTGCGGCCGTACTCCAGCAAGCGTGCGGCCACGATGTTTGCAGGTCGCATGCCAACTGTGGTGTCCAGGTGGACGACCTGATCGTCTAGCATCCTGACAACTGCGTAGTCTGCTACGGACTGGTCTCCACACTCACCTCGGACTCGGTAGGTGTTCCTGTCTGTTACGAACAGCCTCTATGAGGAAGCCATAACGGGTTCTTTTATCTTATTCTCAAATCCAGTGACAAAAACACAAATCAGTAGGAGTGAGGAAAATCAGAAAGACACAAGGGCAAAAATTTCACAATATTTATTACAACATTAAATGTACTAACACTGATGGCTCACAAAAAGTAATAAATTGATTAAGTACAATATGCCATCGATTAACTCAATTCATTGTCACCTAAAGCTAAAACTAAACGCTACTCATAGTGAGGAAATCAAATCTTTAATGTTAAGGGACCCCAAAAGCCTTTACCCACCACGCTAACCTATTACTAAATAGAAAGGAAAGAAGTGGAAGAACATACAAAAAGAAACAATAATCCTACCTATGACACAATATTCTAATCCTTAATATTAAAGTACACAATCTTATGACACTCTCATAGCTTTGACAATAATTAAATACACAAATATATTGGTCCTATGACACAGACCGGTACTGATAAAGATGAGTCCATTTGCTGCTCATAAATGTGGTCACTGGTAGTCACTCTCATCAGTAGAACTGCCCTTCACAACTGTTGGTGAATATGCACTTTCAGTCTATGGCTTGCCAAAATACAGGGGATGATCCTCTTACCTCAGAGAAGCCTCCCTACTTGCTCCAACAAGACCACTTTGGTGCTGAATCAGTAGATATATCCATCAAAGAAGAAAAAGGCTCTCGAGCCCTGCTCTACACCAAACTGCCAATGTCCAGGTTAAGCCAGTAGATCACTTGAACCACAGTTGCAAGTCTTATTCTCACACGTAACTTCGCAGGTAAACTGCTTTCCACATTAAGAAGCAGCTCAATGACAGTAGATTGTACATATAATCCACAATAGGCAGATCAGCAGCTTCAGAGTCTTCAACGGCCTTGAACTCGACTGGCGAGAACACTTAAGAGAGTCACAAGTCACCTCTCCTTACAGCACTCCCAGTCACCACAAAGAAAAATAAACAGTTACAAATTTGCCAAGGAAGCAAAAATACTGAGGAAGGCTGCACTTCAAAATGCACTCAATAGATGGCGCCACAAAAACTTAAGCTTTTTCAACCAAAGCAAATTAAATACTACATTTAAACCAAAGCAAATTAAACACTACATTTAACCAAAATATATGTACTTATGTAAAACCAACAACAAAATACTTAATTTAGCTTTACAAAATTGTAAACAAAATAAAAATGAAAGCCATCAGTGCAAAAAACGGCAAAAAAACAAGATTTTACTTTAAAATTACGTTACTGCCTGACACTGTCGTTACTATCTAAATTTACTTCAGATTTAATCTCTGAATTCCATGTTATTTCTATTGTAATCTATGATCGAACTAACCTTTTATCACGGCCTACATGTTTTTACACTTCCTTCGTCGAAGTCACTTTGCCATTAGTAACGCTCTATTTTCTTTCAGAGCTCTCAGTCTTCTAAGACCTCGGTCCGGGCGACCCTTAACCCTGGATAGGTACGCTCCTCGGACACCCCTTTAAGGGTATACTCGGACGCGAACGACCCCGACGCCAAAAAAAATTCTTGAAAAATCAGTTTTTGCAGTAACCTCTTTTTTTCTTTTGGCAAAAAAAACTTCAATGAATGCTTAAAACAACTGTAAAGATAAATACTACTCATCTGCAGAAAAACTATTTAATATAAATATTTTAAAAAATTAAGTAGAAAAAAAAAGACCTGACATAAAAATTCATAAAAAAAAGTTTATACATATATACCCAAATCCTTTTAGGAATTGATTCTTGAATGTTTAGGACACATCTTGATGTATTTTGGATGAAGTCAGACCCATGGAGGTGAAGATCTGAAATGAGAAAAAAAGGGTAACTTTTTTTGGCCAAAAAAATTTGTCCAAATTTCATGAATTTTTTTGGGTACCCAAATGAAATAGGAAGTGGCTAATTTTTTTAGGGAATAAACATATGTTATCCTAAAATAGAAATATGTAAAAAAAATCTTCATTATTTTGTAAATTACATTTATATCAGGGGCCATATCTAAAGGTAATTTTTTGAGTACTTAGAAATTTCGTAAAAAAATACATATATTTAATATATAATATGTTATTTATGCAGGTAAAAATATACCAAAATATCACAAATTCTATAGGGAACAAGAATATATATAGATAGGGCAACTTACGCTTCGGATATGTCCACAAAATGGCCGCCAACCACACTGACTCAGACTCCCTAATCTGACACTTGAAATGTAGGAAGGGTATGTCAATTTCAAGGTGTTATTTACTAATCTAATTATTATTGGATATGCATAAAAATTGTATGGTGGGTTGCTGGATAATTGTCGATTATTTTACGACTATAAAATTAAAATTCTGACCCAAAAAAAAATTTTTGAAGGGAAATAAAATCGAAAAAAAAACAAAAATGTGAAACAATATATTTTAGCTAAAAAAATTTGATGATATTCAATCAAAAAAGAAGTAAACAAAATTTTCCGACAAATAAACATCTAGAGGAATCATTACTCTGTGATAGTTCCTTAGTACGTAGTAATTTTGAAAGAAATGGGAAAAAACGAAAAAATGGCAATCACCGGAAAATCGAACACATACCTATATATACGCCATATCTGGCTAAAAAAAAGATAGGCATGGGTAGCCAGATCATCTAGAAACACTTTCCAACACTATAAAAATATAAGTTTTGCGACACTACTTGCCAATTCCTTACGGTAACATGACTAAGCAAAAAAATGCAAAACAAATAAAAAGGGGCACTCGCGGAAAAATGGCTAACATTCTAATATACGGCATTTCAGAAAAAAAAATTCAGCCACGTGCTAGGCAAACCATCAAGGCACATTTTCCGACAAATAAACATCTAAATGAATCATTACTCTGTGATAGTTCCTTAGTACGTAGTAATTTTGAAAGAAATGGGAAAAAATGAAAAAATGGCAATCACAGGAAAATCGAACACATACCTATATATACGCCATATCTGGCTAAAAAAAAGATAAGCATGGGTAGCCAGATCATCTAGAAACACTTTCCAACACTATAAAAATATAAGTTTTGCGACACTACTTGCCAATTCCTTACGGTAACATGACTAAGCAAAAAAAATGCAAAACAAATAAAAAGGGGCACTCGCGGAAAAATGGCCATTCTAATATACGGCATTTCAGAAAAAAAAAATTTCAGCCACGTGCTAGGCAAACCATCAAGGCACATTTTCCGACAAATAAACATATAAATGAATCATTATTCTGTGATAGTTCCTTAGTACGTAGTAATTTTGAAAGAAATGGGAAAAAACGAAAAAATGGCAATCACAGGAAAATCGAACACATACTTATATATACGCCATATCTGGCTAAAAAAAAAATAGGCATGGGTAGCCAGATCATCTAGAAACACTTTCCAACACTATAAAAATATAAGTTTTGCGACACTACTTGCCAATTCCTTACGGTAACATGACTAAGCAAAAAAATGCAAACCAAATAAAAAGGGGCATTCGCGGAAAAATGCCCAACATTCTAATATACGGCATCTCAGATAAAAAAAAAGACATGCACGTGTTAGCCCAACCATCAAGGCACACTTTCTAACACATAAACATGAAAAAAAATGAATAATATACGGCAATTCCTTACTACGTAAAATTTTTTACAAATATTGAAAAAAAAAAACAGAAATTGGCAACCGCAGTTAAATACCCAATATACCAATAACTACGTCGTATCTGACAAAAACAAAGTCACGCATGGGTAGCCAAATCATCTAGACACACTTTCCAACACTAAAAAAGCAAAAGTTTTACGACACTATTTGGCAATATCTTACGGAAAAATGACTTGGCAAAAAAATGAAAAAAAATTAAAAAGGGGCACTCGCGGTAAAATGCCCAACATTCTAATATACGGCATCTCAGATAAAAAAAAAAGACATGCACGTGTTAGCCCAACCATCAAGGCACATTTTCTAACACATAAACATGAAAAAAAATGAATAATATACGGCAATTCCTTACTACGTAAAATTTTTTACAAATATTGAAAAAAAACAGAAATTGGCAACCGCAGTTAAATATCCAATATACCAATAACTACGTCGTATCTGACAAAAACAAAGTCACGCATGGGTAGCCAGATCATCTAGACACACTTTCCAACACTAAACAAGCAAAAGTTTTACGACACTATTTGGCAATATCTTACGGAAAAATGACTTGGCAAAAAAATGAAAAAAAATGAAAAAGGGGCACTCGCGGTAAAATGGTCCTCGTGGTGATGAACGACATTTTAACTAAAAAAAATCATGCACATGGTAGCCAAACAATCCACCAAGACTTTCCACAACTGATAACTTATACAAGTTGCACCATTCTACGACAATTTCATAATACGTAATAACTTTGATAATTATGCAAATTACCTTAGAAGGGTAAACTCGGTCGCGCTCGACCCTGACGCGTCTCAGAAATTGGGGAAGGAGTACAGCTACAGCAATGCACATCTGGACACTACTAGAGCGTGTAGGGGAGACACCTCCTGCAGGTCGATCACCCACAAATTCAGTCACGGGGGTGAGTCACGTGAGAAAAACCTCTTTTTTTTTTGTCGCTCGGGGTCGCGTACGACCCACCGTACCTATCCAGGGTTAAGGTCTGGGTTGGCGGGTTCGCCCGCAACATTAAGGCTAAGCAACCATACGTCTTGTCCGAGGAGTGGTGTAATTTGATTTACCCCAATGCCAAGACCTCGGTTACGGTCCCCAAGAATGTGGCGGACCCCATCATAGCCGACATTAACGAAGCCTTGCTCCTACCTGAGGACCAGGAAGCGACGGGTGAAGCGATCGTGGAGGACATTGCGGCCATCAACCTTGACATCGAGCCCATGGCTCTCGACGAGCCGGAGCTAGGTAGGGAGGTAGGTGAGGCAGGTGGGTCCCGGGCTAAGATTCCTCTCCTTAGTCCGTCTTTTTCTACATCTGCTAATTCTTCTTTTCAGGGTTTCTCGGGGAAACACGGGGCTGATATCAGGCCACGTCCGGTTATCCCTAAGGTTGAGCCTCAGCGTAGACCTTTACTGAAGACCCGCAAGCCTTCCAAATCCCCGAAGTCAGTCAAGGCTTCCTCTTCTAGAGTCCCCAAAGACTCGGCTGTCGCCTCCTCTTCCTCTCATGGGTCGGGAGCGAAGACTGCCCCCATAACTACCCAGGTGGCTTCCTTAGATCCGGACACCTTCTCCAACAAGTTACTAAATCAGATTGGTTCTATGATGACGTCCTTCACTGAGACACTACAGAACCAAGAGAGTCTCGTACAGAGCCTCATGCGTTTGAGGTTGCCGCAACAACAGCAGTACGCCATCCCGGACGCCTCTAAGCTCCCTGAGTTCACCAAGAACAACCCATGGAGGATGGCTTTGCACTCCCCTTTCAAAGATGGCATGCTGACCATCGAGGGATGTGGCACCCGGCCTATCGAGAACTTCGAGTTCTACCCGCCGGGTCTCCAATTCCCCTTCCCCGGTTTTGCTCGTCTGACCGAGGAAGCTCTTGTTAGACTGGATAAGGTTCCCAAGGAGACGGTCATCTATCCGAAGGAACAGGCCCAGTCTACCTGGGTTTGGGTACTGAACAAGTGGGAGTGTGTGAATACCATGCTCAC